>NW_008339436.1:3582902-3590829 GCF_000622305.1 Nannospalax galili | reverse complement strand
AGCTATAATTGGGTTTATACCATAGTCATCAGTCACATAATATTCAGTCAATAATGACAGCATACATGAAGGCGGCTCCAGAAGACTGCATCACCTACTAATATAGTAGTGATCTTACTTTATAAAAGTTCACTTTATGATGTTCACACAATGACAAAAATCTTCTGACAACACATTTCTCAGAGCTAATCTCCACTCATTGAACAATGCATGACTCTACACACAAATGTAAATAAAAAGTTTGGAATATTCTTCAGTGTTATGATTTTATCATACATACTATTTTTTTCCCATTATAAACATGATCATTTATGAATCCAAAAAGTTATTATCTTTGTTATGAAGTATATATTGTGCAACAGTTAAAAATAAGAAAATGAGGAACCAGGTCATTACTTTTAGGTCTACACAAGCCTGTAATGTCTAATCTAATGAAATAGAGGGGTCTATAGAGATGGTTCAGTGGTAAAAGCACTTGCTCTTTAAGCATGAGGACCTGAGTTCAAATGCCCAGACCCCAAGTAAAAAACCAGCAAGGTCACACAGTCCTGTGACCCCAATGCCATGAGGGGATGGAGATAGGATTGCTTGGGCTTTCTGGCCAGCCCACTCCAGGTTCAATGATGGACCCTGTCTCTAAGGAATGAGGCAGAGAGTGGCAGAGCAGGGCATCACCGTGATCCTTGGGCCTCTGCAAGTGCACATGGGCATGAATCTGCACAGATACTTACACCTACAACATACACCACAGTGCGGAAGATGGGTAGAAGCGTAATGTATGCATAAACATGCCTTAATGAGACCCATTATTTTGTATACTAATTTTTAATCAAAAAATGTTATTATAAGGAAAAAGAGAAAGCCCTAGAAAACTTATTTTCCTATTTTCAATAATTTCCCATAGCTCTTTCTTTAGCAATGTCTTCATGCATATCTAGCAATAGCGCCCCTGGAGAACTCATACCACACACAGTACAGTACCGTACCTGGAAGCACTATAGACGGGGCACTCGAAGGCCCTGGCCCTGTGGCCTCCATATCCACGCTGCTCCACCTGTCACTGTCATTCCACGCAGTCAGGTCACTCTCACTGGAAAACAAACGTGCATGGGACTTTGAAGATACACATCACATGTACAATAGGAAAGACTCCCTAAGAACCTCCTTATCCAATAGGCATCCACCTCCATTTCACTTTTACATGTATTTTCATTTCATAACAGACCCCTTTCTGAGGAAATTCCAAAACTACAACCCCTGATTACACCCTCATCTCCTCTCACTTCACATGGCTTGCAAACTAGTCACCGTGGCAGTCTGCCTGTTCATCCTCTTTCCTCCCTGAGCCAGGCAGCAAGAAAAAGTACAGGAAACAGTGAGATTCCAAGTTATCAGCCCAGAGCACTTTAGAAGCCACTGCAGTGCCAGTGACAATTCCTGCCGGTCCTGTACTACAGCTTACTAAGAGCTCTCCCCTCGGCGGTCCTTAGCGCCATTCACTGGCTTCCTGGAAAAAGTAACCTTTTCTAGAAAGCAAGCCAGAATGTACTGTTTTAAAATAAATACTTGGGTGTGTCAACCTTCATCACTCCTTATTTTTCCCTGAAGGATTCAGAATGGATTCTTCCGTATTTTTGCACTTGTCTCTGTTTTTTCTGCAACTTACCTTTTTCTAATGAATTTTAGATTCTTTCACATGCTAAAAATATTCAATTCTCCATCTTAAGAACAGAAAATGCTTTACCTCCGCCTGGCTAATAACTGCGAACAGGATTTTCAGATACCAGGCCACATCCACTTACTGTTTCCTTTCTGAATTCTCACCACTCAATTTTATTTATTCTGTCTACTTGGCTCTTGCACTTTTTTATTTGCAACCTCACTTAGCAAAAGCCTCTGCATTCAATGTCTGAATTCAATCTTCAGTGTCAGGAAAAGCCCTTTCTAAAACACAGAGGTAATTATGCAAGGCCACTTCAGAATGAATGAAGAGCCTTTGTTACCGTCGTAAATTTAGGATGCGGGCAATATGGCACCTGCTTTCTTTTTCATCGCCATCTCTAATTTTTTACATACACTTTGTGTTTTAACCATGTCTTTCTTTTGCTTCTATGGGAATTCTGGATTTCTTACTATTTTTCCCTCATTTTTTAAGTACTGTAAACATTTAATTTCTGTGCATTTCCTACCATTCTAAGCTATCCTCACTTTGCTACTAGAATTCCTCCTTCTAGAAAGACAGAAAGAGAAGAGGGAGAAGGAAGGAAAGAAGGAAGGGAAGGAGGGAGGGAGAGAGGGAGGGACGGAGGGAGGGAGGGATGGAGGGAGGGAGGAAGGGAGGGATGAAACCAAATAAACCTACCTGTGCTTCATTTTCGTTTCAATAGACTAAAAAAAATATATGCTTGGCTTCAAAGGTGTTGAGTTCCTTCACACACTGTATTTTTAGCTTTAATTCTCTTCTCTAGCTTCCTGTCATCCCAACACACATACAGCCTGTAACTCTTGACAAATATTTCTCACTGTTAATAAGATATTTTCACAAGCTTTACTTTTTCTCAAATGTCTCTCAGCCTGAGATTTTCTCCCTTCTTTTCACCTGCTAGGTCTCTGTTCACTTAAATTCTAAATCCAGTTAACAGTCATCTCTTCAAACAAAAGCTTGTAAAAAAAACTCTCTTCCCTGAGAATAGTTCTATGTCTTCCACACCTACAGTCTTTGGGTTTTGACTATATATATTTACTGTACATAAGTTTTTCTTTTATATATGTTTGCTTAAACTTATTTCCAAACAGAAAGTATGATATTCTGTATTTTTGATGCAGTGCTTACAGTACAATAGGATTTCAAAATGCCTTGAAATTACTATTGTTTGTTCTATTAATACACTTCTGAAGTTACATGTTTTATATATACATAAACACACATATATATATACTATAAACAAATATACATTATAATACAATACTATTATAGCGAGCATATCTAAATGATTGATAAGCTCTAAAGAAACATATCTTAATAAAATGGTTATTTTATTTTATTTTATTTTATTTATTGAGACAGGGTCTCCCTATATCATCAGCTGACCTCAAACTTGCTATGTAGACCAGGCTGGCATCAATCTCAGAGAGCTCTGCCTTGCCTCTGCCTCCCAAGTGCTGGGATTAAAGGCATGTACCACCACACATGGCTATAAATAAGATGGTTCTTGACTTAATATGTAATACCTACATTTGAGGATTTTAAAAACAGAAAGCCCTTTGATTTTGTAATAGAACTTTACTGTTTTACAGATCTTTTTTATTCAGATACAGTACCCAGAATTCTCCATACCAATAATACTATTGTTTCAAGCATATAATTTTCTTTCTGGAAACAGACTGAATTTCTGACAAATCCAAGTGTGCGCTGAGTTCTGTGCTACTTCAAGTACACTGCCCCTCCAAGAACACCACATGCTTTACAAAGGTTTTATAACTATTGAGATCACAGAGAAACTAAGTCTTTAGAGAATATCTTTTCTTGTGATTGCCACATTTATAATATCCTAAATACAATGTGCTTTTAAGAAAGAAAAATCAGGGCTGGAGAGATGGCTCAGAGGTTAAGAACACTGACTGTTCTTGCATAAGACCTGGGTTCGAATCCCAGCACCAACATGGCAGCTAACAACTGTTCGTAACTCCAGTTCCAGGGGATCTGACAGCCTTTTCTGTCCTCCATGGGCACTGCACGACATGGGTGCACTTACCTACATGCAGGCAATACACGTGTACACATAAAATAAAAAGAAAAAAAGAAAAAAGAAAGAAAAATCAGAGAATTACATGACAAAAAATTAATCAAATATTTGAGGGCCATTGGTCACTATCTCCATTCAAAGGGCTAGCTATGAATATCAATAGATTAAATAGAAAACTCACTAAATAAACATATTAGTTATACCTTTCTGAAGCCTTTTGAAAAAGATACTCATAATCATGACTTGAAAATTTCAGATGAGCGGATTTTACATTCTCTGAATTAACCTTATTTTCAAAAACTTATAGGTACAAGAAAGGAAACAGATTACAGGTCTAATATAGATACGTGAGATATGATTTATACAGTTTTAAGAGTAATAAAATCTTTAATAATGGAATTAAAATCACAATCACATATTGTTATTTATACTCTTAGAAAATCACTTAAAATGTACATTGATTAAGTAAATATTTTCCAGTCAGTCAAAATAGCATAAAGAGTGCTATGTAATACAAATAATATACCCTGAATATTCAAGTTGTCTTTCAAAAGCTAACAAAATTAGCTTCATTTAAGAAATAACAGATTACTACTACAATTGACAAGAAATGTGCATGCCTGTGACAGTCCACTTAGTGTGAATATAAAATTCCTGCTACTACATTTAGCCTGACTTCAGTACTTGAACTATCTAATTCAGTAATTCTACATATGTGCTTACTATGAAATCTATCACTACCCAGAGGAACATTTTTATTCCTCTTTGATAATGTAGTGCCTGTACAGTAGTGGGCAAATTGGTAAACAACATTGAATTTGAGGAATAAAAATCACATTAAAATAATGATTCAGTAATTAATATTGAAGCTTTCAATTCTGCACTGACTAGTTTACTAATGCATCTGAGAACTTTTTCTGGGGTCTGGTTTGTATAAAGACCATTCATTCTAAATGCTAGGGATAAATCAGTGAACAACAGAAACAAGTGCTCTGCCCTCATTGGGTATATATATTCTCATGGGGAAACAAATAAATAAATATAAAAATAATTACAGCTGGGAGTGCTTTGAGCCGTCTCAGTAGGTAAAGGTGCTTGCCACTCCAGCCTGGTAAGCTGAGCTCCATTCCTGAAACCCACATAAAGTTGGAAGAAGAGAACCAACTCCAGAGTTATCCTCTGACATCCACACATACACTGTGGAATGCACACCTATATACATCACACACACACACACACACACACACACACACTAAAAATAATAAATTTTTAAGACTTAAATATAGCTGGTGATGCATTAACATAGTAATGGAATACATTGTATTCCTTAAAGATGAAAAGGATCTAGGGTTGGTGGCTGTATTAATTACACTTCTTATCACTGTGGCTAAATCCCTGACAAGAAGCAATGTAAGGGAAAGTTTATTTGGCTCATGTTTCTGGGGATACAGTCCATCATGGGCAAGAAGGCATGGCAATGAGACAAGGTACCATTCATGGCATCAGGCAACTACCTGCCTCCCCTTTTTAAAAATAACTAGCCCTCAACACCAATAGGATTATGTCCCTCACTTCAGAGTGAGTCTTCCCTGCACACCTCTGGAAATGTTCTTATAAATATGCCCATGTATTTCATCAAGGACTCTAAATCCAATCAAGTTGACAATGATTAACCACTACAGGAGCTGGAGAGATGACTCAGTGGTTAAAACCACTCTCTACTCTTACAAAGGACCCTAGTTCAATTCCCAGCACCCTGGTTTGATTCCCAGCACCAACATGGCAGCTAACAACCATCTGCAACTCTAGTTCCAGAGGATCTGACACCCCCTTTTGACCTCCAAGGGCACTGCACGACATGAGTGCACTTATATACATATAGGCAACAAACACAGTCATACACAATAAATAAAAATGATAAAGGGGATAGAGAGAATACTATTACATCTCTCAACTCCCACCAGTGAAGCTTACTCAAACAACAGAGTGTGATGAACACAGAAGGCCACAACTGGCTAAGGTTTAGAGAATAAGAGACTGCAGAATGTGTGTCCCTGGATAGCACTCATATTAAACCTCACCCACCCACAGCTCAGGGACCATTGCGGAAAAGGGGGTGGAAAGAGTGTAAGAGCTAGGATTGGTGCATGAATGGAAGGAAACAGAGGCTTTTGGGCCTCTGGAAACTTGCTCATATGAACTTGCAACAATGGTGACAGCATTCACAAGATGCATGCTGATTCAGTCAGACAAATATCCAAGATAGAATGGACAGAATGGGGGAAACTGGCAGCAGGCCCCAACCCTAGCCCAGGAACTATGGGAAAATTATTATTGTGGGGTGAGGGAGAGTAGCTCTTCTTTAAGGGAATGACTCTAGATAGGCTGACTAGACTCCAGTGGATGAACTTACACCGAGGGACATCTGGGTACAAATACTAGGCCAGATAGGGCTTAACTTATACAACAGAATACCTGAGATGTAGTGGAGGGGGGCTATGGGGAATGGGGAAGGGGAAGGGGGTCTAAAATTTGATTAAGATGCGTTATATGAAATCCACAAAAGGTCAGTAAAAATTGGAGGAAAAAATTAACCACCATAGTGGTGTATACCTGTAATTCAAGCACTTGGGAGTCTGACAAATTTTTAATGACAAAGAACATATTTTAAATGCCTGGACTTGCAAGAAAAAATATAATTTTTGTATATATTTTCTTACTTTTTTTAGGTTTTGCTTTTCATACTTGGAGATTTAGCCCCTATAATCCACTTTAGGGTACTGTTCACCTTGCCCACCACACTGAACCACTGAGTTAACTACCATCTATTCAGCTGGATATTCATTAGGCCCAACAGGCCACATCTAGCACCATGTAAGCTTTGCAGGACACCAGACAAGATTCACAATCTATCTCCAGGTCAGTCTTAGATTTAAGCATCAGGTGTACTAAGAGCGATTTATTGCCAGCTCAGAAGTAAGGCAGTGGAACTGAGTGGGCAAGTTCAAAAGTCAGCCTGGTTTAGGTCATATGGTATAGGAAACAGGATATCTCATTATAATCCTTGACCTTAACCTTCAGAGATTATAGCAAGTGACTTTCCACATCCAGGGGAGCCCCATTTGTACTTTCAATAAGACATTGTTAGCCTTGTCATGGTCTTTCTCATTTTGAAGCAATTTTTACCATAGCCAGGACTGCCTCACAACATAATTGATAGTCCATCTTCATCTGGCTTCCAAAGAAATATGGGGCTATAAGACACACAAGATCAGTTTCTCAAAGAAGAAAAAAGGGGTTTGGTAACCTTTACTTGCAAGTAACTATACAGTTTTATTGTTCCCATTTGTCTTAGTGTCTTTTCATGTTCCTGATATGAAATACACTGACAAAAGCAATTGAAGGGAGAAAAGGATTCTTTTAGCTCACAGTTCAAGATACAATCAATCTATCATAGCAGGGAATTCAAGGCAGCAGGAACTGGAAGCAGCTGTTCATATTACATCCTCAGTAAGAAGAAAGCAATGCATGCATGCATGCTAGAGCTCAGCTTTCTCCATTTTATCCAGTCCAGGATCCCCTGCCTAGGGACTGGTCTCATCCACAACTAGGATGGGTCTTCCCACAGCAATTAACTGAAACAAGATAATCTGTCACAATCATGGTCCATCTCCGAGATGACAGTAGATTCTGACACATTGACAATTAATACTGACTATCACACTACTGGAATAATAAATTGCACCAGTCCCACAAGTCAAGCAAATTATTCTATCACCCATGACATGTAATGCTACCTATCATTTAGAAAGTTCTCATGCACACCTGAGTCTTTTTCTGTTTTTTTTATTTTTTATTTTTATTTTTTCCAATTCCTATAGTAACAGTAGATTCTGACACATTGACAATTAATACTGACTATCACACTACTGGAATAATAAATTGCACCAGTCCCACAAGTCAAGCAAATTATTCTATCACCCATGACATGTAATGCTACCTATCATTTAGAAAGTTCTCATGCACACCTGAGTCTTTTTCTGTTTTTTTTATTTTTTATTTTTATTTTTTCCAATTCCTATAGTATTACTATTTATTTAATTTACATTTTTCTTTTAATTTTTAAAAATGATTTATTTAATAACAACATACTTGGAAGAAGCATATCATTACAACAACAT
>NW_008339436.1:3576359-3577927 GCF_000622305.1 Nannospalax galili | reverse complement strand
AATGTTATACTCTTACTGGCTTTCTGTTTTACTGAATAAAAAATTTTTTAATTAGTTGATAAAATCTCATAAACACAAAAAGAACTCTGGGATTTTTAGTGAAATTAAGGTAAATTATTTTTGCAAGTTAAATGGGGAAAAATTAGTATCAGTCTCATATTATTACCCACTGATATGAGATTACTATCTTTCAAAATCTGCAGTGTTAATAAGCCACAATACAGTTACACCTGAATAAAGAATCAGCCTGACTCTTAGCGTTAGTTTTAAGAACGGGCCTGAACTCTGAACATCATCTGTTCCTTCTGCTCTCTCATTCCAGGCCTTCCCCATGCTTTTGTTAGTCTCTCCAGCAGGAATTGGGGAACCACAGCCTGGATCCACTCTTATCTTATGAGCAAATCTTACCTTTTCATCCCTAGGCCTAAAATATCTCATCCACACAAAGTCAAGCATACTTCTTAATTCTCACAGCATTCAATGAGAATACAAACATCACCCCCACACTTCTGGTGCTTTGATGTGCTAATTCAAGCATTCATATTCATTCACTATCTTAGAAGCAGGACAAGTGGGGTGCAAGGGATCCAGGTCATATGCTCAGGTCACAAGAGGAACAAATAGCTCAATGAGCTTGTTTACATTATAAAGAGTAGCTTTTGGGTGCAAGAATTAAGTAAATGTCCTTAATCCAGATTTTGTCCTTACTGTAAGTTATGTGTACAAAAAAAGGTAATATTTTAAAAGACAATTCACAGTTTTTCTTAGATTTACTACTTTTAGCTAATGTCACTGTAAATGTAGTAGTATAGATTAAACCACTATATTTTCTAAATACTGAACAATTAGCAAACCAAACATATTTATATTTAACATTTTTAAATATATTCTACTGTATATACTTTAATTTGTTCTGGTTCGTACTTTTACATATGAGTTTAGAAGCATATGTCTTCAAGCCAATCATAAGGGCATGCTCACACCTTTAATTCCAAGAACTCAGGAGGTTGTATCAGGAAGGTTCCAAGTTCAAGGCCAACCTGAGCTATATTGTAATGCAGGCTGGGCTACATAATTAGACCCTCTATCAACATTCACAAAGACTAATTGACTTCATTTCAGCAACGGAAGGATGGTTCTATAGGCAAATCAATAAAGTAAATTCATCACAAAATGGACTCAAAGACAGGAATCACATGAACGTCTCAATAGACACATGAAAAGTCTTTGATAAAATCCAACATCGCTTCATGATAAAAGTCATGGAGAGACTAGGGGTAGAGGGAGTAAATCCCAACATAATAAAGGCTATATATGCCAAACTTGTAGCCAACATCATGTGAAAGGGAGAGAAGCTCAAGGCATTTCTACTTAGCTAAGAGCAAGACAAGGGTGCCCGCTTTCTCCACTTCTATTTAATACAGTGCTTGAAGTCCTAGCTACAGCAGTAAGACAAGAAAAAGAAATAAAAAGAATACAAATAGAAAAAAAAAGTCAAAGTATCACCATTTTCAGATGACATATTCTATATATAACAGATCCTAATGACTCCACCAAAAAACTCTTAG
>NW_008339436.1:3563807-3576158 GCF_000622305.1 Nannospalax galili | reverse complement strand
GGGTAAGGTTTTAAATAGATTCCCCTGTGTGGTCTCTCCCTCGCCTTGTGGGTCGTTGGCCACGGATCCACAAGAACAAAGGTAGCAGAAGTGACGAAACGTGGTCAGGATGGCCAGTGAGCACTGATGGAAGAAAGCCCTTCCAGGGAGGCAGATTCAGTGATACAGCTCCAGATTCGGTGAAACAGCTCCATTACTCGTTTATTCAGTGGGGGTCAGGGAAAAATATAGGGTGGAGATGGTAGCCAAAGCTTCAGCTGATAGGTGTTCATAGTATGCTTTATTTACATGTGGTAAGGGGATCCTATCATCTGGCTATAGGGCAATGCCTAATTATCATATAGAAAAAAAAAACCTGGGGGCAGTTTTATTGCAGGTAACTATGCCAAAGGTCATGTTCTGAATAAGGTCAGGCATCTGTGCTTGGAGGCACTTTCCATGTAAGTCAGGCAGGAAGCCCCTGCTGAGAAAGTAGCAGACCTTAACAGCAGGGTTCCCCAACACCTCTACAGTGAAAACTGTAAGGCATTAAAGAAAGAAACTGAGGAAGACACCATACAATGAAAAGTCTCTCATGCTCATGGATCAGAACAATTAATCCTGCGAAAATGTCCATCCCACCAAAAGCAGTCTACAGATTCAATACAGTCTCAATCAAGACTCCAAGGCCACCCTTCACAGACAGAAAAACAGAAAATTTATATGGAAGCACAAAAGATCGAGGACAGAAAAGCAATCCTAAGCATGTAAACTACCAAAATTGTATGTAAACTTAGAAAAGTTGACTATAGTCATGACAAATAACAAGATTCAATCTGTAATGAAAAGTATCCCAGTAAGAAAAAGCCTTGGACAGGATAACTTTAGTCTTGAATTTTAAATAACTTTTAAAGAGCTAATACTCTTGAAAGGGAAAGAACCCTTTAAACCCATTCTACAAGGCCAGCAGCATTATGATAACCAGTCAAGAACAACAAAAAATTACAAATCAGTATTTCTAATGGATGTATATTTAAAAATTCTCAACAAAATTGTAGGAAATCAAATCCATTCACACACAAAATAGACCATCTGCCATGATCATGTGTAATTTACATCAATGATGAAAGGATGGTTCAACATACACAGGTCAGTAAACATTAATATGTCATAGTGACAGAATGAAGGACAAAAAGGTAGGATCAGCTCAATAGATGTATGGAAAACTCCATAAAATTCATTACCCTCGTGACAAAAAAATTCTAAACAAACTAGGCAGAGCAAATATGTACCTCAATGTAGTAAGGACTGCATGAAAAACTCTGTCTGTATCATACTGAGTGGAGAAACACTAGAAATGCTTCCTCTAAGAACATGAAGCAAGGATGCTGTCCATTTTCATTCTTCAACTCAATGTAGTATTGAAGAACCCAGGCAGAACGGTAAGATAAGAATCAGAAACAAAAGACATCCAACTAGAAGAGGTCCAATTGTCCTTGTTTTTAGACAACAAAGTTTTTATATAGAAAAATCTAAAGAGACCTCCAAAATAACTTAGAAATGAATAAATTCAAGTAGTTTCAGGATACAAATCAAAGCTCAGTAGTTTCCTCAAATATGAATAACAAAACTCTTCAGAAAGGAATTCCATTTGCAACAGATACAACAAAAGTAAAATGCCTAAGACATATCTAGCCAAGAAAGTGAAGGGTCACTACAATTAAAACTCATTTCATCAATGAGCACTGGTGAAATAAGACACAAAAATAATAGAACTTCCCACATTCATGAATTATCACTATTAATCAGATTCCATGAAATTTTCATTAAAATGCCAATGACGTTCTTCACCAAACTAGAAAAAAATTGCAAAATTCATATAGAAGCACATTAGACCCCAAATAACCAATCTCCAGTAAAAAGATCAAAATTAGAGGCATCATAATAATGGATTTCAAGACATACTATGGAGCCAAAGTAAACAACCTCACGGTATTGTCATTTTAAAAGACATATGGGCCAGTGAGATGCTCACTGGGTAAAGACACTTGCTGCCAAGCCTGACAACCTGAGTCTGATGGAGGGAAAGGACTCCTTCCTGCAAGCTGCCCCCTGATCTCCACAAGCCCTGGCACACATATGCCACACCAAAAGCAATGAATTAATTAACTGAAAATTTAAACAAAAGCAACGAAAAAGACACATAGACCCAAGGAACAGAATATAGAACCTAGAAATAAACTCATCACTCTCCAAAGGTGCCAAGAGCGTACATTTGAGAAAGGGTAAGTCTGCTTGCTCCCCAAATGGTGACAGGACAGACATCCACAAGCAGAGCATTGAGACCCGACTCCAACCTCTCACTTACACAGAAATCAATTCAAAGTGGATCTCAAGACCTTAATGTAAGACCTAAAACTCTGAAACTACTGGAAGAAAACATGAAAGAAATGTTTGAGATACTGCTACACAGGCAACAATTTTCTGTGTAGGGTCTCAAAACAAATGAAATAAAAGCTAAAATTGATCAATGGAATTACATCAAACTAAAAAGCTTCTGAACAGCAAAGGAAACAATCAAGAGAATGCAGAGACAACCATAAAGTGGGAGGCAATATCGTGCCAGCTATGCATCTGATGGATAATATCCAAAATGTATAAAGAACTCAAAAACTTAATGATGAAAACTAAGTAATCCCATTTAGAAATGGACAGTTGATTTGAATAGACACTTATTAAAAGAAATTAAATAGTCCACAAATACAGGAAAAATGCTCAATATCTTCAGCCACCAAAGAAATGAAAAAATTATAATGAGGTACCATTTCACCCCAGCTATTAAAATAAAAAACAAATAATCATGAAATTTGCAGGTAGGAGCCAGCTTCCCAGACCCCAGTCCTGTAGACATGAACACCTTGAAGGTCCACAGCTCCATGTTTCTCCCAAAGGCCCTAGTCTTTGGGCCTCTCATTCTTTCTGCCCATCCCAAGAGTCCCCAGCTTCCAGAGGCCAGGCCCGGGGTCCCTGGTAGCACCTCCTCTCTCCTAGAGCCCACCTCTGATGCACCCAATGTTGCAGCAGATAGCCCAGGACACTGTACGGAATCCAGGATACCAGCTGAGGTCCTGCCCCCAGCACCCCTTGAGCTGAGCAGTGTGGGAGCCATCTTGCACAAGCTGAATACTACCTTCCAAGAAGCCCTTGACCTTTACTGCATGCTGGCCTCCAGCAAGCAGCCGGGCAATGAGCAGCAGAAGGCACAGACTGAGCTGACCTCCACCTTCCACTAGACCATTAGATCCACAGTCAGCTGGAAGCTAGCGACTGGCTGGTTACGGCCAACTTAGCCCAGCCCAGCGCCCCTTTCCCCATGTACACCATGTCCTCTGGCTAGCACGGACCTGTAGGCCCTGCTGGAACACTACTCAGAGCTGTTGGTGCAGACTGTGAGGAGAATGGCACAGGAGACTGAGCCCACAGTCCCTCTACCACAGCCCTGCTGCTTTGAAGAAATTTGCAGGTAAATGAATGGAACTAGAAACTGTTATACTAAGTGAAGTAATACAGACTCAGGAAAACAAGCGACATTTGTGGATCTGAGTACCAAATCCTTATATGTGAGTATATATCCTGATGTAACCACAAAAGCCAGGAAAATGGAAAGAAACCATGGAGGTAAAGGGAAGGAATGAGCCCAAGAGAGGGGTATAGTAGGAAATGGATATTACCAAGGGGGAAATGGAGAAAATTGGGGTATTCAAATGGGAAGAGGGGAAGGAAGGACATACAAGGAACCATGGGGAGGAGGTGGTTGTACTGTGGGTATAGACAGGAAGTAGAGAACTTTCGAATTTTTATGGAGTTCAGGATCCCAACCCACAGAATGACGCCTCCCACATTCAGGGCGGTCTTCTCACTTCAATTAACCTAATCTAGATAATCCTTCACAGACACGCTTGTTTCCTAGGTGATTCTAGAGCCTGTCAACTTGACAATATTAACCATCACAGTACACAACTGAGATTCAGGCCTGTGTCTACTGTGGCAAAATTCATAGTTGCTAAGATATGGAATCAGCCTAGGTCACCATTAACAGATGAACATGTAAAGAATCATGGCATAGAGGAATGGGTTTCCCCTGCATGAGTTATTGGTCAGGAAATTCCCAGAGGCACCCAAAACAATACACACTATTGCCATTGCTCATGGTTACCAACATAACTAGATAGTTAAACCCCATTGCTGAAGAAACCACATACTTTATTTGCAGGTCAAACAAACCAGGAAATGCTCTCCCTGTTGGCTAGCTTTCATAGTGTTAGAAAGTTCTACGCTAGGTGCTGGGGGAGAAAAGATATCAATGGTGTTATCCATCACTTGACCCTGCACGTTATAATACTGACCTTCCAGGTATGATATGCCCACTAGTACATTAGTGGCAAAATTGTTTATGGGGGTACCCTACCATCCTCTCAATTGGATTTGAGGCCTGCTTCACAGGAGAGAATTCATGCCCAGTATTGAACACATGGTCAAACCCATGGCTAGGGAAAGCATGAGTCCAAGGGAAGAACCTATTGAGGGTTTGTTGAATGGTCACGTTGTCTAGCTACTTTCTAAATATTTATGTGTAAATCCACAGATCTGTGAAGTTACTTTCAATCGCCTCTTTTAAAACTTTTTTTTTAAATCATTCTGGTCAAGGAAAAGTGGACTAAGAGCCCAGCACTGTACTAAGAACTAGAGGTTCAAAGCCAGATGTGGTGATGGCTCTGATGTGTCCATCTCGCACAGGACAGTAGAATGGATGAGCTACAGGAGACGCCAACCAACCTACATTGTTCTTTGAAGCACCACTGCTAGTAGTCTGGGGTGGAAGCAGAAGTTCAGTCAGGGAAGTGTGAACAGGAGGCCTTGCTCTTGATACAGATTTTTGCCTCTGTAACTCCTGGAGGACACAGGAGGGGAAAGCCAGGGCAGCAGCAATACAGAAGTCTCAAAGCTCACTGACTGGGTAAGAGGAAAAGAAAATGTAAATGGGCGTAGTGACACATACCTGTAATCCCAGCACTCAGGAGGCTGAGGTAGGAGGTGGACACCAGCCTGAGTTATAGCAAGACCTTATCTCAAAAAGGAAGGAGAGGAGGAGGTGGAAGAGGAGGGGGAGGAGGGGAAGGAGGGGAAGGACCGGGAGCACAGCAACAACAGCAAAGCACTTACAAGCTTAAAATGCATCTCCAGAGCTGGAGAGATGGCTCAGTGGTTAAGAGCACTGACTGCTCTTGCAGAGGACCCCGGTTCAATTCCCAGCACCCACATGGTGGCTACAAACCATCCTTAATTCCAGTTCCAGGGGAATCCAAAGCTGTCTTCTGACCTCCGTGGCATTGCACGACAGGGGTGCACTCACATACATGCAGGCAATACACTCATAGACATAAAATAAAAATAATAATAATTAAAAAATAAATAAAAGTAAAATTATAAAAATAATGCATTTCTCTTTCTTGTGCAGTGACCCCTGCAGCACTGCCTCGGGAAAGGCAGTCTGTTACAGATGCTGGTCTTGCCAGACGTTTCACAATCCCATCTTTCCACACTTTGAAGATACTGTACCATATAGTGCTCCTGTCCATGAAAAGTCTATCATTGCTATATCTAAACATGCATTAGCCTCCATGAGATTTTAATTTTGTACCTCTGTTAGTAACAAAATAGCATGAATGTCAAAACAAGTAAATTTTCTACAGTATCCGTGAGGTAGTTTTCTTTCGATTGTGTGGTGGATTGAATAAAAAATGTCCCCCACAGGCTCCAAGTATTTGAACACCTGGTCAGTTAATAAAGCTCTTTGGGGAGGGTCATGGAACCTTTAGGAGATGTGGCCTTACTGGAGGAAGACAGAAGTAACTAACTAATATAGATTGGCCAAAAGCAAAAATAAAAACAAGCTCTAATATTCCCAATCCCTGTTTTGGTCATTTTCAATAACAGGGACAAGAGAGAGGTGGGGGCGGGTGAGAATGAATCACTCTGATGAGGAAAACAGACCCATATTCTTGAAAGATGCAGGTATCAATGATGTAGGTATCAGTGACCACGGATTGGCAGAAAGCCTCCCCCTTTATTTTACCTTTTTTGTAGGAGTCTTTTTCTGACTTGATGAAGGCAATGGGTTCTGGAAACTCAGGTTGTCTGACTCGTACTCATCTTCATCCTTACCTTTTCCTGAATAAAGAGAAGCAAAGGCTTGATCAGATGAAAAGCACTAAACACGGAAGTGGAAACCCAGTGAGAAGAGCCAAGCTCTAGACGGGAAACTTGCTCCACGGTTTCGAGTCATCTTATCTTTTTATGTCTTACATAATCTCGTCCCCCTGCCTTGAAAAAAAAAAAAGCAATTTCAAAGAGGATTTTGCATCCTAGGATTCTACCCAAGGAGCTGATTTCTGAGCTGCTCCTTCATTCCCTAATTGCCATTTTAGTCTAGAAAATACTCTTCAGGTACATTTTAAGTATATATGACCTATAGAACTTATGCGCTGAGACCTTAAAAATAAAATTCTTCTGTATTCCAGAGTCTACTTTCTGAGTAAACAATAGTGTTATAAGTCCCCCTCACAACTTCTTGTAGTATTTATATTCACAAAAAACACTGTTTTGGGCTTCACTGAAGAACAGCATGAATCATCAATGCTGAGTTTGTTACATACACAGTTGTTGTTAATTACTTTATTAATTTTACTACACAGACTCCTTCAGATAAAAAACCAAGAGAGAAACTTTTCCCTGGGCTCAAAACTGCCTGCTCAGAGTACTGTGTCCTGTACCATGACAGCCTTCAATATGAATTTTGAATTCTGTGGCACGGCATTTCAAAATCAATAAAAAAATATAGTGAACAACTCTGGAAACTAAAAAGTACATTCCTGAATGTATGTTTAAAAAATCACATAGAAATTAAGGACTATTAGAACATACGAATTGAATTTGGTAACTATTAAATATTAAGGAAGATCACTGAAAAGACACTATATTTGAACTAACGTGAAGCAGCTTAAGTCCTGTTTAGACGGGAATTATGATGCATTTATTCAAAAGACAGAAAAACACTGTTATTGTGAATGTTCTATCGAAATACATCAATAAAAGTATGTTTAAATTCCCAGCAAGAAGTAACAAGACAACAAAATATATCCAAAAAAAAGATGGGTATGGTGGCTCACGTCTTTAATCCCAGCACTCTGGAGGTTAAGGCAGTGAGATTTCTGTGAGTTCATGGCCAGCCTGATCTACATAAGGAGTTCCATGTCAGTTGGGGCTACATCGTGAGACCCTGTCTCAAAAAACAAAAACTGTAGACCTATATATGAAATATATGTGTATATATATACATATATTTCAACCAGACAACCAAATTGAAAAAAATGTTCAAAGTATATTAACCTAGTTGATATTCTTAGCGTTGGGTAATGGCAACCAGCTCTTGCTGAGTTGAGAATAAAGGCGTAAAGTTTACCATCTCCCTCAGGAAATTCCATTAAACATCAAAAAGCCTTAGAAATAGGATGTGGATCCTCTGCATGCAGCAGGGAGCACATCTAATATCCTTTATGTTGGATGCTAAAAGCCACAACTTACCTTCCATAGCCCTTGACATTAAAGGAGAAAGCTAGAAGCATCCTGAGTCACTAAAACTTCTTAGAGCAGAACCAGCATGCCAGGTCTGGTCTAGACTTTCACATGGGAGATAAAAAAGCTAATGACATTTTGAAGCTGCTTATATTTTGTTCTTCTGTTTGTAACTGTTCCAGCATGAGATGGTAGGAAGAAGTCTTAAGGGATTGGAAAGGGAGGAAAAAAGAGCGAGTACTGAAACAGAGAGGGGGTATTATCTGAGGAGAGATAGGAGACTAGCAAGAGGAAGATGGGGGCAATGGGGAGGGCGGCTGTGGAAAGAGGTATGAACAAAGTAAAATCATAAACAGTTATGAAACTGTTATAATAAAACCTACTACTCAGTATGCTAATTTGAAGAGATTTTTCTAAGTATTATATATAAATGTGGTCCTCTTTCAGATACACAGGTAGGAAAGTGTAAAAGAAACAGCACTTTGAATAAAATCAGGAGTTAAAGATAAACCAAAAAAAGTAGTCCATTTTGGTAAAGACATTAACTACAGTGAGCTGAGATTCTTCCAGGGTACTTAGGAATGGACAGTACACAGCACAAGCCCTGGGCTAGCTGGCTCAGACTCTACATGATCTATATGATAGAATATGTACCTGGCAGCAAAATCACTGGAAAGTCCAAGTCATCACAGCTAACTTAGAATCAAAGCTAGTTTTTTAAACTTATAATTGATATCCTTGCTGTTTTCACTATCATGATGACTTTTTATTTCAACTATCTTTGCCAAGCTAAAATATCTATTTATCCAGCCTTCAGTAGGAAGGGGAGGTTCTTAGGCTCTAAGCAAAGAATTTCTTGGGGCTTTGGGGTTTGGGGCATCTGATTCCAGGGCCTTCATGAATACAGAGTGCTTCCTCTATCAGCATGAGGAGAGCTTCCGTAGAGGCTGCTGAAATCTGCCGAAATCTGCCTGATTCTCAGTGAAATTCAGTCAGCTGCTATGGTTTGAATTTTAAAGAGTCCCTCCTTTCTCATAGGTTCACAAATCATTAATTTAGCAACGGAAACAACATAAATCAATATGATTAAACTCCCTTTATTCTTCTTCCATTTTCATGTGTGTTTGAGAACATGTGCATGTTTGCACGTATGTGGGCACATGTGTGTGGATACACATACATGTGGAGGCCCAAAGTTGATATTGGGAATCATCCTCTACTGCTCTTCCACTGTATTCACTGAGGCAGGGTCTCTCAATCCAACACACAGCTTCCCAGTATGGCTAGTCTTACTGGTCAGCTTGCTCTGGGGATTCCCCTGGTCTCTACCTTCCAAGGCTGGAATTACAGGCCAGCTACCAAGCCAATCTGGCATTTGGGTGGATTCTGGGGCTCCAAACTATGTTCCTGACACTTAAACAGCATTCACTTAATTACTGAGCCTCCCCCCCTAGCCTTAACCTTCAGTACCACTGTATACTGTAGAAATCACAAATTATTATTCTCTGTTTTCTTCTTCTGTTTTCAACAGCAACTCAGAGGTACTGTTAAGTTAATAGTCATTTATTAAAGATATACAATATACAAGTTGCTAAGCTTGTTTAAGCAAAGAGGAGAAAACACTAAACTTTTATCCTCAAGGAACTCACATTTCAGTAAGAAAACAGAAAGGTAAGTATAATATCAAATAATAAGCAGTATATCCCATAACAAAGATATAAACAAAGACTCTGGGAGTACAGAAAAGAGAATACCAATTCTAGCTGCATTATCAAGGCTTTTAATGAGTGTTAATGAGTTAGCTTTCTATCACTGTGACAAAATACCATCGGGAGTTTTACAGGAAATGCTTGTGCCGGCTCACTGTTGTTTGGCTCCCTTGTTTCTGGGTCCAAGGCAAAAGGCAAAGCACCATGAGAGAGGGAATAGTAGAGCAAAGCTGCTCACCTCCTGGCATACAGGAAGCAAAGAAGAGCAGAGAGGACAAGGTATATTTTTCAAGGCCTGACCCTAGTTACCTACTTCCTCCAACTAGTCCCCAGCTCTTACTAGCCCAATCGGCGGTGAACTCATCAATGGATCAATCTACTGATGAGAGGTTAGTGTCCTTAAGATCCAGTCATCTCACAACAGTGTCACCAGCTGGGATCCAGCTTTTAACATGGGTCTTCAAAGGACATTTTATATGCAAATTACAGTAAATGATTTGGGGGTTGTGTTTGTGGCTAAATTTTTTAATTTATTTGAAGTAATTTGGTATTCTCTTATTCTGGACTTCAAATCACTTACATATGTTCAATTTTTCAGTTTCTCAAGTCATTCCTTTTCTTGAGAAAGGAAACTCTTCACTAGGTGGTAGTAAGGAATAAAAGTAGAAATTCTCATAACATCATGCTTTTGTTTTGTTTTGTTTGTTGAGATAGCGCATCCTGGCCTCAAACTCACCATGTAACTAAGGATGACCTTAAACTACTGATCCTCCTGCCTCTACCAGTACATAGATGTGCACCACATGCCTGCCTGGCTTTTAGTACTTTTAATATAGAAAGATATACAGAGAACCTAAACAATTCTACCAAGAATGTCATAAGAATTGCTACTTTCTATGTAATTTCTTTAAGGGAAATACACCCAAATTTGACAATTTACATATTAATTTGCAAGATATTTTAATTAAATGGGTGCCTCCATTATTTGCATATGTGCATTGCACCACATGGGTACACTTACACACATGCAGGCAATACACTTATACATGTAAAAAAATACATAAATAAAAATTTTTTAAAAGATGATAATTTCATCAATTTTAAGCTGAAGATCAGAAGAAATCATCACTAATTGGCAGAATTTGTAGGATATGCTTAGCTCAAAAAGGAGAGAGCATCCTGTGGACATAAAATAGAGTTACAACAAATGGAGATAAATAATCCTGGACAGTAAACGGAGAAATGAAAACCAAAGGAAGCTCAAGATGTCATTTGACAACATTAATAATATTTATTTGATTCCATAAATACTGATGAGTTTTTTAATATATTTTATTATTTTTATTTTTATGTGTATGAATGTATTGTTTGCATGTGTGTAAGTGCACCCATGTCATGCAATGCCCATGGATGTCAGAAGAAAGCATCAGATCCCTTGGAACCGGAGTTACAGATAGTTGTTAGCCACCATATGGGCTCTGGGACCTGAGGCGAGGTCCTCTGCAAGAGCAGTCAGTGCTCTTAACCACTGGGTCATCTCTCCAGCCCCAACACTGATGAGTTTTATAGTATAAGTGGTATATTGATGGTAAAATGCTTATAACAGTTTCTGGGAAATGACAGTGCAATAGCAAAACAAAAACTCAGATCCTCTATTTCAAGATCCCAATTCTGTGTATTTATTCTAAAGCAGTAATTCCACCAAAGAATAAAAGCTCAGAGGTTAAAGAGGACCCAAGGGACATCTAAAGTTCAAAATCAGGGAATGCCTGTCCTACACAAAGCCCAGCTCATACTTCTAAAGGGGTTGGGAAGTCACAACAGACCCTGAAAAGCTAAAGAAAACTTGAGCAAGAATGAAAAAAGAAGCCATCACACATCCTAATTTCAAATGATATTACAAAGCCATAGCAATCAAAACAATGTGGTGCTATCATAAACACACATACACAGACCAATGGAACAGAAAAAAAAAGTCCAGAAGTAAAACTACATTTTTACTGTCAATTGATCTTTGACAAGGGTGCCAAGTAGAAACAATGAAGAATGGACAGTCTCTTTAATAAGTGGTATTAGGAAATCTGGGTATCCATATGCAGAAACACAACGCTGGACCCATACCTCACACCAAAAACATGCCAAGTCAAAATTCATAAAATCTTAAAATACAAGATCCAAGAATATAGGTTAATAAGATGGCTCAGTGGATAAAAACACTTCCAACCAAGGCTGACAGCCTGAGTTCTGTCCCCGGGATCCACATGGTAGAGGAGAGAACTGACTACCTTAAATTCCTCTAACTGCCACATGTACCTATGGCACACCCACCCCCAAATAAATTTCAAAATGTAATTTAAAGAAATAATTTTTTAAAGATCCAGAACTATAAAACCACTAAAAGAAAAAAAAGAGAAAATTTTCTTAGAATTGGCTTGGGTAATGTGCTGGATAGCTTTAGTTGTCTCCACACCTGGGTAGAGAGGGCCTCAACTATGGAATTTCCTACATTGGATTGGCCTGTGGTCATGTCTGTGGGGCATTTTATTGATTGTTGAGTGATGTGGGAGGACCCAGGCCACTGTGAGCAGTGCCACTCCTGGGTAGGTGGGCCTGTATTATAAAAGAAAACAGGTTGAGCACAGTTTGGGGGAGCAAGCCAGTAAGCAGTGGTCCTCCATGGCCTATGCTGCAGCTCCTGCCTCCAGGTTCCTGCCCTGGGTTCCTACCTTGGGCTCCCTCAGCGATGCACTGTGACCTGGGAGATGTAAACCAAATAAACCCTTTCCTCCCCAGGTTGGTATTGATCAAACTCTTTTGACACAGTAGTTGAAGGCTAAGACAGGTGATGATTTTGTGGATATGACACCAAAAGTATAAGGAACCAAAACAAAAATAAACAAGTAAGATTACATCAAATTAAAGTATCCACAAAGAAAAAAAACGCCAATAAGATGGAAAGGAAATTTTCAGAATGAAGAAATATTTATAAGTCATCTCTCTAACAAGGGACCAATATACAAATATATAA
>NW_008339436.1:3554983-3563771 GCF_000622305.1 Nannospalax galili | reverse complement strand
AAAAACCAACAAAAAAAACCCCTATGTCTTCAACTGAACCTCCTACTAAGCTAATTAATTGATAAGCACTTCTATAATTTTTGAGAGTCTGAAATGTTATAGATCCAGAGCCTATTTATAATTTACCTTGGGCTATCTTTAGCCCCTAAATAGCCATTCTTTATTCCCCTCTGTATCTGTTCTAACATCCTGTGACTAACAGACAAGAATGTTTTGAGATGTATTAACTTAGCAGACCACCAGCTCCCACCAACCCAAGGGCTAAGAAGCCTGTGAGATAGCATTTAAGGCCTAGAACAGAATTCTCCTCGCTTTGCTATAACCTGCCTCTCTGATGTCTCCAGCAACGTATTTGAAAAATGCCTTGATTTTTTACTTTCTTTTTTCTGTTACTAGAAAATCTTCATGAAACTGTTATCACATTGGTGCATGGAATTTGGAGTGACCCAAATCTATGTTCCAGAGCCACAGTCACTCATATTTGGCTCCAGAATAAACTATCCCTTAACCCCTCTGAGGTGAGAGTTGTGCTTTTGTGACAACAAACACATACAACTCAAAAGCAAGGAAAACATATAGCCTGATTTTAAAATAGGTGTATTAGTTACTTTTCTGTTGTTGTGAGAGAAACACTGACCAAAGCAACTTATAGATGGAAGAATTTATTTGAGCTTACAGTTCCAAGGGGCAAGAGGACACCAAGGCGGGGAGGCATGGCAAGAGGTGGCTGGAGGAGCAGAAGCTGAGCTCTCACATCTTTAAGTTGGCATGGGAAACAAGGGAGCAACTGGAAATCTGGCAAGGCCTAAGAACTCTCTAAGCCCGCCCCCAGTGACGTGCTTCTTCCAGCAAGGCTGTACCTTCTAAGACCTCCCAAAACAGCACCACCAACTGGAGACAAAATGTCCAAATACCTGGAGGCTATGAGGGGCATTCTCATTCAAACCCACAATGGGTAAAGAACCTAAACAGACATTTGTCCAAAGAAGAAACACAAATGGCGGCGAACAGATACTTGAGAAGGTGCTAACATCAGCAGTCATGAGGGAAATGGAAATTAAAAGCACAATGAGAATGACTCATTCCTGTTAGAGCATCTACTATCAAAAAGACAAAAGATAGGGGCTGGAGAGATGGCTCAGTGGTTAAGAGCACTGGCTGCTCTTGCAGAGGACCCTGGTTCGATTCCTAGAACCCACATGGTGGCTAACAACCATCTGTAACTCCAGTTCCAGGGAATCCAGCACCTTCTTCTGAGCTCTGGGCACTGCATGACACAGGTGCACTTACACACACACAGGCAATGCACTCATACACATAAAAAACAATAAATTTTTTTAAAAAAAGATAAAAGATAACCTGCACTGACACAAGGATGCTGAGAAGAGAGATGCCTTGTACACTTGATGAGAACGCAAACTGGAAAAACACCTGTTATAGAAAGCAGTATGATATCTCCAAAACTTAGAACTATCATAAGATCCAGAAATCTTGCTTCTATATATATTTCATTCAAAAAATAAAAGGAATATCTTAAAAGAATGTATTCATAGCCATGTTCACTGCAACATGATTGACAATAGTCAAGATATGGAATCAACCTAAGTATCCCCCAGTGAAAAAATGGATAAAAATGTGGCACACATACCTCTCATTAATAGTCATAAAACAGAAGGAAATCCTGCCATTTGGAACAAGGATGAACATAGAGGATGCTGTGCTGAGTGAAATAAGCCAGACACAGGGAAACAAGCGCTGCATTATCTCAGTTACAAATGGCCAAGATCAAATGGTAAAAGCAGAAAACTGAATGGGGCTCCCAGGGGTAACAGGGTGTTGTTGGTCTAGCAATACAAAGGATCAGTTATAGAAAATGAATCAATTCTGGAGGTGTAACGTACAGTACCATTCCCACAGTTAGCAAAGCTGCCATTATATTCTTGAAATTTGCTAAAACATTAGACATTAAGTGTTTTTACTACATTCCAAAAAATAAAAATGTTAATTATATGGTGTTGAATATGTTAATAAGTTTGGTTGTGTTGATTCTTTCCCAGTGAATAATAAAGCTGGAGGGGGAGGCCCCCAAAGGACAGGAAGACACTGTAGAAAAGGACATAAGGGAAACTGAAACTAAGGCGGGTATGGAAGAAATAAGGAAAGAAATACTGGAAATGCATGGCCAGGCCTGGGCATGGTAACACATGCCTACAATCCCAGCACTTGGGAAGCTGAGGCAGGAGAATTTCCAATTTCAGGCCACCCTGGGCTACACAGTGAGCTTCAGGCAAGGCCCTACCTCACAAAAACTGTATGAGGAAGCAGGGAGGGAAGGCAGAGCAAGAAAAGAAAAATGATGGTAAAGGAGAACAGGCGATTGTTGATTCTGAATTAGGCAGATAGTCAGGGGAGGCTCCAGACTAGATTAAGCTGTGTTTCAATTGTAATCACTTTCATTTAAGATGGCCTACTTCTGGGTTCTTGTCCAAAATTGACCCTTTTGGCGTTTTCCCCAACTCCCCAGGAATTTCAAATTTCCTACCCTCACCCCACCCAATCAGGTTCTTGCTTTCATTTGAGTGGATCAACCAGCAACATGCATCCTACCCTGTCTAATCCTAAGGGGGAAAGAGGAGCCCAGCCCCACCTTCTACCCTACAGAGTATAAAAGCCCAACTCTCCAAGGACATAGTTGGTGCTCCAGCTCTGCCCCCCTTCCCTATGTGGGGAGCCCATCTCTTTGCTATGTGGAGCTTCAATAAACCTCGGCTGTGTACTGTGACTACAAACTTCCCATCTCGTAATTCTTCACCTGGCAAAGAAAAGGAGCTGAGAACAGACCCCAGGCAGCATCAATGGCAAGCTACTGTTTGAGGCAAGAGAATGACAATATGGGGCACCTGGAAGACAGCTGACATCTAATTAAGATTTGTATTATGAAACAAAAGTCTCAAAATGTGTATGCCCTGAATTCATAGCTAAGAAAATTTTTAGAAATAAGCACAGCTTTGTGGAAAAGTTGCAGGTCTTACTATTTTTTTGTGTGTGAATTTCCTTTTTTTGGGGGGGTTGTTAGAGTTGGCTTGTTTTTTCCCAAACTCTGTACAATGAACTTGTATTTATAATAAACAGGAAAATGTTACTTGAAAGGAGTGAAGCCAGACTAGAAGCTACTCCTTAGTGCTCTGCATGTGATGGGTGACGGCTTCCTAGAGTCATACTCTTGGGTGCTCCTAGAGTCAGGGAGTCAGCCTCTGCAGGTTAACAAAGCCAGAGGTGGTCCGTACCTATAGCTACAGTATGAGAGGCATAGCTCCAGCGACTTCTAAGTTCCTCAAAGTGGATGATGTGTAGAACCTACCAGACACTCTTCTAGCCTCCCTGGCTGAAGACATGTTGTCACCATAGCCAGAATGAGATACTGAGCAGATACTGAGCCTTAGCATCCTGGAGTTAGGCAGAAGTACGAGGTAGTATGCAGGGGCAGCATACAATTGTAGTTTCTTGGTCAAATACATGAAGCAAAGGATTTTCTATTAGATAATATTAGACAATGGAGGTTTCACAGGTTTGAACTTTACTCATTAATCAGTCATTGCCATTCAAAGGGCATTCAACCCTTTAAATGCCATACCTATACTAAGTTACGTGCTGGGAATTCAATGCTGAGTAGCCCCATACAAGGCCTTTTTTTTGAAATTTGTTGGTCTTGTTTGAATAGCAAGTCTTCTAAAGCACAAGGAAGCATCTGCATAAGGAAGACAGAGGAAACTTCCCGACCTCACTCAAATTACACCCGCATGTCCCTGAAGGCCAGCCTTGCCATTCATCTTCAGTCACCTAGCACCAGCTTCTTAAACTGTGGATCGAGACCCCATTGGGGCTGCTTAGCTGAATGTGGGAGTTATGAAAAACTTGGCAGCCAAACATTTATTCAAAATCAGACCACAATGAGTCAGAGGCACTGCTGATGGTGCCCACCTGTAGTGCATGGCACACTTCACTACAGTGAGTGCACAGCATGCTGTCACAGCATGTGACACCAACTAACCCTGCCTGAAGCCTCTCAGCTCAAGCTGAAGACTTCCACAGGTTATGAACTGCAGCGTTTTTATTGTAAAAGTTTTCTGCTCTTATGGAAATGTAATGGCTTAGGGGTTGGAGAGATGGCTCAGCAGTTAAGAGCACTGGCTACCCTTGCAGAGGACTCAGGTTCAGTTCCCAGCACCCACATGGCAGGTAACAACTGTCTGTAATTCCAGTTCCAAGGGATCCCACACCCTCTTCTGACCTCTGTGGGCATTGCACAATATGGTTACATTTACATACATGCAGGCAAGACAATCATATACATAAAAAATAAAATAAAAAATATTTTTTAAAAAGGAAATGCAGTGGTTTAATTGTGGGAAACAAAGAGACTCACTATTTTCCTACCATCATTCCTGAACATATATCAAAGTATTGGCACATCTTTGGATAGTATAGCATGAAAATGTTTGATTTTAAGAGCTGTCGTTTCATTTGCTGACTTGAATTTCAAAAAAGTTACTAAATGAATCTTAGCTTGAGACTAGGCCCGAATTTCTAACAATTTCTATAATGGCCCTAAATATACTTCTGCCATTTTTTACTACATATTTATGTGAAGTGGTATTCACAGCATTGACAATAATAAAATCAAAATATTGATCAACTCTGAAAAATGTTGAAGATGCTCTACACCCTGCAGTATTGACTACTACCAAGATTTCATTCTTTATGTAAAAATAACAAGTACATCCACCTCATGAATATGCAATTTTGCTTTAATCCTTAATAAATGGTCAAAATTTAGGTATACCAAAGAATTGTTTGAAAATAATTTTTTATGATTTATTATCAGTGAACATTTGTGTATACCTATTTATATACACCTATACCTATATCACATAAAAATGTCTCAGGTGAAGAGGGGCCACAGGGGAAAAGAGTTTAACAAGCCCTGATCTAATACGTAAAACAAATAATTTAAAACAGGCCTATCAGCAGCAATGTGGATCCTTCCCAGATACAAAAATTTTAGTCTATACACCTGCTCCTTAAAATAATTAAAATTCCTGTATTCTTCTCTGAACCTTGTGAACAGCTGTGAATCCTGTGAACTACAATAATGATCAACACGGCAAGGTATACCTATGGGTACAACAGTGACATGAATGTTATGCAGGTAACCACCTGCTTTCTGATTGGATTTAAGGCCTGCTCCACAGGAGGAACCCCCTACTGAACCTTAACCAGAACTTCAGATCTGACTAAGAACCTATGGTTGGGAAGCTCACAGACCCCAAGGATGAATCCACTACCATTATTTTGCTAAATGGACATAGTATGAAACTTCCAGCTAAATTTTTTTTTTTGGTCTTTTTGAGATAGGATCTCCCTGTAGCCCCAGCTGTCCTAGAACTCACTATGTAGACCAGGCTGGCCTTGAACTCACAGAGATCAGCCTGCCTCTGCCTCCCAAGTGCTGGGATTAAAGGCGTGCGCCACCATGCCTGGCTATTCGGCTACATTTTTATCTCTACACCCATATATTAGTGTAGCTCTCAGACCTTACAAAAGGTGGTTAACACAGAAACCCACAATTGATCAATGTACAGAGACTAAGTGACTGCAGAGTGCTCAGTCAGAAATTGGATATCTATATCACACCCCACCCCCAAGGCTGAGGGACCATCATGGAAGAAGGGTTGAAAGACTCCAAGTCCCAGAGGTTGGGGAGGACAAGAGCAAAACTATGGCTTCTGGACACAATAGGACCACTGCACTCATGAACTCACAGCAGCCTCGGTTGCCTGCACAAGACCTGCACAAGATCAAGTCAGTCAATATTGTAGTATGGAGTGGGATGAGGGTCACAACCGCCCCCCACACACGCACACCTAACTGAGGAACTATGGACAGTTGATGACTTCTAGGGTAAGGAGAGACAGTTTTCTTTAAGGGTGTGGCTTTTTGTAGGTCCTCCAGTGAATGGCCATACATAGAAGTATATGGACAGCATAATTGGAGTCATTGTGTTACTAAATTACAAAAACATAAAAGAGGACACAGTAGGGAGGTAGGGAGGTGGGTGTGGATCTGGAAGGAGTTAAGGAAAGGAGTTGGGATTAGTTATTATCAAAACACACTATATGAAATTTTCAATGAAAATAAGAACATTGGTTTTTCTAAAAAAAAAAAAAAAAGAATATCACAGAACATTCCAGCTTTGGAGGGCCTTTGATTTTAGGAAGTGAGTAACTGAAGTTGTCAGGTAACTGATTCAGGAATAAAATGAGTGAAAGATGAAGAGCAGGAGACAAGCCCTTAACCTCAATCCAGCAGTTCTTAAAAGGCAATCAGGGAGCTGGAGAGATAGCTCCATTGGTAATGTGCTTGCTACATAGGCATAAAGGCCTGAGTTCACATTTCCAGCACCCACAGAAAAGGCAGACATGGCTAAATGCACTGTAACCCCAGTGCTGGGGAGCAGAGACAGGAAGATCTCTGGGCTTGCTGGCCAGCTAGTCTAGCTGAAATGGGGAACTCCAGGTACAGTGAGAGACCTCGTCTCAAAAACTAAGGTGGAGAGGGAGGAAAACACCTGACATTGACCTCTGGGCCCCACACGTGTACACATATATGCATGTACCACCCCTACATACATACATACATACACAGACATATGCATTTTATACACACACACATACACCACACACACACACACACACACACACACACACACACACACAGGCTCAGAAAGTCTCATTTTATCTAGCCACCAATCAACCCAGCCTGGACATAGTTGCTAGAAAGTCAGTTTTCACTTCTCCCTATTAATTCTCACAGGGAGGATGTCTAGCGACTTGTGGCAAAGTACCTCATTGATTTTTGACAATTCACACAGTATCAACAGATGCAGGAAAAGGTATTTAAGAAAGTCCAAACTCCACTCTTGATAATGCTCAGAAAACTAGGACTAAAGGGGAATCTCCCTCAAATTGTTAAAGAATATTTACAAGAAATATACAGGTAACAGGATGAGAAGAGACACGCGTTCCTAGAAGAAAGGTAACTCTCACATCAGAGTAGAAATCCTACATAATGTACTATGACTACAAGAGAATCTATAAGAGATAATACCTGGGAAGAAGTAAAACTCTAACTTCTCAGATGGCAGATTATCTCTGTAAAATATCTCAAAGGATAAAAAGTGAAAGGATAGCCTGCTCAGAGCAGTCTCCTAGAACACTGATAAGTCACCAAAGGTCAAGAAAGTAGCTGCATTAGATCTGGTTTAAAAAAAGTGAAGGACAAATTAGGATTAGAGGATTAGAGGAGAACCTCGCATGCATGAGGGAAACCCTGGATTCAATCCCCAGCATCACAGAAACATCAATAAACTCCTGGAACCACCAACCAAAGGATACAAAGTTAATATGGAAAAGTCAATTCCTGTCCAACATTATCATCAATAACTTCTTTAAACTTTAATAAAAGAAAGAAAAAAATCTAAATAACTGGGAAATTTTTTTCATGTCCATGATCATTGCTGGGTGAAGGAGAGTTGTTCTTCTTTAAGGGAGTGACACGAGACAGGCTGAACAGGCTCCAATGGATGAACTCACACTGTGGGACATCTAGGTACACAAACTTGACTCGATAGGCCTTAACATGTATGATACAATGCATGAAATCCAGTAGGTGGACTATGGGGGGTACAGATAGGGGAGGGGGTCTAAATATGATTAAGGTGTATTGTATAAAATGCACAAAAATTCAATAAAAATCTAGATATAAACTGTTGCGGGTTCTCCTCGGGCCAGCTGTGAAGACCCTGACCTGGATCGGGTACCCTGCTGATTGGGGTGGGGGGCAAGAGGCGCGGAGTCAGCACACAGACCCCGGGAGTCAGGTAGAAGCAAGCATTAGGCGAGGTGCTGCAAGCTCATTTAATGCAGGAGGGGGCACGCCTTATATTTCCCTTTTCTCTGCCCCCCAAGTCCCTTTAGTCAGCGTATCGTTTTCTGATTGGTGTGCGCCACGCAGTCTGTCAGTAGTCACTGGGCTCATGAGCAGGGTACCGAAGCGTGGGCTCCTTTTGGCGGCCTATTTGTGGACCAAGAAGTGAGGTGAATTCTCGCTGAATCCCAGGACTCTGGGTCTGCACCATCTTTGGAGGCCTCCTGCTACAATAAACACTGTACCTATAGGGAGCGCGCTGGGCTCTCGGGGTCCCTGTGCGCACTCCCGGAATGGCGGGGCGAGTCCGCGGGCTTCTCCGCCGCACGCCTGAAGGATGGCGGGTCTGGTCCCATGGGCTTCTGCATCGCTGTCCGCCACCGAGGTGCTGAAAGTCCCGCAGCACAGCGGCTCCGCATCTCTGTTGTGGCTGCTGGCTCTCCCGGGTTGCTGGTTCTCTGCTGCTTCTCCGTGTCTCCATGGGTCTCTGCTACCGGAGCGTGTCCGGTTGGGTACCGCCCTAATTTTCCCCGTGCTCTTTCCTCAAGATGCGAGATCCACTGGCCACTGGATCACACAGGACAGCGCAAGGCGGCTGAAGCTGGGTGTCCGGGAGTCGATGACGGAGGAATGCTGCCCCCCAGAGAGGCTGGATCGCCGGCAGTAAGACACAGGACTCAGCCTAGTCCATGTTACAGCTTTATTAAATGACTCTGCTTGGCTTCAGGTCTCAGTGTTTCAGCTCCTAGCTCCTAGTGATCCAGCTCTCTCTTATTGAGAGAAGACTGGGATATTTTATACT
>NW_008339436.1:3534742-3554847 GCF_000622305.1 Nannospalax galili | reverse complement strand
AGTGGGCTCCTGCCATGCTGCCAGACTGCCAGACTGCCTGAAAAATCACACAGGAAAACATGGTATTTCCAGAGCCAGAGGCCATGTTTATGTTGGGGCATTGGCGGGCACTTCAAAAGGTGAGTCAGGAGGACGCTAGGAAAAGCACTCTATTGTTAAAAGGAGTCCCTGCATTTACGCTGAGCCAGTGGGCTATCCGGTCATGGAGGAACTTCTGCTTCACACAACAGGGGTCCCCAACATGTACCTTTCACAAATACTAATTCAAAATGGATCATAGCCCTAAGTATAAAACACAAAGCAATAAAACTTCTAGAAGATAACCATATTGGTACCTATATTAGTCAGGGGTCTCCAAAGAAACAGAACTGGTAGAATGGATATATATGTATAGAGATTTATCAGCTTAGCTCACAGCATAGAGTCCGAGTAGTCCAGCAATGGCTACATACACCACACTGGAGAGGCTGAGAATCTATAGTCGCTCAGTCTATGAGGCTGGATGTCTCAGCAGTCCCAATCTGGCACTGAAGGTCTGATGAATTCCAAAAGATCAGCTAGTCTTCAGTCTACAGCAGCAAGACAAACTCACCAGTGAGAGAGAAGGCAAGCAGCAAGAAGCCAGGCAGTCTCCTCTGCCTTGGCCTTTTATATGGGCTGTGATCAGAAGGTAACACCCACATTTAGGATGTGTCTTCTGGCTTTAGATGATCCAATCAAGAAGATCTCTCTCATTTCAGTTAATCCCAGATCCAGTCAAGTTGACACTCAGGATTAGCCATCACAGTACCCAAGGCTACTACAGTACTTAAACTGTGGCTTAAACTGTGCAGCTTAAAAGAAATGTATTCTTTCACAGTTCTAGACACCGGGCATCAGCAGGGATGATGCTCTTTGAGGGCTCGAAAAAATGATTCTCCCTTGTCTCTTCTTACTCTTTGCTGGTTTCCAGCAATCCTTGGCCAGCATGATTCAGTTGGCTGACATAAATCAAAACAACAATCTGCTTTCCAGGCCCCAAAAGTCACAAACCCTTACTATATGCAAAATATACTCACCCCATTCAACATCTCCAAGAGTCTTTTCCCATCCAGCACCAACTTTAAACCCAAAATTTCATCTAAATATCACCTAAAAATATCTTCTCTCCTAAATCATCTGAAGCAAGCCTTGGTGAGCACTTAAACTGTAGAAGCCTATGGGTACCAATATGGTTATCTCCCCCAAGTCTTAGAATTTTGTGGTTTATGCTAAGGGCTGTGATTCATTTTGAATTAATGTTTGTGAAAGGTACAATGCTTATATCAAGGAGTAGTTCACCAAGTAGTTCAGCCAAGTTCCTCTCCATCCGTGGACTTTGAAACTTAAATGACAAATTATCTGCTTCCAAAACACAAAAGATAGCCATTGTCATTCCAAAACAAAGAGCCTGGAATGAAAGGAGTCCCAGGTTCCAAGCAAATTCAAAACACGGCAGGGCAAATTTCAATGGGTTTCAAGGCTTGAGAATAATTCTGTGGCTCAATATGTTCTCTGGATCCATTCAGGCCTCTGCCTGTGTCAGTAGACTCATCCTCTGGGCAGCCTCTTTTCCAACTCTAGACAGCACTGAGTATCAACTTCAGACATCCAGAAGCAGCAGCAGGAAGTGCATTCTAGCGTTACAACTCTGTTGAAAGTCTTGGGTAGGTCCTGGGACTCAGCACTATCTATGGTCACTAGGTAGGGATTCCCAAGTCCTTGACAGCAGCTGGTGTCCCAAAACCTCCGACCCTTAAGGCCAGCTACTGCCATCCTGCCACTGTCATTGCTGTGTCACAGCCCCTGCTACTATCTCTGCTACAAATCTGCTGTTGGCCCCGCCGTTGCCATAGCTTCTGCCACTCCAGCAGCTCCACCACCTCTGGCTGCCCTCTGAATGCACCTCTTGGAGGCTTGGCCGATCAGCTATCAAGTGTAACTTCTGGGGCTACTGCCTTTTCTTTGTTTTTCTCTCTTTCTTTCTTCCTTCTTTCCTTTCTTTATTGTTGTTCTGTTTTTGAGACAGAGTCTCATGTAGTTCAAAATAGCCTCAAACTCACATATAACCCAGGCTGCCCTTGAACACCTGCCTCTACCTGCCCAGTGCTAGGATTAGAGGTGTGCACCACCACACTTGGCTTACCTTTTCTTACCAGCACAGACCACTCTACCAGTGCTGAATTTCAAGGTAGGCAGAAAAGGATCACTTTGGAGAAGCCTGTTATTGGCCTAAGGCTACAGCTCTGACGAAGTAACAAAGGAGAGTGTCCCCAAGTCAGCTCACAAAACTGAGATGAACAGCAGGCTGATACAGCAAGGAAATGGCTGCTTACACCAACCGCAGCAAACATTCACGCAAGTGAAGGACTGTGTTCACACCGACCACAGCATTGTCTTTTTTTGCACCAGTTACAACAGACCCTCTGCTAGGCCACCAAAAGAAGTACTCCCACCACTGGCCTAGATGGAAATGGTTACAGGAGAGTCCTACGCTAGCTACTTGAAACCACCGAAGCAGTGGCCACGTCTTTGGGACTTGGAGCAAGCAGCTGTGGTCATCATGTGTCTGCCTCGAGGCATCAATGGAGTGTTCAAAACTGCTGGTTCATGGTATAAGGATAGTCCACCTGGCTTTTGCCTAACAGTCCTTTGTACAAGGCAGCCAGGACACCAGGGAAGAGTCTAAGAACTGTCAATTAAGCAGTCACACTGTCCCATCCTCCACCATTTTTGCTTATTTATAGAAAATAAACATCAAAATACATGCTTACTGTAAAAACTGATTGAGCCAGCAAGATGGATCAGTGGATAAAGGCACCTGGCATGCAAGCCCGACCACCTAAGTTCGGTCCCCAGAGCCACGTCAAAGTGAAAGGAGAAAACTGACTCTGCAAATTTTGTCCTCCCCACACACAAACCACACACAATAATAAACAGTTTTTAAAAGATATATTATTAACATTAATTAATACTGATTTTAACAATGCCCAACATCTACTCAGTGTCCCAAGGAGTGTTGGATCTCTGTAATCTGTCTCAAAGCCACATTCTTGGTCCTGTTTCCAAAGCATATTTCCTAGATAAGCTGAGACTTTTCCAAGCCATGAGTGTTGGTTCCTTTTGGCTTAACAAGTCTCTCCTCAGTTAGCTCTTCCCGTGTGCATTTTACTTAAAGCAGTAAGAAGAAATTATGGCCACATAATAAGTGCTTTACAATGTCCTCAGTCAAATAAACAAGTTCAGTGATTACAAGTTCTTTCCACCCAGCTATGGAACACAACTGAGCCAAGTTCCTGACACTGTGACAACTTCGGTCAGTTGCTGTGATCTTTTAAGACCTCACCATAAGTACTTTTGAAGTCCACATTTCTAATGAAATTCTGACCATGATGATATGTGTATTCTTTAAAAATAAATAGGTTTTCCATTATTCCCTTTTCTTCGGTTAAGAACACTGGTTGTTCTTGCAGAAGACCCAGGTTCGAATCCCAGCACCCACATGGCAGCTAACAACTGTCTGTAACTCCAGTTCCAGGGGATCCGACAGCCTCTTCTGACCCCCGCAGACATTGTATGACACGGGTGCACTTACTTACATTCAGGCAATACACGAATACACATAAAATAAAAATAATAAAATGTTTAAAATAAATAAATAGGTTTTCCATTATTCCCTTTTCTTGTGAGCCTTCACCATGTTGCTACCCAAGTTTTTTTAAGACAATCTAGGCCTTTTATGTCATTTGCCTCAAAATGCTTCCATCTGTACCAAAACGTGTGTTAGTTTCCTAGGGTTGCCAAAACAAAGTACTGTACCACAAACTAGATGATGGCTTTAAAAAATGTATTCTTTCACAGTTCTGGCGTATGAGGTTCAAGTGCCAGCAAAGCCATGCCCTCTCTCCCAGCTGCTCCCTTGTTTGTCCTAACATCTGCTGGCTGCCAGCAACCTTTGGTGACCTCAGCTTGTGGCACACATTTACCTCTGCTCTCACTGTGTTCTCTCTTTGTGCATGTCCACATTTTCTACAAGGACAGAAGTTATTGGTTCACATGTTAGTTTCACTTACCTGTGAAAGAGTCCTATTTCCAAATAAGGTGACAGTAACAAGTGCCCAGGATTAGGACCTTAAAATATCTTTTGGAGAAACAAAATTCAAAACACAACAATTACAAGGAGGAAATCTAGTTGAACTAAGTTTTGGCAATTAATGTTTTGGGGATTTGGGGGATTTTAGCAGATGGTTGCTTTTTGAGGTTTGGTTTTGTTTTTGTTTTTAAGACAAAAATCTCACTTTGTAGCCCTCAGTAGTCTGGAACTTGCTATGCGGCTAGACTGGACTTGAACTTGTGGTATCCTCCTGCCTCAGCCTCTCAAGTGTCCAGATTATAAGCCCAGGTCACTACATACAGCTGGAAATGAGTTTTTCTATACAACAACAAAAAGATAATCTATGAAAAATAAATCGAGGGCTGGACTTCTTAAAACTTCAGTTTTCAAGACATATACAACAACAAAAAGATAATCTATGAAAAATAAATCGAGGGCTGGACTTTTTAAAACTTCAGTTTTCAAGACATTGTTTGGGTGCTGGTACGATAGCTAAGTGGTTAAGAGCACCGACTGCTCTTGCAGAAGACCCGAGTGCAGTTCCCAGAACCCACACGGTAGCTAAAAACCATCTGTAACTCCAGTTCCAGGGGATCCAATGCCCTCTTTTGGCCTCCATGAGCATTGCACACATGGGTGCACTTACATACATGTGGGCAAAACATTCATACACATAAAATAAAAAATAAAAATAAATAGGGGCTAGAGAGATGGCTCAGTGGTTAAGAGCACTGACTGCTCTCACAGAGGACCCAGGTTCAATTCCCAGCACCCACAAGGCAGTTAACAACCATCTGTAACTCCAGTTCCAGGGGATCCAAGGCCCTCTTCTGACCTCATGGGCATTGTACAACATGGATGCACTTATGCACATGCAGGCAATACACTCATACACATAAAATAAAAATAATAAAATACTTAAAATTAAAAATAAACAAGACATTGTTTTAAAGAATAAAAAGGCAAACCATAAGCCTGAAGGAAAGACTTACAAAGCACATATCTGACAATTTATAATCCAAAGTGTACAGAGAATGCTTGAAGTCCAACAAGGAAACAAACCAATTTAGAATAAATGAAAGATCTAAACTGATATTTCACCAAAGAAATGAACAACTAATCAAGTAAAAATATGTTCTATGAGGTGCGGGGATCTTGAGGCGCCAGCTGCTGGGTGTGGCACCGGTCTCCCTTGGCCGCCAAGGTGCGGGCGGGTCGCGCACCGCGTTGCTGGGGTGCGCACGTGTCCCGCACCGCGTTGCTGTGGGTCTCCGCGACTACTGGGTGCTGGCGACTCTACTGGGTGCTGCGCTCCCAGGCGGGTTCCGTCCCAATCTACTGTGCACTCCCTCAGGGTTTGAGATCCGTCAGCTGCCGGGTCACGAGGGGAGGTGCAGGACGGTGAAAGCAGGGTCTCTGTAAGTCGTGGTTTACGAAGAAACAGCTCTCTCCGGGAAAACTGGATTGTAGGCAGTAAGACACAGAACTCAGCTCAGTACAGCTCCTTTATTCAGTGACTCAGCTCGGCTCCAAGTCTTAGTGATTCAGCTCCGATTAATTAGGGGGAAACCAGGATATTTATACTGTGGGGGCAGTGGCAAAAGCCTTAGTGGATAGGTGCTTTCAGGATGCCCCATTTACATGTGGTGGTTTCAGTGACTCAGCTTGGCTCCAGGTCTTAGTGACTCAGCTCCAATTAATTAGGGGAAACCAGGATATTTATACTGTGGGGGCAGTGGCAAGAGCCTTAGTGGATAGGTGCTTTTAGGATGCCCTATTTACATGTGGTGGTGGGCTCCTGCCAGGCTGCCAGACATTGTCTGATTATCACACAGAAAAACCTGGCAGTTCATATGCCAGAGGCCATGTTTTTGGTAGGGCATCTGTGGCGGCCACTTCAAAAGGTGAGTCAGGAAGAGAGTAGGAAGGCGCCCTGCTGATAAAAGGAGTCTCTGCATATGAACTCCGAGCCCCGTGGGCTATCCGGACATGGAGAGACTGCTACCTTACACAGCAGGGGTCCCCAACAATGTTCAATATTCTATGTCATTAGAAAGCTGCAAATTAAAAGGATATATCTCTACTTATCTATTACAGTGACTAATTAAGCCAAAAAACCTGACAACACCAAATACTAGCCAGGATGCAGAGCATCGGGAATGCTTTCATTGCTGGTAGGAATGTGAAGCTCCACAGCCACAAAGCTCAACAGGGTATCACCTACCGCACGACTCAGCAACTGCTCACTGAGGCATCAAGTATTTACAGCTACTTTATTCATGATCATCAAACACTAGAAGAAACCAAGACGTACTTCAGTGTTTGAATGGATAAAGTGTGATATGTCCATTTAAAGGGATACTATGGAATGGAAAACAAAGGAGCCGTCAAGCCGTAATAAGATATGGAACAATCTTGAATGAATGCTGCTAAAGGAGAGAAATGAATCTGAAAAGGCTGCACACTCTATGGTTCCAGCTAGATGGCACTGCAGACAATCCAGGGCTGTAAAGACAGGAAGAAGGACCAGTGGTTGGCAGGAGTTTGGGAGAGTGAGCAAAAGAATGAATCAATGAAGCACCGATGGATCTTAAAGCAACTGTGGAAATGTGTACTATTTTGTAAAATCCAGAGAAATGTACAGTACAAAGACTAAATCCTAATATAAACTACAGAGTTCTGTCTAATAATGTATAGTGATTCATTAAGGAACCGATGTTCAAACTTACAAAAGATATTAGTAACAGGAGAAATTGTGGGGATGAAGTGATGCATGAGAACTCCACACTATCTGATCAGTTCTTCTATAAATCTAAAACTCTCAAAAAAGCCTATAAAATAAAAATGTCTAAACACAAGAAAACGGGAATTTTTATGACAATGTCTGTGGCAAAAATAACTATATTGTGAGGTTTCTAACATCTGTACAATGAACTCTGTGGCAAGCGCAGCACGGAACATGTGTAAGAAGCTCTGGAATCACTCTGTCATGTAGTTATCACATTAGATGTGAAATTTACATTACTGACATAGACTGTGATGCACCATAAAGTCTAGAGCAACTACTAAGGAAAAGAATAAAGAAGAAGAGGAAGGGACAGGAAGGAGGGGATGCAGCACCAAAGTCAAGCAGAGGTAACGTGGATTCCTTAAAAAGTCCCTATTGAAGTAAAAAGGGAGCGAGAAAAGAAAATAATAGGATTAAATAAGAGATCAAACAGAAAACTGGCAAGATGGCAGGTAAGCATCCATCCATATCAATAATTATATTAAATTAGATAGTCTTATTCAAATTAAAGGGCAGAGGTTGTCTAATTAGACTGAAAAACTGTGATCCAATTATATACAATCTACAAGAAACTCACTTTAAATATAAAGATATTGATAAAAAAAATGGAAGATAATCCATGCAAACACTAATAAAATGAAAAATGGAAACACTGGCATCAGACAGCACACACTCTGAAAAGTCTGAAAAACGTCCATAAACAGAGGCATTACATAATAAAAATGTATAAGCACTGTAATATGTAATTGCCCAAAAAAATATAGTTTCAAGAATCATAAAAGAAACACTAAAAGGAAAAACAAAAAAGCCACAATAGGTGGAGACAGACAGAAAACCAATGAGGGTACAGAAGACCTGACCAGCACTGTGCACTGATGTGACCTCACTTTCAAGGACATGCCACCCAGAAAGATAAATTTCTTTTTTATTTTTTAGAAGAAGCATTTCACTACAGCTTTAACATACTCAATAACAATTTCCAGAGCAAAGATACATCTCTTTCAAAAGTGGCTATAAAATTTTTAGGTTTACAGTTGAATTAACACAGTTCTTTTAAGTAGATAAGAGATTTTCACAAAGTTAAATCATATTCTTGACCTAAAAACAAGTCATAAAAAAACTTATACTGAAATACAAGATATGTGTAAATATGAAGTTAAAATAGAGACCAAATCTAAAAGTTCTCAAATAATTTGGGACAGTTGAAAAATCAGTGACAGAGGAAATAAAACCTGAATGTAAATGAAAATAACATATCAAAATTTATGGATACAACTGAAATAGTGTTTGGGGAGAAATTTTATAGTACTAACTGTACATATTGGGAAACAATAGCAATTTCAAATCAAAGGTCTATGTTCCAACCTAAGAAATTTTAAAAAGAAACCCAGAGCAAGCAAAAGGGATGAAATAAAGAGCAGAAATAAATAATGAAGCAGACAAATAAAGGGGGGCAAGAAAAACCAGTGAAAGATCTGAAAGATCAAGGAAAATGACTTCCAGACAAGCCCTGTCCAACAGAACCCCGTGCAGTGGTCAGCACATTCTATAACTGCCCTGCCCAGTACAGCAACTACTTGTGCCTACAAAGCACCTCAAATGTGACCAGTGTAACTGAGGAATGCCATTAAAAAATATTTATTATTGTTATTTTATGTGTATGAGTATATTGCCTGCATGCATGTAAGTGCACCCATGTCGTGCAATGCCTACAGAGATCAGAAGAGGGCATTGGATCCCCTGAAACTGGAGTCGTGGACTGTTATTAGCCACCATGTGAATGCCAGGGCTCAGAGGTTAAAAGTACTGGATGCTCTTGCAGAGGACCCAGGTTCAGATCCCATCACCCATGTAGTGGTTAACAACTGTCTGAAATTCCAGTTCTAGGGGATCTGATGCCCTCCTCTGACCTCCATGGACACCGCACAACAGGGGTGCATTTAATGCGTATGCAGGCAATACACTCACACATAAAATAAAAACAAAATTTAAAAAATATATAGATGGAAAATATATACATGAAACATGCTTGCCACAATTGATCAACAGAAAAATTAAGAAAAAAACATGAGCTATCACTCCACAATCACTGGAATAGCTGAAAATTAAACATCTTCCTAAACAATACAAGGCACCTCCGGAGACGTGAGCAAGTGGAACTGTTGATGCATTACTATCGGGATTCTCTCTCTCTCTCTCTCTCCCTCCCTCCCTCCCCCCCTCTCTCTCTGCCAGAGGTTGACATGTGGTGTCTTCCTCAATTACTCTCCACCTTAATTTTTGAGAGTTTCTTACTCAACCTGAAGCGCTCTGATTCAGCTAGGCTGGCTAGGCAGGAAGCCCCTGGGACCCTCCAGTCTCTGCTTTCCCAGTGATGGGGTTACAGGTACACACCATCACACCCATATTTTTAAGTGCATGCTGGGGATCTGAACTCAGTCAGGTCCTTACGCTTGTCCGCCAAGCACTTTACCAACTGAGCCATATCCCCATCCCCTTTGTTTTGTTTTTCTTGAAGGCACTTTCATTACTTTGCTTATATGTAACTCCACATGTTAACAGTCTATCCCCCTCAATGTAGTACATTATGCTGATGACTTGCTTTGTCTTGTCACTATTATGTCACCCCTACAACAAGATGTCTGGCACAAAGCAGGCACTCAATATATATTTACTAAAAGGCAAGAAGGGGCAAAAAGAAAAGACCCTGAGATGACTATAAGCGAATACATGGAGGCAAGGAGCCAGTCAAAGGAGTCCATACCAGGACAATATGCCAGGGGAAAGGGAAATTAAACAGCTACAAAGTACGTAATGGGTCAGTGGTTAAAGGTGCTTGCCATACAAGCTTCATGACCTAAGTTCAATTCCCAGAACCCAGATAAAGGTAGGAGAGAACTGACTTCACAAAGTTGTTCTTTGCCCCCCACATGCCATACATACAATAATGATACAAAGTTTTGGTTTGGGGTTTGTTGTTTTTTTAAGACAGGATCTTCTGTTGCCCCAGCTGGCCTGAAAATTGCTTTAGACCAAGTTGGCCTCAATCTCATAAAGACCTACCTGCCTCTGCCTCCCAAGTGCTAGGATTAAAGGCATATACCATCACATCTGGCAAAAGTTTTTTTTTTCCTTTTTTTATGCATAAGAGTGCATTGCCTACATGTATGTTAGTGTACCCATATTGTACAAAGCCCACGGAGGCCAGAAGGGGGTGTTGGATTCCCTGAAACTGGAGTTACAGCAGTTGTTAGCCACTATGTGGGTGCTGGGATTGAACCCAGGTCCTCTAGAAGAGCAGTCTGTGCTCTTAACCACTGAGCCATCTCTCCAGCGCCCTGGCAAAGTTTTTATTTTTATTTTATATGTATGAGTGTATTGCCTGCATGTAGGTAAGTGCACCCATGTCGTGCAATGCGCATGGAAGACAGAAGAGGCTGTCAGATCCCCTGGAACTGGAGTTACAGACAGTTGTTAGCTGCCAGTGGGTGCTGGGATTTGAACCTGGGTCTTCTGCAAGAACAACCAGTGTTCTTAACTGCTGAGCCATCTCTCCAGCCCCTGGCAAAAGTTTTTTAAAGTGCATGTACATTGCTGATTGTCAATTTCATCTGCATACTAGAATTAGCTGGACAGTGTAGCAAAATCCCAATTCCCAGTCACACCAGACTAACAATCAATGCCTTTGAGGTAAAATCCCAGCACTGGTCATTTTTAAAGTTCCCTCTGGTAATCCCATGGTGAGCTCCAATTTGCGGAAGAACCTGTAGAAATGGTACCTAGGCTTTGAAACTGTATACACCTATGCATAGAAACCTGTGCAAATCACTTAAACCTCCCTCAGCCTCAAAATTCTCATCTAAAATATGGAAGCAATACACAACCTCCCAGCATTGCTGTAAGACTAAGATTCTACGTAAAGCTCTCCGCAAATGTCAATCCTTTTCCTATGGTTAGCCTGATCAAATCTTCATTGCTTTAAGAGTAAGAAATGAAAATTCAATCAACTCACATTTTCAGTTATTTGATTATTAGACTGAATATGTGTATTGAGTGCAGAAATACTATTCTTTTCACTTTCTTAATAACATGCCTATTTTAAACTACAGAGGGAAACCTGACTGATTGCACCAGTGATTCTAAAACCAAGCCGCACGTTAAAATCGCCAGAGAATACTTTTTAAAGTACCAATGTCCAGTCCCCATCCAAGCCAATTAAATCTGAATCCTTGGAGGTGGCACCAAAGCATTAGTGTTTTTATAAAGCTGATTGGAAGGTGATTCTAAAACAGAGGCAGGGCTGAAAAGCGCTGATTTGCACTAATGAGCACCCATGCTAACTGCACATCTGAATTACCTGGGGAATTCTTTAAACATTGATTCCAGAACCCTACTGTGGCTTACTGATTGAGAATCTCTGAAAATGGAGTCTGCTGTTCTGCAAAACTTCATACAGCTCCCTTCCGGAGATTCTGGTACAAACTTACTGGGAAGCACCATTTTCTATCAGGCATTTATTCTCCCTATTGTGCATATCAGCAAAGATCATTTGGGACTTTCACTGTTCTCAAATGCCAAGGCTGTCCAGTTGCTTTCAATCAGTAACTAATACAGCCCATCACAGGAACTCTTTAACCCCTACAGATCCTTTCAGGTCTTTTATGTGCAGCCCAATAACCTACAGCATTCACCATGCACTGTACCCAGCTCTGGCCATGTGATTCATTGATCTTACTAATATCTTCAATGCACTGCCAATTTGGGAACAAAATGGAATCACTTCCCAGGCCTTATGTCCTTTTGTGGCAGGCAATATCCAAAGTAAATATAAAATGTACCCCATGCCCATAAGCAAACTCATACCCATTTGTTTTCCTCATACAGATAATACAATCAGAAGAAACGAAGGTGAACCGTGAGATAGAAGAAATAATACAGAGACTAAACTCTACCTAAACACAACAGCTAGAGGATTTTAATGGAACTAATCAACCAATATAAATGTGTCCATAGTGTCACCATATAGATCAATCAACTCCTGTGATTCTTGCAGTAATCCTATCAGGCCGATACTATTACTCGTCCCACATTATGGATAAAGAAATCGAGGTGTACAGTAGTTAACTGATTTGCCCAAAGCCACGTAACAAGGTCATATTTAGAACCAGGCAATCTGGCTTTTGAGTCTAATTCTTCCAACTGTTCCACTAAAGTTGTAGAAGAGTGATAGCCAAGCAGCTGAAAACTGCATCAAGCTAAAGTCTGAAGGAAAATGAGAAACTGGAACTCAGTCAATATCAGCCATTACTATTTTTGTACCTTACTAAGGCTCAAGTGGGCAGATAGAAATGATACCTAATCTATTAAACAGACATTTTTCCCTATGATAACTGGAGCAGTAAATTTTGTAAATACCAGTAAGTTCAATCCAATATGAAATATAGCAATAAAGAGTGTCACAAAAACTTAATAATTGTCACCATAACAAACTCCCAACTCATCAGGTTCAAGATGATAGCTCTAAAACACAAGTAGCCTGAATTATGAAGCTATATAATATACATTCAAAATGTGCTACATAATACACATAATGTATAATAATGTATAATATACATATGTGTATTTAAAATACAGCCACACCAGAGCCAGGCTTCTAAGAGTAGCTGAAAACCAATTGAATAAGGTTTGACTGAAGAACACACCAAAGGAGAAGATCCTGCCTGATTGTAAATGTCACCCTTCCTCAGTTACAGTACTGTTGTATAAACAGAAAAAGAAACCAAAAACGAGAACTCAAAAAAGAGAAGAAATTTATCATGTGCCCAGCATGTATTAAATGCTTTTCATGAATTATCTTAATTTCCATAAAACCTTTCCAAGGTTGACTACATGCACAGAAAAGTCACAAAGCCATACTAGTGGTCGCACAAATTTATACCTTTCAAACAGGCACTCGACACTGCCTGGCAATTCAATTTCATTTCCTTTCCCACTCTAGGACTATGTCACAGTTTTCTCCTCCAGTAACCTCTTCTATCCCACATTGCCCCTCACTGCTGATGGACAGACAGACCTTCATCACTAACCTGATCCACACTTGTCTCGGATTCCCTTCTACCTGGTAGTTGGTTGTGCAATCAACAGAACACACTCTGTTGTAACTCTCCCCTCAGATGTTCAAAGACTCCCCTAAGCAAAATTCCTCTTTCTTTTGATTTCTTCCTTCCTATGATTTCAATAACATTAACATACATAGCTTCCTATCAAAAAAAAAAAATCAAACTGACCTCTTCACCACTAAAGGTGTATTTACTAAAATGATTAAAAATCTTCCTAATTCTTAAAAACATTTTTGGTGGTTTTGTTTGGGTTTGGCTTTTAGTTTGGAGGTCTTTGTTTTGAGCAGGATATTGTTACTTAACCCAGGCTGGCCTGTAGCAATCCTGCCTCAGCCTCCCTCACAAACATTACACAGAAGCATTCAGCACAGGTAAACAACACTTTCCTCTCCTTTTCTTAGTTCTTCCTCCTTCCACTGACACTCTCAACTTAGCAGTCAGCTCCATTCAGCTCCTTAAATACCCTATAGATGGTAATGGCTCCAAAGTTTAACTCTGGCCTTAACATCCTCCAAGACTTCAGAATCAAATTAATATTGGCCTGACATCTCATTTTAAAAATCTATTAGGTGATTCATGCCACGTGTTTTACCACAACAAAAATAAATCTACATGACTGATATATGAAGGAACAGACAGACAGACAATGTAAAAAAATAACATGGGTGCAAGTTCGCTGTAAAATTCTTTCCAATTACGCTATTTGTATGTTGAATATTACAAAAAGTCTAACTCAAACCCAACATTCTAAAACATCACAACTTTCAAACATAAACCCTAGTCCCACCCAGTTTTCCTTGATAAAGACAGCTTTGGCTGGCTGGAGTACAAGGCAGGGAACCTTGTTTCTTTCTTCACTATCCCTAACTTCTGGAGTAGTGCCTGGTATACAGGAGATGATGACTTGCTAATGAACTGGTGTTCCTTCCAGGCACCCTAACCCTCAATGGCCCTTGAGCCTTTGACCACCAAACCTCCCTGGTCCTGGTCAGTAGAGACCAAGTCTTAAGAGCTGAACAGTGGCTTCTTATAAATCTATCAGACGCATGTTCCTCAACCAGACCCCCAAACTTTCTAACCCACACCTGTCCCCCACAAGCACCCCGACATCTGTCACAGTAAGGCTAGGCCAAGCCTCTCCTCCAGTCCCCACGATCAGGCTCACTCCACAGGGTCAAAGCCCCACTCAGAGACCTCGGAGTCCAGCCACATGCTTGGGGAGCCCTGCATCAGCAGCACCATCCCCTCCCTAAGAGGCAGGCAGAGCCCATCCCCTCAGGCCTCCTGGTCCACCTGTTCTTACCTAGGCCTGTCGGCCAGCGGCTCCAACTGCCTCACCAGCTAGGTTCGTGCCAGAATCTCAATACACCCAATCCCAGAGACTGCCGCGAACCTGCGCACTGCCGTCCTGCCCTGGGCCACAGTCCACTGTAGACCAGGTCTGAGCCCGCAATGCTTCCCCTGCTGGTAGTCTGTGGAACTACAGCGCAGACTGTGGATCTGGCTGTAAATTGCTCTATCCTGTTGTGTCAACAGCCTGTGTATTCCTCTGGGGCCCAGCTGCTCTGTGAAGCATCCCCAGCTTTTGAACCACTGAGGACTGTGTTCTGCAGGAGTATGACTGAGTCCCAAGGGGCTGAAATGCAGAATCTCTATACTTAACAGTATCAGAGCGAGGCAGACAGACCATACAAAAGGAGTCAACAGTCTGTGCCAGAAGATGAAGTCAATTGACTACATCAGTTGAGACAGTTGCAGCTAGAGAGGTCATAGTAGAGGGACTTCAAGGTGTAGACACTGCTTTAAAATATGAAACCAAAATCCTTTTATCTTGAGGAGTGCATTTCTATCCATTCCAGTCATACTGGTGGTCCAGTTCCCTTGGAGGTAAGACAAGATGTTCTGCGCTTAGCTCCAGCTTTTCCTTCCAATCCAAACAGAGGCCATAGATCTGATCTGTACTGTTGCTCAATAGCAAAGGCTACCTTCTGTCTAGGCACACAGCAGTGAGTTTCCTGTTCTGAGCCCCAGGGATGAGAAATACTCTCTCTACATTGGAGACCTTTTTAAAACTGGTGTTTCACCAACAAGTAGTTCAAGGAGTCTTGCAGGCCTGACCATAAGTCATCGCTTTGTTACTGGAGAACTGGTGGCCTCAGGTAACTTCCCAACTTTTGTCTCCATTTCCCCTTCTTAAAAAGGAAACCCAGAGTTCACAATGTTTAATAAACAGAAGAGCTTTCAGCCCCAGTTCCTGGCAGCAAACACTTTTTACCTTCCCAGCATGTCTGAACCATAAACTTCTTTCGGGTGCTCACTGTCTGCTTTTTCTCTAAACTAAGAACCCACTTCTGTCTCCCTCTTGGTCTTCCTGGAAGTGGGACTGGACATCCTTTATACATCAGACAGGATGTTTCACATACCAGACAGTGATCCCAAAAGCAGAGTCCAAAAGCCTCATTGCTAAGGTTCTCTTGTCATGGACCCAAGATTTCCGGACCTCACAGAGCTTCCCATCACATTCCCAGACCCTTGCTCCCTAGTGTAGGCCTGGTCCTACTATGCAGTCTACCAGGCCTCAACTTTGCCTGTCTTGGTCCATCCCTCCACATCCTTTTCAGTCTGGCTGACAAATGTCTAATTGCTCCTGACCTACTATTCCCCCAGACACTACCTGGTAATTCCTGAGTGTCTTAGTCTATCTTTTGGTGCTGTAAGAAAATACCTGAGGCTGAGTAAGCACTCCATGTATGGGGATACATTCCAAGACCCCCTACAGATACATGAAACCATAGATACTACCAAACTCTTTTTCTATACATACATAGATATGATGAAGTTAAATTTATAAATTAGACCAGCAAGAGATTGTTGATAATAATTAATAATAAAGTCAAGCGATTATAATTCACTATAGAAAGATTACCACCATCACTACTCTTACACTTTGTGGTCATTATCAAATAACAATTCCTAGAACAAAGCCCTAAGATGTCATGATAGTCAATCTGATAGCCAAGAAGCCTCCTAAGCAACTAATGGGTAGGCAGCATATACTGCATGGATACACTATACAGAGGGATGATTCATGGCCCAGACAAATGGAGTAGGATAGGTTGAGATGTTACCTTGCTGAGAATTGTGAGTAATACTGAACTTATAAATTAACTGGGGGAATTTTCCATTACAAGTTGGACCACAGTTGATCACAGGTAACAAAAACTACAACAATTGCTGTAATTTATAAAGAATATAAATTATTTTCTTATAGTTCTAGAGAATGAGAAGTTCAAATCAGGACGACAGCACCTGGCAAGGGCCTTCTTACTGTGGCCTTCAGAAAGGAAGAACAATGTTTCTTCATCAGGCAGAAGGCAAAATAATAAAGAGGGAAAGGGAGTCAGACTTCCCATACTGTAACAGTATTGATCCTACCCATGAATGCAGAATCCTGGTAGTCCAATGGTAATCAGATTCCAACATGAGGTTTTATTTTTTTATATAAACTTTTTAAATATTTTATTTATTTACTTTTATTTTATGTGTGTGAATATATTGTCTGCATGTATGTAAGTGCACCCGTGTCAAGGAGTCAGAAGAGGGTGTTAGATTCCCCTAGAACTGGAGATACAGACAGTTGTTAGGCACAATGTGGGTGCTGGGAATTGAACCCGGGTCTTCTGCAAGAGTAGTCAGTGCTCTTAACCACTGAGCCATCTCTCCAGCCCCCAAGGTTTTATTTTCTTTACATTCTTTTCTGTTTTTTTATTTTTATTTTTATGCTTATGAGTGTTAAGTCTGCATGTATGTTAAGTACACCCATGTCATGCAACGCCCATGGAAGCCAGAAGAGGGTGACAGATCCCCTGGAACTAGAATTATAAATGGTTGTTAGTCACCATGTGGGTACTGGGATTTGAACCCAGGTCTTCTGCAAGAGCCATCAATGCTCTTAACTACTGAACCATTTCTCCAACCCCAACATGAGTTTTTGTTGTTTGTTTTGTTTTGTTTTTGGTTCTTGATGGGGAATGGGCATCCAAATCATAATGCTGGGGAAGCTGAGCTGGAAGACAGCTGTAACCAGGCCAGGGAGCAGCTTTCGTTCTGGAATCTCACAGGTTTTGCCATCCATGCCCCTTGTTTGGGAAGCCAGGATCCATCCCAGATGGATCTTGAGAACTAAGCAGTGTCTGCCATCCACTGAGGTGGGATTCATCTACTCACCCCTTACAGTTGCAAAGACTGGTTGACAATATGGCCTCTCATTCCAAGCCATAGGTCAGAAAGGACCACAGTAAGTGCCCAGACCCAGGACATCAAGATCTTAAGTTACTGTTTCATAATCTCCAAGGTCCAGTTTCAAACTCAGATTCAGAATTCTCTCATCCAGGCTTGGAGCCTGGGAAGAGCAGATAACTAAGAACAACTAATACTGAAAGAAATCTAGGTGTGTACAGGAAACACACCTGTAATCCCAGCACTCGGAGTTCCTAGGCAGGAGAATCAAGAATTCAAAGCTGAGCAGGTGAGATGGTAAAGTGCCTTCCGCACAAGCATGAGGACCTGAGTTCAGATCCCCAGAACCAGCATTAAAAGCTAGGGACAGTGGTACATACCTATAACCCCAGCCCTGGGATGGGAGAGGGAGACAGGCAAATCCCTGAAGCTCATTGGGCGGCCAGGAAGTCAAGCTCAATTGATGAGCTTCAGATTTAGTGAGAGACTCAATCTCAAAAAAGAGTGTTCAGACTTCTACCTCTGGCTTCCATACATGCCTGACCTATACACAAGCACTCACATACACATATAAACACACCTACATTAATAATCATATGCAACACAGAGAGAGAGACTAGATAAATAAAATAATAAAGATTTCGAGGCCTGCCTAGGCTACATAGTGAATTCTAGACCATGTGTTGACTATATACCTTGAGACCCTGTCGAGAGAAAGAAAAAAGGAGAAGAAAAGAAACAGTGATTAAAAAATACATAAATAAAGCCATCACTTGAGTGACATTTACCCTCTATAGTACATTTGGTGCAGCCTCTGCTTGGCTGCTCAGTTTATTTTGATAGGGAATTCTTCACAGCCAGCACTAAATATGAGTTTATGGGAACCATGGGCTTGAAAGAAACTGTGTGGCCTCTCTGTGTGTTTTTTTTCTTTCTGCCAGGCTTTGAGACACTTGCCATAAAAGACTCTATAAAAATAAATTGAGCAAAGTCCAATGCCAATAAAGGTCCCAGTAGAGGCTGAGAACCATTTTATTTAAAGAGTGGAAAGACGTGCACTTACCTCGTTGTGAATTTCTGGATGCCTACTCCTGATCCTGGCACATAACAGATGCCCCATAAATATAAAATGATTGCTTCGCTAGTTGGCTGCTCACCCATCTATAGTTTCAAGCAGCCCATTGCTCTGCAAGCATATACCTCAGGGAGAGAGGCCACAGGCTTTGACTAGAGAGAGCTAAGAAGTTGGTAGGAGAGCCTGCCACAAACTCTTCTACATAGAGGGCTGCCTTCCATGCCCAGTCCGACTTATTAAGTGTGAAACAGTGATGTGGCAGAAAGCTAAGTGCAAAGTCTGCCAAATTCTAAGAGACAAGCTGAATTTGTGTCTTTTAGTCCTTGTACATTGCTACTTGGTCTGTGCCAAGCCCTGTGCTTTATAACAGGAATACAGACGCTGCCATTTTATTGCGTCTTATTAGCTGGACTTAATAAGGTACAACTTCTTTGTCTCATTCCAATGTCATTCAAACTCACTGTCCAGATGTCTTTCTTCCCTGGGCTCTTGCATAGAAAATTTTGGACTGGTCCATAATATGAAGTATCCAGAACAGTTTGGTTTCAGCCTAAGACTCCCTCTGCCTTACTTTGTTGCTAGGACCCTTCTACATCAAACACCTGGAGAAACAGAGCAAGACAGTCTTCTCCTTTCTACTCAGCTTTACATTCATGCCTTGCACACCAGACTCAGGATCTGACACCTCTGCAGCTGGCATTTGCAGCAGTGAACCCTCTGGACAGGTATTTTGAGCTGGCTGTTTCTCCGGAAAGATATTTATGTTTCTCAGGAACTTCCCTGCAAGAAATCTCCAAATACAGTTCCACTACCTGTATAAGGGTGCCTCTAGCCAGATGTTATAACATCCCCCAGCACCTCCAGGTTACCAATGTGTTTAACTAGTTGCTACCATGAATAGAGGTACCAGTCAAGTGGGTATGTGGAGGCTGAACTAAAGACATGGCTTTGTACCTGATAAGGTACTGTGGGGGAGGGTGCCTTTGTATAATAATAATTCACTAGTCACTCCCTTTTCCTTGTTGTGCCACACACTCTCCATATGAGCTGATGCTCTCTGGCTTTCTCTCCAGTTTGAGCTCATGTCACCCTTGTGTATTTCATGATGGCTCAAGGCTTTGATCTGCTTGTAGGTCCACTTGACTATTCCTATGCCCTGAATGTGTCCTCTATCAAATTTATATATTAACATTCAATCAACAACATCATAGTATTAAGAGGTGTTGCCTTCTGGAGGTACTTAGGTCATGATGGCCAAATCCTTAACAAAGATGGGTGGGGGAGATCCTTCCACCATGTGAAATCAGCGTTCATCTCTTCTGCCATATGAAAAATCATACAAGATGCCATCAATGAGAAATGGGCCTTCACCAGACACCATATCTGTTGGTGCTTGTATCTAAGACTTCCATGGCCCTACCTGATTCATACACCCCAAGAGACAAAATCTCTCACTCTAATCATCCCGGGGCTAGGGCCCTACTTAGCCCAAAGTCCTCTTCAGTTATTCAGATTCAATTATTCCTACACTGTCCTGCTTGACTTTCTCAGTGAAACCCCCAATAAAGCCTGAGTTTTCTACTTCCTTTCTATCCTGACATCTTTACCACGTGCTGCTGTTGTGTGGTCACATCTCCTGAGTGTAATAGACTTTTTTCCTGACACTCTCCTCTCTTGTCTCTTCTTATGGATGCATTTTGAGAAGCCTTGTCTTAAAAGATCACAGAACATCTTACCTTAGGAGAGCAGCAT
>NW_008339436.1:3517620-3534699 GCF_000622305.1 Nannospalax galili | reverse complement strand
TGACTTCAAATTATTGATGCTCTCTGGGTCTCAGTTTCTCATATATAAAAATGGTCCTTACATTATAGGAGTCAGAATAAACAAAATGTTACTTCTAGCATAGACAAACCCCAAAGCCTATCTCCTTGTAGCAGGAAGATTGACTTGTTGCCCTCATCACATATCCGTGTGGTTGGCTAGCAGCTCCGTTCCACGCAACCTGATTTGACACTCAGGCTGGAAGAGCACTCACCATCCCTGATCACATTTTGACCACTGTAGCAGATGAAAGAAAGAACTCCCCAGAGGGTCACACCTGTTACTAAATGTCCCAGCATGGTATGGGTATACAAAACCTCTACTCTCAACTCTTTTTTAAGAAAATATTTTGTTATTTTTATTTTATGTATATGCATGTATTGCCTGCATGTAGGCACCCGTGCTGTGCGATGCCCGCGGAGGACAAAAGAGGCTGTCGGATCCCCTGGAACTGGAGTTATGGACAGTTGTTAGCTGCCATGTGGGTGCTGGGATTCAATCCTGGGTCTTCTGAAAAAAATAGTCAGTGTTTTTAACTGCTGAGCCATCTCTCCAGCCCCCTACTTTCAACCCTTAACAGAATTCATGTAGCCCTAGTCCACTAGGTTCTATGTGACCAGTACAGATACTCTATAGGAGCCTGAGACAGAGCTTGCACCTGAAAATTCTAACAACAGTCTTCTAGGAAGACTAGCTTCCATCCTCCATGGTGATTAATACTTGCAGCTTCTCACTGACAGATTATATCCTTATTTTACTGAAAGAGTATGTCCTTAGTTACACAGCTTGACCCTGCCCCTCTTTTTCTTAGGTTTGTTTTTTTCCTTAGTTTTTTTTTTTCCTTATTGCTATGAAAAAATATCCCCAACAAAAGCAACTTAAAATATAAATGGTTTTTTGGCCCACAGTTCAAGAGTACAATCCATCACAGTTGGGAGATTAAGGCAACTGGTCATATCATATCCACAACCAGGAACATCTAACAGTGGATGATAGAGGCCAGCTAGCTTTTTTTTGTTCTATCCTGTCCAGTATCCCCACCCAGGGAATGGTTCCACCCACAGTTAAAATGGATCTTCTCATTTCAACTAACCTAATCAAGATAATCCGTCACAGCTATGCCCAGAGGTGAACCTCCAGGGGATTCTAGATCTTGTCAAGCTGACAATTACCATTAACCATCTGCACCATCATTTCCAAATTCTTTTAAAATAGTAAAAGCCTCTTTGGGAAACAGAAATCCCAAAAGACCAGAATTGGCAAATGCCTTTGTATTTGAGTCATAGAGAGAGAGGCCCTGCAGAACTTTGTATGGGTAAGAAGGCTTTCAGCGGCAAGTAACAAGACAGTGCTATTCAAGACAGCTTCAAAGTGAGCAGAGCTGTTACCACAGAGCTCCAAGGCCTACCTAGTGCAGGGCAGGGCTCCTAGATGGTGGATTCAGCAGCTCTGCTATGTCAGCAAGGGCCTCGGTTCTCTCCATCTTCCTGCTCTGCCATCCAGAGTATCAGAGTCAGAGTATTGATTTCATTTGGCTTACCTTTTTTTTTTTTTTTTTTATTTTTTTTGGGCAGGGTGTTTTTTTAAATTTCACTTTTCTGTAAATGGGTTTGTGGATTATGTGCTGGCCACCTCTGATCCCATGCCATGCTTCCCTGCCATTATGGACTCTAATTCCTCTGGAACTATAAGCCAAATAAACTTTTCCTTATATAAGTTACCTTGGTCATGGTGTTTTATCATAGCAACAGGAAAGTAACTAATATAGGTGATAGCTTTGGGTTTCCTTTTTTTTTTTTTTTTTTTTTTAATTTTTTTGAGGCAGGGTCTCTTTGTAACTTCAACTGTCCTGTAACTGAGTATGTGGATCAGGTTGACCTCCATCTCACAGAGCTCCTCCTGCCTGTGTCTCCCAAGTGCCAGGATTAAAGGCATGGCCTGGCTTTCATCTGGCTTAACTTTTCAGATTGGTTCCTACTGGTTCTCATGGAGGATTCTACTTATGGATTTTCTGCTCCAGTATATCGTGATTTTCCTGTGTTCATTGGTCTCCTTCTCCAGTTTTGAAGACTCCCTCACTTCTCTGACAGAGAAAGCATTCTTGATTGTTCAGTTTGGCTCTTTTGGTAAGTCACTGTTAGGATAGAGTGACTGTTTCTAAACTACTTATATGCCAATCTGGAAGCCGGGAATGAATCTGATTATTTTTAAAAGTATTATTTCAGCAATATTTGTTTTTGCTCCAAGTATTTATTCTAGTCAAGTCATCATAATTGATCATTACAGTTTGTTGCTCTCACTATTACTGTTTGTATTCCTCTTACACACAGTCATTTTTATTGATTCATTCGGATTGAGTGTCCTCAGTTCTCTACTTCAGACTGTCTCTCTGCTTTTGATTACTGAGGTAGCTGTCAATATATGCATTTCTATGCTTTTTCTCTGAGATTCAATTAGATTCTTGACTGGATAAATATGCTTCAATGGTACGGTGAAATTGTCATGTATTCTATTTTCAAATATTGCTCCCACACTATTTTCCTTTCCTCCATTTCTAAGTTTCATTTACATAAATTAGATTTCCCAAAAGGAAAAAAAAAAAAGATTGATTCCACTCTTCTGGTCCTGGAAAGAGCATCAGAATCTACCCTGTGGAGTACACAAGTAACTGCTTCTAAATTTTCCCTGAAGAAGCATGGAGGGACTTTTCCAAAAGTCTCCACAAAATATCTGAGTGTCCTATGCATTCAATGCAGTGATTCATTCTGTCACCACTACAGGGGGTTTCCTTGGAACCAGCCATAGCCCGGCAGGAAGAAGGATGACATAATGCTGGAGGCCACTCACAGTCTGCTCTTACGCAGTGTGGACACGCAGATCTGGTATTGAGAACTGAGGCAGAAGAAGATTTGGAATCTGCTGATCTTGGGCAATCTCTTCTCAAAGGGTGAGGGGTGATTGGGTCAGTCAGTCAAGGAAGAGTCTAACAAAGAATCAGAGGACTCACAGCATCCTTCAGGTCCTCAACAGTCCTCGTCCACATTCATCTCCATCCCCTGGGCCTGGCTGTATGGTGAGTGCACCATAAACTCATGTCAAGATGAAATGGCGCAAATAGAGTTCTTCCACTATTCTTTTGTCTCCACGACAAAGCAAAGTTTATGTAACTGGGGAAAGTAATTGGTTTATATTATTTTGATTTATGAAAAAAAATAATACAAGTAGCTGGGCCTACGCCTTTAATCCTAGCACTCAGGAGGAAGAGGTAGGTGGATCCCTGTGAGATTGAGGCCAACCTGGTTTACATAGCAAGTTCCAAGTCAGACGGAGAGGCCCTGTCTCAAAAAGACAAGAAAAAGAAATACTACAAGTACCACAGCGATTCCACTATATAGATGGACTGCTGAGCTATCGGTCTCTGAGGATGAATACCTTAGCCCTTTGTCTATAGATACGTAGGCTTCTGCGGAGCTATTCTGACAGCACATGGGGCAGCCATGGACTGGTTAAAGTTGGGAAACTTACTACTTTTCACTAAACTTTAAAAAAAATAATTGTATTTTCACACACAGTTAAAAGAAACAACACATATGGTTTTTTCCACCCTTTATCCAATGGCAGTGCCAATGGTAGCATCTTATAAAACTGGTCTCAAGATATTGACATTAATATAGTCCATACATCTTGATCAGATTTTCTCAGTTTTGTGTACTTATGTGTGTATATTAAAGTCCATATAATTTTGCCACGGACAGACTGACAGACTCAGTATACTACCACAAGCAAGATTACAAAGTCCTATCGCCATAGGATCCCTCCTGCTGCTTCCTCATAACCACAGTCCCCTCCCAGTGCCCACTCTCCTCTAACCTTCCTCCTAAACTTCTGATCTATGAGCTGTTTCTAATTGCCATTTAAAGAATGTCATATAAATGGGATTAGATTTGTACTGTCTTTTGGATTGGGTTTTTTTAGTCACAGCATAATTCTCTAGAGTTCTATTCAAACGGTTGTGGGGTTTTTGTTTTGTTTTGTTTTGTTTTGTTTTGTTTTGTTTTTGAGACAGGGTCTCCCTGTAGCCCCAGCTAGCCTGGAATTTACTATGTAGACCAGGCTGGCCTTGAACTCATAGAGATCTACCTGCCTCTGCCTCCCAAGTGCTGGGATTAAAGACATGCACCACTACGCCCGGCAGTTGTGTCCTTTTTATATAGATTAATACACTTGATTTAACCACTCATTTATTGAAAAATGTTTGGGTTATTTCTGTTCTGTAGTATCACAAAATCACCATGAATATTTTTTACAAACATAAACTTTAATTTCTCTGGGATAAACTCCCAGTGTGCATCTGCTGGGTCTTGTAGTAATTACATGTTTAGTTTTATAAAAATATTATCAAGCTGTTTTTCAGATTAGATGTACTGTTTTACACTCCTAGCAGCAATGTATGAGCAATGCAGTTTCTCTCGCCACATCCTCGCCAGCTTTGGGTATTGTCTGTATGTGTTTATTTTACCATGCTGATGCAAATGGAAAGATACTGTAACTTTAGTTTACGTTTGTCTGGTGCCTTGCGAAGTTCAGCATCTTTTTGTGTGCTTATTTGAAATCTGTACATCATCTGCAGTGAAATGTCTACTAATATCTTTCCGCAATTTTCTATTTTTTGTCATTGAGTTTTGAGAGCTCTTAATATATACCAGATTCTTGTACTTTGTTGGGTCTGTGTTTTATAGATATCTTCTCAGTTTGAAGTCCATCTTTAATCCTCTTACCAGAGCCTTTACAGAGAGGAAAAAAAGTTGGTCAACCTTTTCTTCTATGGATCATCAAGTCTAAGATCTCTGTCTAGCCATTTATCACAAAGATTTTTCCCTTTGCTTTTCTAAAAGTCTTATCATTTGACACTGACATTTAAGTCTATGATTCAGTTTGAGTTAAATTTCTATGCAAGGTGTTTTCTATGCATTGGTTTAGACCAATGTTTATTGTCGCTCGGGTGCTGTTTGTTAAATAATTTCTTTCTCCATTGAATTTCTTCTGTACTTCTGTCAAAAATTAGTTGAGAATATTTATATGAGCATAGTTCTGGGTTCCCCATTCTGACCTGTCAATCTACATGTATCTATGCAACTATGTAGTAAGCCTTGATATGAGGTACAGTGATTCTTCCTACTTTACTCTCCTCTTAAAAGATACTTTATCCATTCTAGGGCTTGTACCTTCCATACAAATTTCAGACTATATTTTCTTTATATAATTATAAGTATAAAGCAAAATTTATAAAAATTAATTACAGAATAAAGTTGTCTACAGCTTCAAATTTCCATGATGAGATATGATAGGAATTGCATTAGACCTATAAATAATTTGGGGAGAATTTACTCTCTTGCTACTTTGAATGGATTAGCCCACTTTACACTATGTTTAGTGCTGGATATGCATATATTTAAGCAACTTCATATCTGTGATGCGCACTGGCATATACAGGAGTTTAATAGTTACTTGTGGCACAAGAGGACAATGGGAGGTCCAATCAAGGGAAACCTTGATGATTCTGGCTCCTGATCCCCAAATCTGGTCACACAACCATAGGTTGAGCCTGATAAAAACACAGATCTCTGAGCATTAGTCAGTTCTAGTGATTCAGGATCACTAGCGGTAAGGCTAGAGGTCTGTATTTTAATACTCTCTGTAGTTGATTCTCAAGCACAGGCAAGTTTGAAAATGATCGGTGTAGAAGGGGAGTGGTGTGCAGGTGTACACAGGCTGCCGGGACACCTGTATTCACAGGACGGCACAGCTCTTTCTCACACTTGCCCTCAGATAAAGTAAGTGGCGGCTACAATCAAGTCTATAAGGCAGGTTAACCCATTTTCATGAGACATAGCTCGGCATGGTTATATGGACCTGGGGGACTCAGGCCCTGTCCTATAGGGAGGAGGACTAGATTCATTTGGTATCATATCTCTTTCTTGTCCAAATATGAAAGAAGCAACCAGAGTTCAGCAGAATGCAAGTGGTTCCAAAGTGATAAATATTGTTATTTATTCACTTTGTTACATAGTTGATTAATTCCCTAAACTTGAGGCTTCGAAAACTGTGCATCAGGGAACCAAGCTACAGGAATCTGAAACAGGATTGTTCAAATTCCTGGAAAATTCTGAAAGATATATATCTTCCCCCATTATATTATGAGATTGTCCTCCTTTCCCCCACATGAGATTTGTCCCTACCATGTGCTCCCCACATTATACAGAGTCAAGTTCATGGTTTGCACTATGGTCTACCACGTCTGCTTTTTTCTGTATATCTGCTCATTCCACAAATCTTAACGTTTTTGTAATGGCGGTGGCTATATATCAACATTGATGTTAGTTCTGCTGTACTCTTCATTTGGCCATTAGAATCAAACATTAAGATCAAAATTTTAAACATCATTTTAAAAGAACACATAACCATTTGGAGTTAAAGGAAAGACAGGAAAATCAAAACAGAAGAATAGAAACGCCTTTCTCCTGTGGCCTCTGAGCCAAGGCCCTCAGCAGATTCCATCCAGCACAATGGGGACATTTTGATAACCACACAGCTTCCGTGAACCAGTGCAAACCAGAATGTTGCATCCGCCCTGGAAAGTGTGCACCAGTGTAGCAGCTGAATCTTGCGCTGCTGGTTTATCTTAAAGATGTTGGTTCTCAACTCCTTTCATGAGGAGAACTAAACAAAATGTTTTGCTTGACCTAAAACCCAGAACTGAAGAGGAAGTCATGGCTACTAATGATGAGTCTCAGAAATAACAGGCATGATCTCTTAGAAGTCAGCACTTAGAAACAGGGCCAGAAGCTCCGTCCCAGCCCATCTTCCCAGGATGCTTCTTCCACGGTGGCAGAACCAGTAGATATTTTCTATGGACCAAGGTGAGCTGAAGGGTCTTCCATCAGAAGAATGTTCTTGCAGAAACCTTCAGGTTCTGCCCCAGGACACTGCCTTGCTCATGTAGTTTACCTAAAAAAGCAAGCAGTATTTAATGGGTGACCTCATCATTTCACCAGAAGTGTCTCTGAATCACATAGTTCAGTCTCTTTCTTGCAATCCCACCAGACAATGGGTTAGGGTTTTTGTTATTATGTTTCATTTAGCCTCACAAAAGAAAACTGCTTCTAAGGGAAAAGTAGGCTGATGTCACTTGATGGAAAGATGTGTGTGTCACATAGACTCACATGGAAAGATGGGTTGTATGAGAAGTGTGAGAACATACCAAAAGCAGAATCTGACCCCTCTCCTCACTACATGATCTGGGAAAGATTAAACCAAACTTCTAAACCCATTAATAGAAGAGGATTAAGAATATGCTGGTTGATTAAAGCATTTATAGAAAATATCTTTAAAGATTTTTTTACAACATTTTTTTTATATTTATTATTTTTTTATTTTATGTGTATATTGCCTGCATGTATGTGAGTGCACCGTGTCGTGCAATGCCGCGGAGGTCAGAAGAGGGCTTCGGATTCCTCTGGAACTGGATTGAAGGATGGTTTGTAGCTGCCATGTGGGTGCTGGGAATCGAACCCGGGTCCTCTGCAAGAATAGGCAGTGCTCTTAACTGCTGAGCCATCTCTCCAGCCCAAATTTTAAAATTTTAAAATTTGTGTGTATGTATGTATGCCTGTGTGAGTGTATATGTGTAGGTACCTGTGGAGGCCAGGAGAGTGTGTTGGATCTCCTGGGACTAGAGTTACAGGTGGTTTTAAGTTGCCCTGTGTGGGTGCTAGGAATTAAACTCAGATCTTCTGGAAGGACAGGAAGTGTTCTTAACTCCTGATCCATCTCTCCAGTCCCCTCAAAATGCTTTTTACTATTACTATGTTGAAAATGGAAAAAATGAAATAATTTTGGATATAGATGAAAAGGATGCCTATTCATCCATGAGCAACATCCTGATTAAGGACCCCTTAGAGAATGGAAAGAATGTTCAGAAATGCTTTGTTCCAAAAGAAGCATGTGGTTTAAGTGTGGGCATCCCCAGGTGCTTATAAGCACATTGTGGGCCAACCATGGAGCCCAGGCTGAGTTGGTACCATGAACACTCAACACCTGCATCATACCCTCTAACAACAAGGGAGAATGACCCCTGTTCTCCTTTTTGTACTGATTAAGAGATGGTGATAGGATTCATCCCAATTAAATCCCAACCTACCATCTATAGCCAAGAACCAATCAACCCACCTCACCTACCCTCAACCATAGATGGGTACTTGTCCCCCACCCTGCCTGCAATTAAGGCATAGATTTGTCTTTCTAGTTCCTTTGCCTACATGGGAAAAAACGAACCAACAGAATTGGTGCATTCAAAAGGCTGTATCATCTCAGTGATGTGATTTCCCCTTTTATGTTTATGATAACAATAGCTAACTCTTCCTGAGCTCTCACTGCTGTACATTTGGCATCCGTTGTCACATAACCCATTGCAATAACAACCTGGCATAGACTTAGTTTTAATTCCATTTGCAGCCAGTTACATCTTAATTTAAAAGTCATTTGCTGCAGGCCCCTCAGGCAGTGGGTGGTGGTGAGAGGCTTGGAGCATGTGGGAAATACACATAAAATGTACTGTCTTTTCTAGTAAAAATTTCAATGAATCAAAGGAAGTTTCATCTTTAAAGTATTAAATAGAGGTTTCAGCATGAACTGCAATCTGCACCTCCTTTGTCTCAGGTTTGGGTTTGCTTTTCCTCCGGACACCTGCCTGTAGATTTATTCTTCCCAACAGAGACCTGTCAGCTCTAGCTGAGGGCTTGGCCTGATTCTTCGAGATGTGAGTTCCAGTCTTAAATGGACAGTACCATAATAACATAAAGAAATTTCTAAAGACACCATCCAGTAAAAATTCCTTTCCGAGTCAGCATTTGTCTAAGATCAAAGCACATGCTCACCATTGCACTCTGTGCTCAAAGTTACGTCCTGTTCTCCAAGTTGCCCTTTGTTTATCACCCGTGTTGCTTTTCAGTTAGCCAATCACAATAGTGATGTGAGACCAAGCTCTGACCACTCAATGTAAGAAACAGGACCTCTCTGCATTAGTAATAAAAATCCAGCGAGATTCTGTTAGGCATGCGTGCCTGTTTGATTTGCAACTTCACACCCTTCAGCAGAGGTAAAACTTTTTGCTTTGCTGAGGTGCTTTGTGTGGTCGTTTTCTGAGACCCTCAGATCCATTTCTAATAGAGCTGAGCCCCTCCCACCTCCCACTACAATGCCCTGTTCTCACAGTTCTCTGTCTAGAGGTGGCTTGATACTGTGGATCTGAATGGGCCATTTCATAAGCACTGACACTTGGGGCCCTTAATTGCTTCCCTGTGAGTACCCAGAGACTGCACAGCCATCTTTCAGCTCCCCAAACTTGAAGAGTTTATTTAGGAAGAGTACATTCCACATATAAGCCACTCTCATTCCCTGCTTTCATGACTCCATCATGTGCCTTCCAAATACATGAAGGTGTCTGACTTCCTACAAATGTATGTGAACTGCCTTTGAAATCTCTGACTCCTCAGATTAACTTGCTACTGCCTCTTTCAGATAAGAATAGGCCCTCTGGGGGCTGGAGAGATGGCTCAGAGGTAAAGAGCACTGCTCTGGCAGAGGACCCAGGTTTGAATCCCAGCACCCATATGGCAGCTAACGACCATCTGTAACTCCAGTTCCAGGGAAATAATACCCTCTTCTGACCTCCGTGGGCATTGCATGATACAGATGCACTTATATACATGCAGGCAATATAGTCATATATATATAATAAAAATAATAAAATATTTTAAAGAATAGGTCCTTTTATTATCATATTCGAATTTCAAATCTCATGTTCCTTATCAGCTTGCCAGCCATTGTCCTTTGGGGATCCACAAGTGACTACTTGTGATGGCTGAACTAGCTCTGATACAGCCAGGGAAACAGGACACATGAGACAAAAGTAAACGAGTGTGTTTCAGTTATACCAGAATCTTCCTAAACTAATGCCTGGTAACTGTCAATGCATTTTGGAAATAGGCTTATGGGAAAGCACCTTGAACATTTAGCACTTTTTTTTTTTTTACATTGGATCTATGCACTTTATAGGTACTTTCCCGAGGTGTTGGTTGGTTACCCACCTGTAGAGAGTTAGCCTCCTCTACTCCCAACCTGACGGTTTATTTTGCACAAACCCCTGCCTCATCTTTAGTATATAATCTACCCCCAGTCTTAGATCCCCTTCCAGCTTCTGGGGGCTTCTTACATTAATAGTTTGGGTAAGGTTTTGGTTGGTTTGTTTGCTTGTTTGTTTGTGACAGGATCTCAAGTAGCCCAGGCTGGCCTCAAACTCACTGTATACCTTGAATTCCTGAGTCTCCTGTCTCTGCTTCCCAAGAAGCAGAGTGTTGGGATTTCAGGTGTGTGCCACCATGCCTGGTGTGCACACAACCACGATGGCTCCATGAGAAGCATCCAGAATATGACACCTGCACTGCATCTGAGGCATATGCAGCCCAGGTGCAGACAAAGCCTGTAGTAGCCCCTAACATGCTAATTCCAAAAGAGCAAAGCTGGAGGGGGGAGGGTGACCACCCACATGCTGGAGGCAGCACAGGAGGCACTCAGCTTGTGGGCCTGGGAGCTTAGAGACCAGGGCTAGAATTCTGCCTCTGTGGTTTATTCACTGTATAGCCCTGGGAAAGCCTCAAATGTGCTGTGTGGTCATTGTTATGGAAGAAGGACCACAAGAGAAAGGGATACTGGGATGACACTGAAGGGAATCATCACTCCATCCCAAGTGAGATCCATGAAGAATTGAGCCTCATCCCACACAGTGTGATACCCACCTGCAGGTACCATCACCCACATCTACAGGCTCTTCATCCAGGTCTTCCCAATCACTCTCACTCCCTTGAGATTGTTCTGAAAACAAAGACTTCGGGAAAGCACCCCAAGAACAGAACTGTGGTAGCGGAATGGTCTCCGAATCTGCCTCCAAACATTGTCCACAGGGCAGCTGGCCTTTAGACGTGGCATTGAGGGTCAGATATTCTTCATCCTCCGAGGTGAAGGAAGGGGTTTCAGGTAGAGAGCATGTGTCACCCTCAGTGTCATCTTTGTCCAATCCAGGACTAGAAAACAGAAACCTGTGTATATTCCAGACTCCATCAGAGATTTCTGGCCCATCTTCCCCTTCCTTACCTCTCAGCAATCTCACTATGACACACCCCATGATACCCAGCCAGATTCAAACAGCTCCTGCCAGGAAATGCTCTGGGCACCAGGAGCAAACAGCAAATAAGGTACAGCCCCTGAACTGGGGAGAATCCTGGACTACTGAGAACAAAGAGCCCCAAAGAAACATTACAATCAAAAAAGTAAGTGAAGGCAGCTCAGAGTATTGGGTCTGGGAGTCTATAGCGCAGCTGCCAGACACCATAGCCCTACAAGCAGAGCTATGAGCTATGATCCAGTTCTAGGACTGATCTTTTCCATGGTAAGCAGAGTCACTGAGACCCCGCATGGGTTTATCACTTTTCTGGAATCTTAGTTTTCTTATCAAAAAACATAAAAGGTCAAGAAATTGATAGGATTATTAGGATGCTTAAGTTAAACAATCTTTACACATGATCTGCCTCCCGGGGCTCCTGGCACAGGCTAATGTGTTCAACCAGTGTGAGGTGCTACATTATGATTTCAATGGTTTCAACTATTTTAACAGACAGATTTGATAGAAAGAGCCAAAGGACACCAGGAACAGTGGCTCAAACAGGCGACCTTCAAAGTACTTTGTGCAAACATTAGGTTCTTTTCTAAGCACTAAAAAAAGGGGGCCTATTTAAAGAGGCAGCCAGCTGAAGTGACATTTACTCCCCATGTCAATGGAAGAACACAGGAGACAGAGGACCAGTGAGGCTCATTAGCTGGTGATGTCGCTACAGATGCAAGAGAAAGATTCAGCCTTCCTGAGGGTGGGGGCCAAGATAGCCACACATGCCTTGGATGAGAAAGAACAGTCCATGCAGACGGCAGGGTGTTTAAAACAACACAGAAGACATGCAGAGTGGCTCTCAGAAAATCTCTGTTGCAAGTCTGGTTAGAGAAGATGGGAAGGAAAATCTAAGAGAAAAGCACAGATTTAGTTTTTTACCAAATACATGTCAGCCTCCTTCTCCACACCCATATCATGCCCCCCATCCCACCTCTGCTTTCCCACAATGCCTCTCTCTTAAAAATCAGTTCTACAGGGGCTGGAGAGATGGCTCAGCAGTTAAGAACACTGGTTGTTCTTGCAGAAGACCCGGGTTCGAATCCCAGCACCCACATGGCAGCTAACAACTGTTCATAACTCCAGTCCTAGGGGATCCGACAGCCTCTTCTGTCTTCCGCGGGCATTGCACGACATGGGTGCTCTTACCTACACGCAGGCAATACATGCATACACATAAAATAAAAATAATAAAATAAAATAAATCAGTTCTACAATTCCCTAATAGCTACAAACCCTCTCAAATACTGACAAAGTGTGTGTGTCCCAGCCTGAATTTTGTCTTGAAGGGGCATTAATTTCTGCTCATGAGAACTACAGGGTGTGTGTAAAACTGCATTCTCATGAACACATGCACACTTGTATATAAAAAGAAATGATTTTACAGAGACTGAAGAGAACCATACTTTCAAACAAATAGAAATTGTCAAGCATTTGGAGGGAAAATTGGTTTACAAACCTAATGAACTTGGTCAAATTGTACAGAAACTGCATTTTCTTATAAACATGGGGAGGGAACACAAGAGGGTTTGTCCAAAAGCAGGAAAGGCCCTAAACTACAGGTGCAGGAGCCTCTGAGGATGCAGAGCCCGGCTGCCCATCTTCCTCAGAGCAGCTGCCTGGTTGTCAAAGCCACATCTTTGCCACCATACTACACACCTTCTAAAAACATCTCTGGCTTTTATGTAAGCCTTCAGCGACTGACCCTGCTGGGATGGAGACCCAGAAGCCATCAGTCTGAGAGACAAAAGGCAAGGTGAAAAGTCTGCCCGAAAAGGGGATTGGATGTTCCCAGGCTGAAAACCTGGATCTGACTCTGCTACAAGTCAAACGGCCTTTTCTTACACCCCTCCACATGCCACCAGGCTGCCCTTGCAAATCTGACCTTGAACTTGACTGTGGACTTGGGAAAAGGCATACAAGTACAGAAGAGGTACAAGAAAGTCCCCAAAGTAGAATTGATCTCAAGGAAAAGTAAGACTTAGAGCTTTGCAGACTTTTATAAAGATGGTAGAATTCAGAATTCAGGGACTGGAGAGATGGCTCAATGGTTAAGAGCACTGGCTGCTCTTGCAGAGGACCTGAGTTCAATTCCCAGCACCCACATGGTAGCTAACAACCATCTGTAGCTCCAGTTCCATGGGATCAAATGCCCTCTTCTGACCACCATGGGCATTGCATGGCATGGATGCACCTACCTACACGCAGGCAATATACTCATACACATAAAATAAAAGTAATAAATACAAATTTTTTTAAAGATGGTAGAATTCCCTTAAAGCAAAAGACAGGTGCTTCTTGAGGTGGCTGTGCCAAGGAAAAGGGCAGAGTCCTTCATCAGGGCTCAAGGATAATACAGAGCATCCAGGGCGAATGTAAGACTCCCACTGAGAGCCTGAAGGAAACAGGGTACTTAGAGCACTCTAGCTCAGCTGCAAGTACATTAATGGCCTTGGTTGCTGCTTGCCATTATCCCCTACCTTCCAACTGTCTAATACAAGGAACCTTTAACAGACATCTAGTATCTAGAGGAAAATTTGGAGATCCTATGTGGGCTCTTGGTGGGGAACCCTGCTGTTAAGGTCCGCTACTTTCTCAGCAGGGGCTTCCTGCCTGACTTACCTGGGAAGTGCCACCAAGCATAGATGCCTGACCTTATTCAGAACATGACCTTTGGCATAGTTACCTGCACTAAAACTGCCCCCAGGTTTTTTCTATGTGATAATTAGGCATTGCCCTATAGCCAGATGATAGGATCCCCCTACCACATGTAAATAAAGCATACTAGGAGCACCTATCAGCTGAAGGTTTGGCTGCTGCCTCCACGCTATATTTTCCCTGACCCCCATTGAATAAACGGAGCTGTATCACTGAATCTGCCTCCCTGGAAGGGCTTTCTTCTGTTGTGCTCACAGGCCGTCCTGACCCTGCTCGTCGCTTCTGCTCCCTTTGTCCTCGTGGACCAGTGGCCAATGACCCACGTGGGGAGAGAGGGACCTCACAGGCTCTCAGTTCATCCACAATCCCTATACAAGCCAGCAAAACCTCATCAAGTCCTTCAGTTGCGAGGGGTTGGAGAGGCAAGTTCTCCTGGAAGCCAGTAAGTGTGCAACCCTGCTCGTCGCTTCTGCTCCCTTTGTCCTCGTGGACCAGTGGCCAATGACCCACGTGGGGAGGGAGGGACCTCACAGTCTCTCAGTTCATCCACAATCCCTACACAAGCCAACAGAACCTCATCAAGTCCTTCAATTGTGAGGGGTTGGAGAGGCAAGTTCTCCTGGAAGCCAGTAAGTGTGCAAAGAGGCCTCTACTCTATGCTAGATGGCTGTTGTTCCCAACTTAACTTGTGTATCACACACTCTGCTCAGCCACACTTCTACCCAAGGGCAAGAAAGACAGTTCTATGCAGGGACAGCCTCATCTACTGGTAGCCGCTTACTTGTCACAGCTGGCATTAGTAGCTGCAATTGAGTTAGACCTTTAGCCTCCTAATGACCCTTTGTTATTCCAGGAGCCGTGTCTCCTGAGGAAGGCATATGGTCACTTTGAGTGCATTCAAGGATTTCTGCTTTATGTCATGAAGACTTACATTGTCTTTACAGAAAGATACTTGCTGAACTAATATGCATTTTATTCACATGAATTCAATTATCTACATGTGCAAGGGTAGAAAGGGAGGGAGGGAACCTTGATCATTCTGCCTTGACTTTTACAATAAGTAAAAGTCTTGAAATGCACAGGGGGAGGAGAGTAGTAGAATACTCTGCCAAATCAGTCTTGCTTTTGGGGGGAGTGGGGGAGCATTTCAAGATTCACATATTGTGTTCTGCATGACCTATAAATGCAACAACCAGATTTTGATTGCTCTGGACTCGAGCGAAGAGAAAGTGGTCTGCTCGTACACCAAAAGAACCAATGACGCTACACGTCCCATAGTCATCCACAAGGGTAGGGTGACCTGAGGTGCTCCTCCCCTTGTGCTCAAACTCTAGAAAGTGACCTGTATAAAGAGGCATCTCCAGGGACTGGAGAGATGGCTCAGCAGTTAATAGCACTGGCTGCTCTTGTAGAAGACTGGGGGTTTGAATCCCAGCACCCACATGGCAGCTAACAGCCATCCGTAACTCCAGTTCTAGAGGATTTGATGCCTTCTTCTGTCTTCTGTGGGCACTGTAGGACAGAAGGTACACTTACATACATAAGGACAACGCATTCATGCACATAGAATAAAAATAAATTTTTTGAAGGCATTTCCAGCCAAGTCCTCCCCTTCCATAGGTATGTAATTAACCTCCCTTCTGTGACAATGTACTATCGATGCCTTTTTTTTGTCTTTTTATTGAGACAGGGTCTCCCTGTAGCCCCAGCTGTCCTGGAACTCACTATGTGGACCAGGCTGGTCTTGAACTCACAGAGATCCCCCTGCCTCTGCCTCCCGAGTGCTGGGATTAAAGGTGTGTGCCACCATGCCCGGCTGTAGATGCTTTTTTAAGTTTAAATCTATTTATTTTTATTTTATTTGTAGGAGCGTTTACTTGCATGTCTGTATGTGCACCATGTGCACACTTGGTATTTGCAAGGGCCAGAAGAGGGCATCATATCCCCTGGAACTGGAGTTACAGGTGTTTTGAAGTACCCTGTGGTTGTGGGAAACTAAGTCCCCTGCAAGAGCAGTAAGTGCCCTTAACTGCTGAGCCCTGTCTCTAGTTCCCTGTAGATGCTTTATAAAGATCTACTTCATTTGACATCTCTGAATATAGAATACAGATGAAATTGAGGAAGGAAAAGTGAAATCTAATCTTCTCCGTGAACACTCTGGGTTTGCCAGGGTATTGGCAGCCATCTGGTCTTAAGAAGGAACCACCTGGCTGATAGTAAATTCTGGCAGTTTGCTGAGAATTTCAATCAATGGAACCTATTCTTTAGCAAGAAAGAGCCCAAGAAAGACTAAGAATACAGACTCATGCTGCATTCCGACTCTGTGTAGGCATTGTTACTTCTGACCTGCACAGTGATTTGTGGAGTCATGGTCTTCGATTACAACTGGGAAGCCTCCAACTGAGGGAAGTCAACTCTCCAGGCACACTGCTTAGTAAGTGGCAATGCTGAATATTAAGGCTATCTGCTCTAAAAGTTTGTGCCATTTGTTTTTAACTGCAGAGAGTGACTCAAAGAAGCCAGAATCAAAGGGGCAGTTTGGTTGGGACGGCCACCTCCGTCCTGAAGACACTTCTAAGGACTTCATAGAGAACTGAAATCCTACTTTGGAATGCTGATCAGGACCCTACCCACAAGCTGGAAGCCTTTCTATCAGTGGTTTCTGGGTATGTACTATAGTTTTTTTTGGTTTTGGGTTTGTTTGTTTGTTTTTTCCTGTGGAAGTGGTCACTATGTGTGCATTAAATGCTGGCTAACGTTCTGTGGAGGAGGAGCTGCCTTGCTTTGAGTCCTTCTTTCAGAAAGGAAAAGAGTTCCCAACTAGAAGACTTAAATTTGGCAAAAATAAAACCATGAAATGGGGAGAGGGAGACTGTTGTCATTTCCAGGACCATCAGTGCAAAAAGGTGTGTAGGCCACAGAGGGAGTGGTCCTAGGACCAGTAAGCTGATGCCTATGGCCACATGAACCACGGGGCTGGAAATGAAAATGAGCCAACAACTATAGCAACCCAGGATCAAAGACCTCACGCACACCTGTAGTCCCAGTACTTGGGAGGCAGAGGCAGGCGGATCTCTGTGAGTTCAAGGCCAGCCCGGTCTACATAGTGAGTTCCAGGACAGCTG
>NW_008339436.1:3493750-3516166 GCF_000622305.1 Nannospalax galili | reverse complement strand
CTCTCTGTGAGTTCAAGGCCAGCCCGGTCTACATAGTGAGTTCCAGGACAGCTGGGGCTACAGGGAGACCCTGTCTCAAAAAGAAAAAAAAAAAAACAAAACAAAAAATAAAGACCTCACTAGAATGTTGTGGACAAGCCTGAAGGACTCTTATTGCTCCTCAAAAGGGAGATACCCTCCAAAAACAACGTTTGGGCTATGTGGTGTGCCCTTGAAAATAAGGCAAATTTAATTTGATTCAGAAAAACAGAATAATGCAATTCTCTTGCAAAAGTAGAATAGCAAAAAATTCAGAGGAAATGGCTCTCAGGACTTGCAAGTAGAGTATGAAGAGGTAGGTTTTACCTTAATGTAAGGTAGCACTCTCTGACCAATAAGAACATGGTGATAGAATGGGCCACCTCATGAGATAGCAAGCTGTGTACTTCTGGAAACATTCAGGTAAAATCCAGGAGCCATTCTTGTAAGAAGTTACAGAGCATGCTTCAATGTGGAGATTTTTATATTAAACCTGATATGCTATAAAGCCATGAAGAAAGCAGTGATTGCCTGTGCTAATAATAAGTAGTCAAAAAATTGTATTAACAGGGCTGAAGAGATGGCTCAGTGGTTAAGAGCACTGGCTGCTCTTGCAAAGGACCCAGGTTCGACACCCAGCACCCACATAGCAGCTAACAACCACCCATAACTCCAGTTCCAGGGAATCCAAATCCCTCTTCTGGCCTCTGCAGGCTTTACACAACATGGGTGTACTTACAAATATGCAGGCAAAACACTCATATACATAAAATAAAAATGAATAGATCAAAAAAATTTTTTTAATTAACTATTGACTATACTGAGTTAAAAGCATCTGGTAGGTCTAGATCTAACTACTCTTGCACTTGAACCCAGAAATACTTTATAATCCAGTTGTCAGAGTCCCTGTGCACCAACACAAACTCTCTGGCAGTGAAACCTTCAGAAATCTAGGGCTGGGGAGATGGCTCAGCAGTAAAGGTGCTTACTGTTAAATGTGATGGCCTGAATTTGATTCCCATGAACCACAAGGTGCAAGGAGAGAACCAGTTCTCAAAATTTGTCCTGTAACCTCCATGAACCCTGGCTGGTGCATGCTCACACAAACACTCAAAAGGAAAAATAAATAAATAAATAATAAATAAATAATAAATAATATAAAATTTAGGGGTTATAGAGATGGCTCAGAAATTAAGAGCACTGGCTGCTCTTACAGAGGACTTGGGTTTGGTTCCCACATGGTGGCCAACAACCGTTCAACTCCAGTTCCAGGGATCCAACACCCTCTTCCAGCTTCCATGGGCATTGCATGGCATGGTGCACTTACATACATGTAGGCAAAACACACACATAAGATAAAAATAAAATAAATTTTTAAAAATAATTTTTGAACCTTTAGAAAACTAATCAAGTGGCTCCATACCTACAGGGAGCTGGAGTTCTTGTGTCCTGCAGGAGCATCCCAATGGCTGGCCTTCCTTGGGTCAATCTCTAGGTTCTTCCCTTTGTCATTTATCAAACATGTCACTTACTGGCCAGAATTCAGTTGTAAGGAACTATAAATACACTGTTTATATATTACTTATCGGATAATGAAAGTGAGTATCACTGATGGATACACTTGCTCATTCTGTTTCTGTGTTGCAAAGCAGTTGGCTTCTGTTTGGCTGGCACAGCTGCTTAAAATATTGTATCTAGGGGCTGGAGAGATGGCTCAGCGGTTAAGAGCACTGGATGCTCTTGCAGAGGACCCCAGTTCCATTCCCAGCACCTACATGGCAGCTAACAACAGTGATTTCTTGACCATAACCTTCTGGCAATGCAACTCACACATTTTGTAAAATGTCTGCAAACACGGTGAGTCTTACCTTCCAAGTCTTCTGATATCACACACGGAATAGCAGTTTTGCCTCATATCCTTTTCCAAAGAGGTAGTCAATATTGGTGACTCTGGTTCTTGGTGGAGTTTGCACAAATGAGGAGGAGACTCCAGAGGAAGCATCAAGGACCCAGCCCAGGATCTCTCTCTGCCTCGGTCCCCTTTCACACCTCTGACAGCTTTATGGAACGACTCTGGTCTGGGACCCATGCCTTTCCCTGTGTCCAAGGAGGCACTGTCCCTCCAGTTGCCCTCTTTAACTAGGCTGGGGCTCTGCTCTGAATCAGTACAGGTTGCCATGGTAAACCTTTGGTCTGTTGAGAGTTCAGGAGTCTATTAAAAGAAATGTGAATGGTTAGTGGTTACATCACACATTGAAGAAACTCTAAAAATTGTTTTTTAAGAAGTAGAAAATGGGGCTGGAGAGATGACTTGGTGGGTAAGAGCACTGGTTGCTCTTGCAGAAGACTGGGGTTTGAATCTCAGAACCCACATGATGGCTAACAACCATCAGTAACTCCAGTTCCAGGGGATCCAACATCCTCCTCTGACCTCCAAGGGCACTTACATACATGCAGGCAATACACGCTCATACACAAAAAATAAAAACAATAAAGAAAATATTATATTTTATTTATTATTTTCATTTTATGTATATGAGTGTATCGCCTGCATGTATGTGTGTGCACCCATGTCATGCAATGCTGTGGAGGTCAGAAGAGAGCTTCAGATTCCCCCTGGAAGTGGAGCTAAGGATGGTTCGTAGCTGCCATGTGGGTGCTGGAAATCAAACCCGGGTTCTCTGCAAGAACAGTCAGTGCTCTTAACTGCTGAGCCATCTCTCCAGCCCAAAGAAAATATTTTTTTAAAAATCTGAAAAGATGTCTTGCCAGTTAAGAGCACTGGATGCTCTTGCAGAGGACCCGGGTTTGATTCCCAACACCCACATCGTAGCTAACAACTGTCTATAAATCCAGTTCTGGGGGAATTCAACACCTTCTTCTGACTTCCATGGGCACTGCATGACATAGGTGCATTTACACACATGCAGGCAATATACTCATACACATAAAATTAAAATGATAAAATAATGAATAAAATATTTTTTAAAAAAAGAAGTAGAAAGTGGGACTGGAGAGATGGTTCAGTGCTTAAGAGCACTGGCTGCTCTTGCAGAAGACCAGGGTTCAAATCCCAGCATCCACATGACCACACAATGGCTAACAACTATCAGTTACTCCAGCTCCAGAGGACCCAACACCCTCTTCTAACCTCCAAGGGCACTGCATGACATGGGTGCACTTATGTACATGCAGGCAATATACTTATACACAAAAAATAAAGAAAGAAAAGTTTTAAAAATAGAAAGTTGAGACTGAAGAGATGACTCAGCAGTTACAGAGGACCCAGGTTCAGTTCCCAACACCCACACAGTGGCTTGCAACTGCCAGTAACTCCAGTTCCAGGGGATCTGATGTTCTCTTCTGGCATCCATGGGCATTGCACACACATGATATATCTACATACACACAGGCAAAACATTCATACACATAAAATTAAAATTTATGAAAAAAATAGATAAAAGTGTTTTCAGGTGCTTTTGGTCTTGAACTGTGAAGAGAAAGACTTTGAAATCAAAGTCACCTCAGTCAGGGTCCCAGATCCTGTACCTGCCTTCTAGGCAATGCACTTAATCTTATCTTCAAGCACCTTAGTTTGAGGATAGTGAGAATGTGAGCACTATTTTTTAATGAAAAAAGCAGCAGTTGCCCTTACCCATGACTTCACTCTTCACAATTTCACTTAACTGGAGCCTGAAAGTGCTAAATGGAAAATTCTAGAAATAATTAATTCATCACTTTAAAACTCTATACTGCTCTGAGTAGCATGACAAACTCTCCTCTTACTTCATCCTGCCCAGCACATGAGTCATCCCTTCTTTATCTAATGTTTCTATGCTATATACACTACCTGCCCATTAATTACTGGTGAGCTATCTTGGCTTAGATCAGTTGTACAGCACTTATGTTCATTTTAGTTAACAATGGTCCCAAATCGCAAGAGAGTCATGCAAAGAAGAAACATGAAAAATGGATTGGCTCTGGAGCTATGTGGCAATGCCAGAGGGCATAGTACATCTGGGGCTCAGTACTACCAAAGGTTTCAGGTATCCACTGGAGGCCTTGAAACATCTCTTCTGTGAACAAGGGGGACTATTATATCTGCAAATTAGACACAATGAAAACAAGAGGTGGAAAAGCAATGCTTTTTTTTATTCCCCTTTCCCATAAGAATTTAGGTTTCTTCATCTTTACCTGTTATCAGAGACTTCATGACCTCTCAGCACTAGGCTCTTTCATGGTCCTCACACCATTTCTCCAGGGATGACCTGATTTTCTTCGGCTGCTTACAGCCCTGTGGCCTTTTAGGTTCTGGATTTGATAACCTACTGTGACTTGCTACTGCTCTTTAACCTTTTGTGGCAAGACAATGCTTCCCTAGAAGCTATACACTGTAGCACAATATTCTGGGCTGTCAGATTCCAGTTGCATTTGTAATATTTATTTTGCAACTCCATAAATGAGCATGTTAGTCTTTGCTATCTCTTTTGAATCTGTATTTTTAATCAGTTTTAACATCTGCCTGATTCCCTACTTGAATGGGCTAAAGAAAATCTTTGATGTGTTTTTCTGTTTACAACTATATGAGAGTTGGAATTTTACCTTTCCTGAAAACTAGGTCAGCATTTCCAGCCCGCAATCAACATCCCTTGCGTCATAGAGCACATGGCTGAGCTCCAGACCCTGATCTCATAGGAAGCTTCATATCTATCACCAAGAAACCCCACTGGGGTGGGCCTTTCTGACACCCACCTAAAGAGGGGACACCCACAGAGGTGCACACTTAAATCTCATTACAAATCATAACCAGTCCCTCATTGATAGATTGTGTACATTATAAAGAGTATAAGCAAAATCAGAATTTTAAATTAATGAGATAAAAAAAACAAAGAGTGGCTATGCCATTCTTACTCCTGGGAGAGAGCTCCTGGGTCCCTTTGAACCTCCCTCTCACTCCATCTAGGTCTCTCTCCAGCTTCCTGCCTGCCATCTCTGCTGCTTTTGTATTCCCACCACCCACATCTTCACTTTTCCTTTGACTCTGCCTCCTCCCCATGTCACTCTCTTACAAATAAAGAAAACCTCCAGCTTCTCCTCTCACCCCTCTCAGCCTTCATCTCTATCACAGGAGCACCCTGCCCACCCTTTCCAGTTCTCAGAGAAACTGTGTGGCCTTCCAGCTTCTGAGCCTCTGGCCCTATCAAGGCCAGCTGTATGCCTGGCAATGGGCATTCAAGGATTCCAGATACCTTTCTCTACCTTCTCATTTGGTTCTGTTTCCTCTGGATGATTTCCCATCTTTCTTGGGTCCCCCGCAACCTCCCCTCCTCCACCTTGTACTTCACAATGAGAATAGACTCACTTAGCTAAGAATCTTCCATCATCTCACACAATACATCTTACAACCGGGCTGTCCCCACCCTTCATCTTCACCCACCAGCCATCCATGTCTCTGCTCTGCTTCATGGAAAATTCTGAGGGAAATGTCCCTATCACTTATCTCTTCCTAAAGCCACAGGGTACTTCTCCGCCCTGCCTTCTTAGCACCTAGCTTTCAGCAACACTCAGCAAAGCTGGTACCTCCCTGCTTAGTGAAATGCCCTCAACTTTTTACTGGCTCTACCCCTCCTGGTGTCCTTTCTCCTCAGCCTCACTTCTCTGTATCAGACTGCTCAATGCTAATGACTTCTCAGCCTTTTTCTTGATGTGTCCCCAAGATGGTATCCACCATTTTGCACCTTTACATATGTCTATATGTTGATAACTCCCAAATCCAACTTTTCTAACCTTATGAGCTGGCCTCACATCTCTGCCCGGAGATCCAATACAGAGTCCCCAAGAGGTGACAGATCATTTCATGTGTGAACTTAAGTGGGCCATGGTACCCAGATATTTGATTAAACATCAGTCTTGATGTGACTACAATGATTTTTTTTTAGGTATGATTAATGCTGAAACAGTAGACATTGAATAAAACAGAATTATCTCTAAGAGGGGGTAGGCCTTACCCAATCTGTGGAAGTCTAGCCTAAACTCAGAAAAAAAGGGAGTCCTTCACTAGTCTATCACCCCAACTATACAACTCACCACACGGAACTTGTGCTCATCTGCCACTGCCTTCCTGGATACTCTCTCCTTCCTGCTCTCTTCTACATCACAGTCTACACTTCTTCCGTGGGTTCCAGCCTACTAAACAGCCTCATAGAATTTAGACTGACCAGAATTTACTTAAGACCTTACAATAAGTTTCTCTCCTCTCCTCTCTCTCTCTCTCTCTCTCTCTCTCTCTCTCTCTCTCTCTCTCTCTCTCTCTCTTGTTTCCTGGAGAACCAGACTAACATAAACATCCAGGTAAAGATCCCAAATTTCCATGGTCCCAGTGGCTCTGCACTCATCTGTATCTGTTTCTTGCTTTGGGAGGTGTTTATATATCCTGCTTTCCACTTCATTCCTCAGCATGGAAACTCCTACAAGAAATTCCCTTGCCTTGGTTTTGTGTCTCCTTGCTCCCAGCTCCCAATCTCTGATGCTCAGGCTGCCAGAGGACAGAGCCCTAAAACTTTCATGGTCAAAGTCTAAACATTTATCTACGCATCTAAGGGGATGGCCCAATCCTGGGAGAGGCAGGAATAGGGAGATAAAGAGGTGCACTAAGGTTTGAGGGCCAGGTGTTTTTCTAGCCCCATGGAGTTGGTGTTGAGCACTCCCTACAAGCAGACTGGAGAGTGAGTGGCTGAAGGGACGGGTGAGGAGAGCAGAGGATCAGAACCTTACCTGCCATCCCTGCTCCATCTCAGGCAGTGCACCTGGAGGGGGTCGGCAAAGGAGGAGTGTGACTTCCTGTGGGGCCCCTCGCAATAAATGGAGCACTTCCTACAAGAAACCCAGAGTCACAATCAAATCTGGGGCTAGCCTTATTGGAGGTTGCTTGTATATGCTGCCCACTGCCCTCACCACCACCATCACCCCAGGCAACTTCCTCTCCTGCCTTGACATGTAGCTCTCAGCTCCAGAGAACCTGAAGAACACAATACCTCTGTGAGCCCAACTTGCCGAAGAGCCAGCCGGGAACCGAGAACCAAGGACAGCAGCTTGGGCCCTCACAATGGCAATGCAGAGGGATTCTTAGTCTCATGGTGAGGCTGCAGGCCTAGGAATGCTCCCTGTGGAACTGCAGTGACTTCTACTCCCTGCCTTCTCTGATAACTCCACCTGTTCTTCCTTCTACAATGACCAGGGGTGGCCTTTCCAAAATGCAGCTCTCCTGCTGAGCCACTTCCCTGGCCCATGAATCTATGCTTACCTGCTGTTCCCTTCCTCGGCTGTTCTCTCCCACCTGCTCCCCTCTGCACTACAGCCTAAGCTTCCACCATACTGAACCTGAACTCAAGCCACTCTCCTACTGCTTGGGGCAGAAGGTGTCTTCATAGTCCCTGTTTCCTATCTGTACCAGAACTATCCATATTTTAGGCTAGATAATTATTTGTTGGGACCCATGAACTGTGTGTTGAAGAATGTTTAGCACCATCTCTGGACTCTATACACAAGATGACAGCAGTATCTATCAGTAGTGACAAGCACAGTTGTCTTGGGACTTGCTAAACATCCAACAAGAGGTAACATCATGCCTGCTTGAGAACCTCTGATCCAGATGCTCTGCAGAATCCCTTCAACTGCCCAGGACTGCCACAGACTGCATTGTTCAAGTCTGGATGTGGAATGTACCCAAAGGCTCCTGTGCTAAGGGCTTGGTCTCCAACCCATGGTACTGTTGGGAGGTGGTAGAAACTTCAGGAAGTGGGGCCTGGTTGGAGGAAGTTAGGTTATTGAACTGTGCCCTTGAATGGGTGTGTTGGCATTCTCACTCTCTCTATTTCTCTCTGTCCTGATCTCCCTGTTTCCCTGTCTCCCTCATATTTGATCACAGGTGGGACAATCTGTTCTATACTAAAAAGGCTATAAATTCAGCAGAGAAGCAGCTAGGGGAGTGAAAAGGGACCCTGGCTAGCCCCTCCAACTTCGTATCATCTCCCAGAATACACATGAAGAGACCATTAGCCAGCACATAATCCAGATTTCTATTCAGCTTCACTGAGGAGTCTGCTGAAAAGCAGTACTTTTCGAAGAAAACTGAGATAGAAAATTAAATGAGGCATATCCTGCCAATTGCTTTTGGTAGGACCCAAGTCCAACTTCAGGTGCGAATTTCAATTCTATTCTCTATTGGGATGATCCTCAGAGAAGCATGGCTGACATCAGCCCTCATCCAGAGCTACACCCCCCAGGACCCTCAGCACCTGGAAAACAAGCCCTTCTATGGGCCTTCCGTTCACTGCCAGGATAATGTCACCAGCTGCAATGGCACCATGCTCCTCAGCTGGCTGTCCCGGAAAGAGTCTCTTAATCCTCACGAGGTCACCCTTGAGGTGGCTGCAGCTCTCTCTCTCCATCTGCACAAAACTGAATCCCAAACCGTTGCTGTTCTTTTTCAGTTTGACTTCAAACTTAGGGCCTGTAATATGGGATGTTGGTCAAAACAATTGTAGGTTACAATTGACCAGTCTCAACATCCAAGTTGTCATGGAGATTAATTATTTTTGTTTTGCATAGAAAATTTTCATGTGCTAACTTTGATGGCAGAGTCCCTTATACATTACAGATCAGTGTGCCCCACAGATACAATCTGAACTATAAATACAAACCACAAAGGTTCTTTCAAAATTTTCAAATACCTACACTTCTAATTTTTTTAATTTATTTTTATTTTATGAGTGTATTGTCTGCTTGTGTGTAAGTACACCCATGCCATGCAATTCCTGAGGAGGAAGGAAGAGGGTGTCAAATCCCCTGAAACCGGATATAGATGGTTGTTAGCTTCCATGTGAATGCTAGGATTTGAACCTAGGTCTTCTGTAAGAACAGTCAGTGCTCTTAACCACTGAACCATCTCTCCAGCTCCATGTCTACATTTTTTAAAGTGGAAGGAAACAAGTAAAATAAACTTAAATTATATATTGTATTTACTGCAATACAGATGTTCCTCAAGTTAAAAAGGGATTACAACCTGGTAAACCCCTTCTAAGTTGGAAATATTGTATGTAGAGAGCACACTGATTAAACATAACCCTCAAGTTTTGCTAGCTTAGCAACAGAGCACACTACAGAGTGTCCTCCTGGGGACTGTGGTACTAAACCACAGCACACCACCACTTCCCAGCATCTCAAGGAGAGACTCAAAGTTCAAAGTGTGGTTTCTTAATACATGTGACCTTTACACTATCATAATGTCAACAAATATACATAAGACCACCCTAAGTTAGAGACTGGCTACATATCTAAATTACTATGGTGTCAATATGTAATAAACAAGAAAAAATGTTAATGAGATAGTCTTCATTCTTATAAACTAAGTCTTCAAACTCTACACTTTATCCATTTGGATTGCCAAGTTTTAATGTTCAACAGTCATACTCAACAAGTTTCTAAATACTGAGTATAAATATAGATGATCAGTTAAATTTATATGTAAAGATAGAGTTTTAGACATGCACAGAATGCTAGTTAACATTAAGTAAAACCTGTACCAGATATGCACTGCACTTTTAAAATCTTAATCATGTTTTAGTGAACACAACATCAACTTTTATGTAGCCAGACAATGGGACAGTGATGTCAACTCTGGGAACAATGTTTTCCCTGCGATTTTATTTAGTCATGTGGACTGATCATAAGATCAAACAGCTACCTTTGGAGGCCAGAGATGGACACAGCCTTGGGCAGCTAAGGAGTCTAGCAGCCAAAGGGGCTTCTGGCTTCCCCCAAGTTACCTTTACCAACTCAGAAGGCAATCAGTGAACAGAGGGATAGGTCCTTGAATTGTAAACTTCCACCAGAGCAAGAAAGGGAGTGGCTGAAGAAGACAGTAGAGGCTTGTGGCATGACCAAGTCCATCATTGCCAAACGGGCCTCCATGGCTCAGTCTGCAGTTTTTCAAAGACTCGCTTTGGCGTGCACAGAGAAGTTGAGGTAAGAATCGGCAGACTTGATTTAAGGATAAGGGGTGCCATTTTGCATCCAACCTGCCTCACACTTCCTGTAGCAGGACCATAAAAATCTATATGGAAGGAGTGGAATATGGCTAAGTTCTAAACCACCACAAAGTTCTAAGATAACAGATCTTTCATAGCAGGAAACAAAATCACAGGGACATGCAGAGAGGCAACTCAACAGGAAGTGTACTGCATGCCCCATTTACTGCTCATGGCTTTGCTTCTTTAAAGGATACTAAGATGAGGCTAGATCCTGGTTGCCTGATCTCTCAGCTTGCTTAATCGGTCCTCAAGTGGCTTTGTTACAAGTGTCCTGGCTGTAATATGGAACCAATTATATCTGAAAAATGCATGATCCTTTCACATTAATTTCATTCCTAAATATTTATGCAGAAACATTAATATTCATGCAGGTGATCAGGAGGAGAAGGCTTGGAAGCAGAATTATGGCTGATAATCATTTTGAGACAATGTATTTGTCTCAAGCAATGGATTCCACCAGTTTGGCTGATGATCATGAGTTACGCTGCTGGCTTTTTTTTTTTTTAACCCAGAGAAAACTTCCTGCCTTTCCCTTTTGACTTGACAATTCAAAAGCAGCATGTAATGACTTGACAATAGTAACACGCAATTCTCTCTCTTCTTACCATCTGTCACTGAGACACAGCTCGCAGGCCTGCCAGGCCCAGCTGTTACCAGGGAAACAGCCATATGTGCATCTCCAATCCTATCATTAGCAGAAAGACACTGTAATGCAGTCCTGGGGCCTCTTCTCTCTAAGACCAGCCTTGCCACCTAGAAAGATGGGTGGACAAACTTAATTTACACTTCACACAGCAACCACTCCATTTGTTGTACAAATACTCATTTTTTAGATGTTTTCCATAAGCTGCTTCATTTGACTCTCAAATCAAATTCTCCAATCTAGCCCTTTGTGGGCCCAGATTGGTATTTCAAACTGTCATTAGGTAAGTGCCTCTGAAGTAACATGTCCCTCCATATCACTGCATTCACTCCCAAGCTCACCTTCTTACTCCCCTCCCCTCTTCAGTCTACCCAAACTCTCCAAGCATATGGTTCATCAGAGCATGGAGATGCTCCCCCTACCCCATTAAGTTCTCAAGGGCCACACTTGGGGTCCTTCAGCTCTTCCCCTCCTGCCTTCAATACTCATTTGTTTTTAAGGCTTATGAGTTCCCCCATCAGAATCAACTCCCCTAGTGCTCCTCCTGTATTCCCTCTCCACTGCCACGTGGCCAGTAGTAAGCTCAGACTAACTTGGCTTGCCAGCCTAACTTTATTTCCTTTGATCCACGTTCTCAGCATGGCTACTAGCAGGTTGGTCTAAGATACAAAACTGAACATGAAAACACTAAGTTAAAAGTCTCCAATGTGTTGGGGCTGGAGAGATGGCTCAGCAGTTAAGAGCACTGACCACTCTTGCAGAGGACCCGGGCTTGATTCCCAGCACCCACATGGCAGCTATGAACCGTTCTTAATGCCAGTTCTAGGGGAATCCGAAGCCCTTGAACTAGCTCAGCTAAACTAACCTAGCCTAAGTTACTCCATTTTGCCCAAAGCAGCCATTTTAGAAGAAATGCCTTTTACCCTACTTATAAAACATACCTAGAAGGCAGAAGCACTCTGAATTCCGAGAAATGGCCTGACCGCATGCCACAGGGTATTGTAATCTAGGCCAGCAGTTGACTAACCACTTATCTAAACCTGCTTCACTTACCTATAATCTAGGCCGGTAGCTGACTAACCGTTTATCTCACTTCTGTAAACCTGCTTCGCTTACCCAAGCCCGTGTCTGCACAATGACCTATTGTTGATTGGTAAATTCAGAGTTTGCTATGTTCAAATTTTGCTGTGTTGTATAAACCTGATTTTCCACTTGTTCTGCTTTCTGTATTTCTGTATTCTGGCCGACTGGTGTTCACGGCTGCTTCTATTCCCGACATAGACAGCCCAGTTGGCTGAAATAAAACTTTACCTTGCTACTTTCAATTAAATGGTTTTGGTGATTTTTATTCAGAATCCAGCATATAACAGCCCTCTTCTGACCTCCACGGCATTGCATGACATGGGTGCACTCACATATATGCAGGCAATACACTCATACACATAAAATAAAAATAAATAAATTTTTTTTTTAAAGTCTCCATTGTGTCTTGTCGCCTGAACCCCAAAGCCATGGAATGGCATCCCAGGCCCATGCAGACCTGCCCTCCTCTGTTCTTTGTAGCTGGAGTTCCTATCCTTCCCCATAGCACTCTGTGTCCTATTTCTCCAAAGCAGTTCAAGAAGCAGGAGCTGGACATCCCCAGGAAGCTTGTTAGAAATGCTAAGCTTCAAGCTTCAGTTCAGAGTACTTGACCCTGACTCCATCCTCCTGCTGTGATTGTCATTCAGCACCAGGCCTATGACCCCACAGTGACAGTTCCTACCTGTCATTGTGCTAGTGGCCAGATATTCTAACCATGTGCATTAGCAAAGGTCTAATAAACAGACAGTGCTAAGAAATTATGATTGTTCTCAAGATATGAGGGGATGAGAGAGAGGGGGAGGACACTGAACATCTCCAGCTCTCAGCATCTTGAATTTCTGCCTCCTTGTAGAGAAAAGAATCCCAGCCCAGGCCCTGGTGAGTGAAAGCACAGGGAGACAGACAATGACATGAACTTGGAAGTATGGGTCATCGTGAGCAAGGACAGAGGGCCTGAGAGTAGGTAGACACCTGGTCAACAAGGTTGGTGCAGGCAGAAGGTACAGCCAGAGCCAGTCTGGAGAAGTGTCTGTTCTCCTTCAGTTCTGTTCTGCCATCTGAGGCCTAAATGAAAGCAAGCAGACTGTAAGCTGTCCAAAGCTACTAAAGGTGTGAGGTTTTCTGCTTAGAAACATCTGTCTGCTACGTCCTGGGTTTCACATCCCCATAGAAATGTAGTGCTAAGAGGAAGAAGTGAAGAAAAAAAAAAAGGAAAAAGAAAGGAAGACAAAGAAAAATCCTTATTTTGTTTCTTGCCTGCCTTTCTCCTGCCCCCCTAGAGGCAACTGTAACTTCTAATGTTCTGGAAAGCTCTAGAAGGAAGAAAAGGTCTCCAGTAAGGGTGCACTCACCTGCCCAGGGCCCTTGAGACACTGCACAGCCTGCTTGTGAGTGAGGCCACATAGACTTACTCCATCTACCTGCAGGAGCCGGTCACCTGGGAAAGGAATGCAAGTTAGGTTCCTGGTCCCTGGGGCTGCAGGAAGGACTCTTCTGCAAGGCTCCTGCTGATCCCTCCAGGAAGCCTGCCAGAGAGCAGGAAGCAGAGTTGCCAGGTGCCCCTGGGCTCAGCAGGAGCCTGCCTGGACCTGAACACTAGCTACCTCTCTGAATACCCCACCCCTCTTTCTGAGGCATAGAACGGAGACACGAAAGCCTGTCTATTGTTGGCTCACAGGATGGCTGAACCAGCTCTGGTCACCCTATCCTTCTTCCTGCTTTCCTGTGAAATCATTTTATAGAATATTTTCATCCCCAGGTAATATTTATATCCCCAGGATGTTTTATTATTTCAGAAAAGGTCAGGAAGACAATGGTTGATGTTGGGAACACTAGAATTCAAGGAGAACTAGAGATAAGATCATTGGTGTCTTTTTGGGGTTTAATTATGGCAGTTTTAGTGGAAAATAAAATTCACTCACTTTCTTCAGAGCAGTGAGAATTGATTCAAAGCAGAGAGAAAGTTCACAGTATCCCCCTGCCCCCAATGCTAAGGTAGGATCAGCAATGTCAGGTCTGTCCTCCAGAGGACAGAGAGAGCTCACAGTATGCCCCCGACCCTGTGCTAAGGTGGGGTCACCAATGCCAGGTCTGTCCTAGAGAAATTTAGGTATAAAGCTCATGGTTGCCCCCAAGTGTGATCACCAAAGCAACCTCTGTCCTCCTAAGGAAGCAGTTCTCTCTCCCATCAACAAACTTCTTTTAAATCTCCTACCTCACCTCATGCGTCTCAACCCTGGCCACCTATCAGGTGAGTGGGGCAGGTAAACTTGCTCCTTTCCTAGGTGAGGAAATCAGGTTGAGAGACAGGAGGTTCAGAGTGGAATAGGTGAAGGCTGAGCTGCCACTCTCAGCCAGGGTTCTTTCTACCAGAGAAAGCAGAGCTCTCAGCATGACCTGGGTCTTACCCTGAAGGATCTGTCCTTCCTTGGCAGCTGGGCCTTCAGGAATGATGGATTTCACGTAGATTCCGCCATGGGGTACACTTGTGTTAATGCCACCCTGCAAAACACAGGCAGTACTCACCACCCATCTGGCCCTCCCGTGAACCTCCAGACCTCCCTCACAAGAGAGCCTCTCCCAACTGCCATCTAGCCTACTGCCTCATCTCTGTCTGACGCTGTCTTCCCGGTTCACCTGTGCAGATTCCAACTGTCTTTTCCAATGTGCAATAAAGTCAGTTTTACACAAACCGTAACAATTCAAGCTGAGGGAAGCAAGCCAAGCTAAGTCCCAGTCCTGGCACATGACAGGTGTTCTATAATTAGAGTCATGTAGGATGCATAAAATCTGTATGAGCAGCAAGCAGCGATGGGAGATTTGCTCACAGGCCTGAGGGCCTGTGCCTGGCACATCTTGTGTTTGTGTGTATGTTGTGGATACAAAATTAGAAGTAAAAATAGGAATAAACTACACAGTATTTTGCAACCCTTATTTATTTGTTTACTTATTTATTTATTCATTTATTTTGACAGGGTCTATGCTGGCCTTAACTCAGATCCTTTCCTGCCTCTGTCCCCAAATGCTGGGATTATAGGCACCATGTCTGACCCTGCAACTTTTTTTTTTTTAACTTGACAACAGCACATGAATACCCTACAGGTCAGAAGATGAAGATCTAACTCTATCACTTTCTTCTAATCTACTTTATATAGGTATACAAAAAGACATATATTTATTTTGTCAATGGTATTTAGCATTCTTGTGTGGTCTTTTACCCCTTTCTTGATGCTCCCAACCCCACTGCAGGTAACACAGAAATAAGTGGGTGCATGTTTAACATCTTTCTTTATATAATCATGTAGAATTCAAGCCAGTCAAGCCAATCATCTAATTAACCTTGTCATTGTTTGGATCTTGAATGGTCCTCAGAAACCCAGTGTTAAAACCTTGGCTTCTGGCTTGGTGCTATTCAAAGGTTCTGGAACCTGTAAAAGGCAGACCACAGTGGGAGGTCTTCAGATCACTGGGGTGTTCACTTGAAGAGGAACATGGAACCCCATTCTTCCTTTCTCTTTCACTTCCTGGCTATGGAGGAGAGGTTTTTACTCTACCCCATCCTTCTACCATGATATGCCACCACAGCCCCAAAGCAACAGGACTAACTGATCATGGCTAGAAAGCTCTAAAATTGTCTACAAAGAGCCTTTTTTCTTTATAATTTGATTGAATTCCTGGTATTTGTTATAGCAATGGAAAGCTAACATACACAGACCCTAAAGCTTGATGAACTTTCATGCAACTAACACAAGACTTCTCTGGAACTACACTACTAGCTTTGCTAGTGCAAACCTTCAAAGTGGCCAACCACCAAAAAAGGGCCTACAACCCACCCCACGATCTAGGTGCAGATGTGAGCTCTCACAGCCTCGCCTGCCTCGCTGGACTTCGGGGTTTTTCTCTACCTGTCTAGCTCTTTCATCTCATTTAGAAAAACTTACTGTACTTACATGTGGACTATGCAATTCTCCTATTCTAGGGAAACAGGTTTTAAGTTCATTCCATACTATTTAGTGTTTTTTGTTTCTTATGCAGACAAATATTTAAACTCAGTTAAGTGATGTGTTACACAAAAATAGGAACTCATAGCGTTGTTCATAGTGCATCCTTGCTCAATGAGTAAGTACTTCATGGAAGCCTTTCCATGTAACCAAAGCTGGTGTTGATTCGATAGTTTAAGGGACAGCAGATTGGTGTCTGTGTGTGCCTGTTTCAGAATGCATGTAGCCTTTCCTCAATTGATCGGTAATCATTCTCCCCAACATATTTGCCACTATAAGCAACACTGCAATAAACATCTTCACATGCACACCCTTACTTAGTCCATCTTTCTATTTCTATGGGCCCAGAGATATCTGCATCTTTCATTACAGTACATGATGCCAGCTTGCATCCCAATGTGAATGTGCATCTAATTACTTGCGTTTCCACTGGCTTTGTGTGACAGTAGCCTTTTTCTGTATCATACCAGCTATATTTGGCCAAGCTGACAGTTATAAATTCTAAAGTTTCCCTTTAACTTACTTTTATTCCAGTAGGTTTTCATGGGTTTGAATGTCTTTTATTTGTTCAATGACCATTTGGATTTGAATAAGATATTTCAATAATTATTTTTGAAATGAAAATTCTCCAAAGAAAAGCAGTGCTTTTGCCAGTCAAAAGAAATCAACTTCCTCTTAGCATATGCATATGCATATATATGAATAATCCTAAAATTTAGCAAGTTTTTAAGATGAGAAATAGCTATGTTTGGTGTCTGATGATAGGATTATTTTCCAAAGCCAAGAATAAATTGACTATCCTGGGTCCCAGCCTGTTCAGTCCCTATGGACTCCTGAGTCTTAATTTCTGATGTTTAAGATCATCTACACATGAGGTTCAGCTGGGGGGGGGCACAGAATGGACAGGGGAGGGATTTAAGAACTGTTATATAAAATATACATACAAAAGCTCAATAAAAATATTTTTAAAAAGAGATAACTAGCATAAAAGTCTGAAATTCTTTTTAAAAGTTTATAATTCTTCAGAACACATAAGGCTTAGAAATTTTATTTTATTTATTTAATTTTTAAAATTTTTATTTATCACTTCTATTTTATGTATATGAGTGTATTGGCTGCATGTATGTAAGTGCACCTGTATCATACAGCACCCATGGAGGTGAGAAGAAGGCATCAGATCTCCTGGAACTAGAATTATAGAGGGTTGTAAACGGCCATGTGGATGCTGGGAATCCGACCCAGGTCCTGTGCAAGAGCAGCCAGTGCTCTTAACTGCTGAGCCATCTCTCTACACTCTAAGGCTTAGAAATTTTAAATCCCCCAATATCTTCCTGATTTTGTTCTGTTGTATTTAATATTTTAATTACTCTCACATTAGTCATTTATATAGCTGCCATTCTTAGACTTCCTATGTTACTCCAGCTCTTATTTCAGAATTACTGCCTTATCTACCATGGTTTGTATGCTAAACTCCTTACTTAACACTAATAAAACTTCCAAATTGAAAAAAAAAATCTACTGATGGTCTGGCCATTCAAGGGTCTTTGTGACAGATACAGAACATTAACCTGGAGAGAAGCAAAGAATGGGCTCCATTCACTTATCACTAGAGTTACCTGTGGAAGTTTTCATTGCCCTTACCTGCTGGGAAATTCCATTTTACTTCCAATCAACAATTGAATCTAACAACACCATCGCTGAAATCCAGCCCCAGTTCAAGATCTTGAGTATTGGGTCATATTCAATGCTCACTAAAAGAAGCAATGTCCTCTAACTTTGGATTTCTGAGTTTGTGCGTACCACCTTTATGGGCACTGTTCCCCACAACCTTAGGTGATAAGTTACATGGGGAATCTCCCTCCTCAGACATCTGCCAGGTAGCGCTCAAAAGTTAAATGCCGAGTGCCAAGCTGGGCAAAAGCCTCACAGGCTGAACCTTGTCCTAGATCTTTCAGGATGGACACGAGTTCATTGTACTCCTGCTTGGAATGACAGCAGATTACCCCACTCACTTTTGGCTTCTGTCCATGAAGTCCCATTTACTGACCTCTTCCTACTGTCAAGCTCAGAGATAGGCCACATCACCCAGTCCCACTCATACCACCTCCTTCTGCTCTTCTTCCTTAGCAACTGTCTACAACTCAACCTCAAGTTGCTCTGTCTCCCAGTTTGTCTTTGAATCTTCATTCCACACAGCTCCATTCACCCACTTATCTACAACGGGCCACTTAAACAAAATGAGTACATTATCAGAGTGGAATGCCCACGAAGACTCTGGATGGGTATCTTTTTACTGCTTTCCAAGCTCCCTAAAAAGTCTTACAGTCACACTGAATCCAAGAGTTCCACCTTCTTTAACCAGCTCCACAAAGTAGATTTCACCAGCATTGGATTCTCGAGGTGGTGGAGGACAAGAATCAGCACCCTGCCCCAAACAAACAGAAAAGTCAGGACATGGGATATCTGTGCAACTTGTGCAGATGTACTTCCTCACCATCACCTGCTACTAGGAGCAGGCAGCATTGCACCCAGAAATAACGGGAGCTAGGAGAGTCAGCCTCGGCTTTATCAGTTCCTCCTCACGTGGCCCTGCGTAAATCTCTCAGACTCTTCAGTTTCCATTTCCTAATCCACGGAACTGGCACACAAGGCTCCCCTCCAAACTGCGACTGTAAATGTGCCGACACATGGCAGGGGCTGAATAAATGTGGATTCCTCCTGTCTGCACTCACTTTGCAAATATCCACATTAGAGTGAAGCTGTTTAGGTGCTTCCTGGAGCACTCAACACAAGGTGCCAACCAAGTGACAACATGGTGGCCAGCCAAGCACATAGCCACTTCTCGAGGCAGAGTCGAACCTTAACAGGACTTCCGGCCATTCCTAACAAGAGTGGCCATGTTGAGGCTTGACTTTATAGTAGTTGAATGCTTCATAGAAGAGATCATTCCATGTACCAGGCAATGTTCTTGGTACTGTGACAATAATCATGTAAGACATATTCCTTCCTTCCTTCCTTCCTTCCTTCCTTCCTTCCTTCCTTCCTTCCTTCCTTCATCTAGTCATGCAACATTTATTGAGCACCTATCACATCCAGGCTGCTATACTTTGAAAGCTACCTTCAAAAATCACCCTGAAATTTAATTGCTGCCAAGACAAACTGTTTGCACAAGGGAGTGACATGTTCATTCTGATTTGTGTAATAATTGAAGGCTCTTGCCAAAACTTCCGGGCAGAATCAACCAAAAGATAGAGAGTTGCCAGTTTATGAGCATCAGCTGCAAGGCTCAGAGCAGAAGAAAGGTTTTAGAGTGAACCTGGGTGGGGGAGGAATGGGAGATACTGTCCCACCCAGTATCTAAGAGACAGCAGGGAACACAGAGCAGATCCTGAAGCCAAGGCTGTGCTTTATCTTCTCGCTCCAAGAGGCATGGTCAAGACCAAAGCTACTGAGTTATCAGCTTGAGGACCAATTAAAAGCCAAGATTATAAGACACCTAGTGTCCCATGCCCTGTCCAAGGTAGCAATCAATTTCTTCATGTTGTCATTATCTGAGATAGTCAAAATGAGAAAGGACATTGGAGGCTCCATCACTGAGCCCTGTGACTCAGTCACTGTGTCAGGAGTTCTGCCTTCTCCTCATGTTGGGCAGGAACTTATGTCCATCTCATAGACAAAGAAGTTGAGGGCCATAGGGGTTATGTGACTAGATACTGGGCATGGAGCATCAAGGACATGGGAGCTTGGCTGGACACTACAGCCTGTTCTACCCCCAGGTTCTAAAATATAGACCAAAAGGACACATACCTTTAATGGTAGAAGGTTGAGTGGAGGCCCTTGGCTGGGCAATGAGCTCTGCACCTGAACCATTTCCTGTCCTTCAATGTTTCTGTCCTGGTTATTTATGTGTAGTGACATACGTACCCCATGCCTATTTCTCAAGATGTCTGTACAGAATATGCCAGAATTTGCTGTGCTATTCTTTTCTTCACTGGGGATATTTCCACAAACACCTATGAAAACAAGCCAAGAAGTCAATGGTTGGAAAGGCTGGTGTGTGGGTGGCATCATATGTGGGGCACAGAATTTTCCTTCAGTGGCAAAGAGAACTTTTATAGTTGTAGGGGATGCTGTGAGTTTAGCACTTCCTGGAGGATGTTGCATTTAGAATAGAAAAAGGGAAGGTTCTGGGTGTGATTCAGAAACCTAAATAGAAGTCACTAGTGTGGCCCAGTTATGAAAATATGGGAGCAAGGGCAGTGAATAATGACAGCTCCCCTTTATTAGATATCTGTATGTGATGGCAGGAAGGAGAAAAGAGATGGGGAGAGAGGAACAGATCTTTCCATCTTCTCCACAGGCCACCAGGAAGGTGTCATCTCAGTTAAAATAAGAGAAACAGCATTAAAGCAGCTTGTCCACAGTCCCACAGTCAGAATGTGGTACTGCTCTTAACCCTGGTCTCCCCCAAACCATGCTGAGCATAGCTGTAATCAGCACATGACCCAAAGACCAATGTGTGATATCCTTTGGGGCTACTCTGAGCTTCTCTGGGTAAAGTTTGATTATAGATTCCTGCTTACTGCAACTGGCACAGAACAGAGAAAAGACTGTGAGACAGAGAATCAATAGGGAGACATTAGGCTAAGGTAGCTAATATTTCCAGCCCTTGGTTTTCTTATATCTAAAGCAGAAACAATGCCAGCAATGGTAATACTGTAGGATTAGTGAGGTATGGAGAATATTCACAGAGAGAGGATTTTGTATGTGTAAAGAGAGAAGGATATTTGTATATATATGCATATGTAGTCATACACATACACACATATATATACTACTATTTAAAAATAAATGGCTCTGCATCTACTGTTAATATGTTAATATAATGTCAGTTGCTCAACAGGTAAGCCTAATAGAATTTCTTTAAACCTGGAGACATAAACATGAAGGTAGATTTGCCATTTTGATACAGGCGTATTAGCACCCAAGGAAATGCACAAGCTCACATACTGAATGAGTTTGATAAGGAGTTATTCAAATATTTAAGGGTATTCAGTAGGGAGTGTTGGGAGGGTAACCAGTCCATAAGACCGTGTTCCTGAACTGCACTGTCTTTGGGAGGTATCGCAAGCATCCATTTACTTTTTTCCACCCCACACATGGGAGCCAAGGACAGGACTTAAGATTGACCTGGAAAGCCAGATCGTCCAACTGTGTTCATTTAATAGAAGCACAAGATAGGAGACTGTGATAATTAATTTTGATTGTCAACATCAGAGGATCCAGAATCAACTAAGAGACATATCTGGGCAGATCTGTGAGGGTGATTCCAGGAAGGATTAACTGAAGGGCTAAGCTCCTCCTCCCCCAGAATGTGTGGTACCTTTAGGCTGTGGTCATCTATATAGAGATCTGAAGCAAAAGCCCTACTTGCTTGCTTGCCCCTCTTCCCTTCTTGCTGGTGAGTGTATCTATCCTTAGCTACCATTGGAACCAAACTGCTTTGGCCTTCCAGTGTGGACTGAAGACCAGCAGCTCTGCAGTAGTCCTCCAGGCCTTCTGTGCCAAATGGGATTGCTAGAGCATTCAGTCTCACAGACGGAGCAGCTAACAGGTTCTCAGGCTCTCCATCATGCAGACAGTCATTGCTGGACTACTCAACCCACTTCGTTTAAGTCAAACAATAGAATAAACTCCCTTGCATAATATCTATTCATTCCACTCCCCCACCTCCTGTGAGTGATTACAGTTTAGTTTACCACAGAACTTCAAGGCTATTTATGATGGGCTGTTACCTCTGGTTCCCAACCTCTAGTCTAAAACAACTGCCTCAACTGCAGCCTCAGAAAATAGAAATAAATGATGGTCAGGTCTGTGCTCAGGGGACTAGGGTCCCACATACAATCCAGCTCAGAGTCCTGACTGTGGCAAAGACATGTTTCCAACAAGTGACTGGGCACCACAGAGAGAGAGGGGGTATATAACTCCCAAGCATTGTCTGAAATTCGAACCCAAGGCTGTGGTTTGAGCTCTACATATGTTGGGTACCAATTCTGACACCCAGCTCATCACAGCAGGCTATCTTTGCACTGCACTGAATTGTGATTTGATTAATTAATTAATCAAATTAATGATCGGTCATCTGTACTGAGTGCCATCTCAATGGAGAATATAGAAGAAAATGCAGAGCTTGCTGACCTGCCTCAAGGAGAGGTGTCAGCTCTGTGACATCCAGCAGAGACAGTGACCTTGAGATCAGCACCATGGAGATGCTGGGGCTGGCCCTGAGGCAGCTCTACCCACAAGTGAAAAAATTCTAGTATTGCCTCCCTCCCCTGTGGTTTCTGCAATGCCTGAGAAAGCCATCTGGTGACAGTATGTAAGAGTGTGAGACACGGTTTTCAGAGGACACAGAAAGTGGAATGTCAGTATTCAGACATGAGCCTGAGTTTGTAGGCTGCCTCTGGTAATTTACCAGATTACCCAGCCAAAACACATCGGTGATCCTAGGTAACCAGGGTAAGAGGATGTTAACCTCCTTGCATTACTACTCAATCAAGCACCCCACCAAAATGCCATA
>NW_008339436.1:3487087-3493703 GCF_000622305.1 Nannospalax galili | reverse complement strand
TATATATATATATTCTTTGGTCTAAGTATCTGTTGCTTGTTTGTCATTCTTATTTAAAGGATGAGGAAAACTAGCCTAGAACAACAAAACTTTTAAGGGTTGAGCTATAACACACACTTCAAGGAAGAACAGTGTGCTCACTGTGCAAACTCAGATTCAAGAACAATTTCAGTCTCCTTCCCAGCTGCACAGGTCACTGCTCCACCCAAGTCCAATTGTAGTAATCCTGTAACAGCCACTTTCAATCAGGACTTGGTGACAGTAAGAATGCGCTTCCTATCATGCAGGAGGAGCAAGCAGAAACACACTGGTTATATCTAGCCATACCTAATGAAGCATCAGAGGAAGCTGCTGCCTTTCAGGACCTGCAGTGATGGGACCCGCCCTGGCCCTGTGATTGCAGAGCATACTGAATTATGACACTACATTGCCTCCTTGCAAGCCATGACCACAGGGAAAGCCACACAAAAGACCTACATTCAAGAACCGGAGAGATGGCTCAGAGGTTAAGAGCACTGGCTGCTCTTGCAGAGGACCCGGGTTCAATTCCCATCACCCACATGGTGGCTATCAACCATCTATAACTCCAGTTCCAGGGGATCCAATGCCCTCTTCTGACCTTTGCAGGCATTGCACAACACAGGTTCACCTACCTACATGCAGGTGATACATGCATACATATAAAATAAAAATAATAAATTAATTTTTAAAAAGACACAGAGTTTTTTGTTCTCAGCCCATGGTAACAATGCTATCCTGAAAACAGCGGAGGTTGTTCAGTTTTGCAAAGGAAGATGAAACATACCTTTTGACTGAGAAATGATTAATTCTATGTTGCCAGGAGAATTCTGGATCATTTTAACAGCCATGTTGAATGTAAAGCCCTCCAGGCTGATATGATTCAAGGCTAGGATCCTCCCTCCTGGAAAGAGAAAAGAACTCAATAACCCAAGCAAGGAATGAAAACAGGCAGCATCTTAAAACAGTATTTCTGGAACTTTAGCATAAGATGTACCTGGTTTGATCTTTTTAGTTTTTTCTGCTGGTCCCCCAGGCATCAGAGACGAAATGAAAATGCCAGGATTAGCTTGGTCTGCATCTTCTCCCTCCTTAATAACAAAACCTGTAATCCAGGATGGAATCTAATGATAAGAGGCTGTTTACTGACTTTGCAGCTCAGAGAGGGCAGGTTGTCTGCTTATACCATGCTACCAATTGGTACAGCCATTATCTGGATCTGAGTACAATACTTAGGGAAAGTGGATTGCTCCCTTTAACAAACACAACAGAGCTAGACATGCAGCCCACCAGCGCAAGCTGGCATTTGTGTCAGGAGATAATCAGGGATAGGAAAAACGGGGAAGGTTGCTGTGTGTGTATGTGTGTGTGTGTGTGTGTGTGTGTGTGTGTGTGCCTGCCTGTGCCTGTGCTTGTGCCTGTATGTGTAGAGGTACACATGCATGTGTGTGCATGTGCATATGGAGGCCTGAAGTTTGACATCAAATATCTTTCTTCTTCACTCTCCACACTATTTACTGAGGCGGGGTCTCTCCCTGAGCACAAAGCTCACTGATTCAATTAGTCTATCTATCCTTTCTTCCCCAGGGATCCCCTATCTCTGCCTCCTGAGTGCCAAGATTACAGACGGGCAGCCATATTTACCTAACATTTATGTGGGTCCTGGTGATCTGAACTCCAGGCTCACACTTGTGTGGCAAGCACTTTATCAGCTGAGCCATCTTCCCAGCCCTGGGAAACATGATTTTTTTAAAATCAGATATCTGGTCTCACTATCTTTTTTTCTTACATGGTTTTAAAGGTTAAAATGTGATCGATAGTAATTAAAAGTGAGAAAGATTGCCTGTTCCTCCACATCAATAAAAATCAATTTATACTAGAGAAAAATTGGTACAAGTTGTCTGGGGGAAAACCTTTTTTATTCTGTGCTTAGATGCATCCTGAAAAGATATCAGGGCCTATCAGGTGTTGTTTAGGGATACTGGAAAGAAGAAGTGATTGCTTTTTTTAAAAAAAAAAAAAAGGCAAGTTAGGAGACAAGGGGTAAGAAAGGGGCAGAAAAGTCAAGAGAGAATGCCCCCCCCAATAGCAGACACTGGGCCTCACCTTCAGGGAGCCCTCTTACCAAAACCACGATGTGGATCACGCGTCAGTGTCACACACACGATTTCTGGGCCTGGTTCTTCTGTGCAGCTCCTTCTTCTGCTATTTTGTAGCCCTAGAGGCGGAATGAGCACCATAGTGTGATTTTCCTTCCGAATGATTTAAGACTTAATGAAACACACACACACACACACACACACACACACACACACACACACACACACAGGAAAAAGTAGTTCACATCAAATCTCCCACCAATCCTGGGAATAGATCACTGAGCACAAATTCCAATGAGCCACCACTGGACCAGTGTTAGTCAAGGTTGGGCTGTAAGAGCAGAGACCAAGGCAGAGTGGGGCCTGGTGCCCATTTTCTCTATGATTTACTATAGTCTTTTTTCCCCTTGGTGGCAGGGAATAAATAGGACCTTGTATGTGTTGGGCCAGTGCTCTGCCACTGAGCTAAACCTCCAGCTTTTGTTTCGTGAGGTATGAGCTCTCTGTATGGCTCTCATTGGCCACCAACTCACTATGAATCCCATACTGGTACAAACTCTTGATGCCCCTCCTTTGTGTTCCAGGTACTGGGGTTATAGGCCTGTACCACCATGCTCACCTTGATTGTTCTTCCCCCTGCATTAGTCTTGAGGCAAGATGGAAGGTAAGTGGGGATACAGTTTTTGGTAGTAACAGTTAAAACTAAAACACAGAGCTAACACAGCAAAGCTACTAACACAGTAGCTTGGATCTTGAAGGTCTCCAAAAGGCCAATGAGGTAAAAGCTTGGCTGTCAGCATGTGTTGCTTCTGGGAGGTGGTAAAACATTTAGTGGGTGGAAATTAGGTCACTATGGCTGTGGCTTTGAAGAGGATATTAGAGCACCAGTCTCTTCATCTCTCTCTCTCTCTCTCTCTCTCTCTCTCTCTCTCTCTCTCTCTCTCTCTCTCCCTCCTTTCTGGACTAATGTGAGGCAAACAGACCTCACCCATCAGACACTCCTACTCTTATGTACCACAGGCCCAAAGCAAAGGGTCAAGCAACCTAAACTAAAAGGGTCTAAATAAACCTCTCTTCTTTTTAAGTTGATTTCTCTCAGATCTTTGTTATAGTAAAGGAAAACTAACACAGGTCTCTACCTACCACAGTAGGGTAGGGACCAACGACCCAGCTGGGTTCTCTAGAGTACTTCTAAAACTAGGGTCTAGAAGTAACTCAAAGTAGAACTCTAAAGCTGTTCCCATGCAGTTGGGGTTCTGGGGTAACACACTCCAATTTTTGTCACAGTGCCCGTGGGAAAATCCCCTACTGGTGACTTACCCCCACAAATAATAGTAGAGAATTGCCTGGTGGTTTCCAGGTCTGGCTCCCAGGCTTAACCCTCGTCACATATTTTCCTTAGTTATGGAACCTCTCTGTCTTCACTCTCCACTGGGAACTTGTGGAGAGGAACAAGCAGCTTCCTGGGGAGCACTGTCAGATGTTTGCGGCCCATGAGAAGCAACAGGACTGGATGGACAGTGCATTTTTCTAAACACTTTTCATAGATTATGTTCCTCATGCTGGACCAGACTTCTGGGGACTGAATCACCCAAACTATCACCTTCTAGATTCATGTACAGCAAAGATCAGATGTTGGCCAAGAGAGCACTTCCCAGCTCTAATTCATTTTTAGAATAATTTTTTTTGTCCTTTTGAGACAGCATCTCCCTGTAGCCCCAGCTGGCCTGGAGCTCACTATGTAGTCCAGGCCGGCCTCGATCTCACAGAGATCCACCTGTTTCTGCTTCCTGAGTCCTAAGATTAAAGGCATTCACCACCACACCCAGCTTGAGAGTGATTTTTATTTAAGGTTTAAAATATTTTATTTATTTATTTTTATTTTATGTCTATCAGTATATTGCCTCCGTGTATATAAGTGCACCCTTGTCTTGCAGTGCCTGTGAACCTCAGAAAAGGGCGTTGGATCCCCTGGAACTGGAGTTACAGACAGTTGTTAGTGGCCATGTACATGCTGGGATCTGAACCCAGATCCTAAGAGCAGCCATTATTCTTAACCGCTGAGCCATCTCTCCAGCCCAAGAGAGTAATATTTAAAACAAAAAAATTGTGAACTTTGCTGGGAACACCAACAGAAAGGATCGCCAAGGATTACAACAAAACGTCCTATGTAAGGTTTTCCATTCCTAGCCGGGCTTGATCCATACCTGCACACAGGCTCTGAACAGGTGGCCCAGAGACATCATGAGCTGTTGACTTCTTGATCAAACCTATGTTCTCCAGCTGCTCTCGGCCAGTGCAAGGGCTACAGAAAAAGATGACAAGGCAAGGTCTGGTACCCCTCAAAGACAACTTCTTAGACATCTGTTAGTGGGAGTAGTGACTTGGAGGAGGCAGCTTTGTGTCCAGCCACCAGCAGATCCATGAACTGACACCACTGTAGGCTGATCTGGTTAGGAGGATGGCACAGGCAGGAATGGCTTTAGGGTCCCTGTCCCAGGGGACTCACTGCAATTACCCAGACCTCCCATGAGCCCCCCACTGGCCATCTTGGTTTGTATTCACAGCTGCTGAAGACCCCCATTTCCTCAGCCATGAAATAGGAGTGGACCGTTCTATGCCCAGCATGTGATGCCACCAAAACCAAGCAAGCCCTGAAGTGCCTACTCTCTGGATGTTGCGTTGTTTGTTCTTGCTTTCAGCTGAAAGTCCTTAGTAGGGCCAGGCACGCCCCAGCACCCTACATATGCTGTGCCCCATGAGGGTGGCACAGTTACTCAACTGCTTGGTCCTGATAGGTGACTTGGATGCCTCCTGATTACATACACTGAAGTCAGGAGGCTTTTGTGCAGGCATTCAACTGGACGAATGGGCAATAACCCGATTGGATGTCATTTTTTCCCCAAGGGCTCAAGGGTTCAAGTGTTGAACGTCTGGGCCTCAGTGAGGCAATAATGGGAGATGGCCACCTTTAGGAGGAGCCAAGTGGGAAGTGGCTGGGTCACTGGGGATGCCTCCCTTGGAAGGGTTAATTAGTTTCTATGGGACCCCAATTAGTTCTCTGAGAGGGAGGGAGGGGATTCTAAAAGGGCAAGACTGGCCCAACCCCTGTCTCTGGTTTCCTGTCTCTCCACTAGGTGTCTCTCACATGCACACCAATATGTGCCCCATATAATGACAGCAGGGTGTTGGTGTCACCAGACACAGCATCGTGCCATTTAGATTTTTCAGTTTTCAAAGGCATGAGCTAGTTAAACCTTTTTCTCTTTATAAAATACCCAGTATTAGTATTTTTTATAGAAATAGAAAACAGACTAATGTATGTAATATTCCAATAAGCAAAGAATGTTCTAGACAGTAGGAGAATGGTGAATCAAGTGGGGATCCTGCCTGACCTCCCAGGGTCACCTCACAGAGAGATGGGCTGCATTCAGAGAGGAACAAAGTAGAGTGTGAGAAATAAGAACAGACACAAACGTGTGCTCAGAGCCCTGGAAGCAGCCAGCATTGGGCCTCCAGGGTGGTCAACCACCTGACAACCTGTCATCCAGCCTGTCCCCAACTCTAGAGAGGCCATTTTCAAGCACATGGCTTAGGCAATTGCATGACATGAGATACTGGTGTGGGTAGTTGCTCACTGTCCTTCTTACTGTCCCCATGGACCCTCCCGCTGTCCCTGTGGATCCTCTCACTGTCCCTAGGTTTGGCAGAGGGAGAGGAGCACGTGGTGGGAGGCAGGAGCCCCGTAGACCAGCTGTTTCCAAGCAGAGAGGAGCCTCGTTCTGTCCCTGCTCCTCTTTGCATCCTGTCCTTCAGCAAGCCCAACCCAATTTGACTAAGAACCCACAAGGGGTCAGGCCTTGGCTGGCCAAGAACCAAGACCATAAATCAGAGATGGGCTGACCCTCTGGGAGCCCCAAAAGGCATTAGTCTTCCAAGCCCACTGAAATACCAAGGGAGAGGCATTGGCAGAGCAGCATAGGCCCAAAGGAAGGAGGATACCCAGCATTCTGGGAGGACCTGAGAGAGGGTTGGGGATGACGTGGCTTCTGGTGGCCTCTAAAGAACAGAGGCTGTGGCTCATGGGATCTGGGCTACCAGGTAACCAGCTCTCCATTGTTCTAAAGCCATTTACTGCCAGCCACAAAAGGACAAATGGTGTATGAGTCTACCATACTATATGAGGAGCCTAAAAGAGTACTTTCACAGAGAACCCAGAGATCTGCTTGTGCCAGGGGTTAGGGTGGGGAGGGAGTGCTAGATAGCCGCGGTTTTATTGCTTCATAGAGAACAGTAGACCTGGCCATGCAACAGTGTGGATGCACCCAATGCCACTGACTTAGACACAAGTGGTAATGATGGCACATTTTATGGTTCATGTATTTTACCACAGTTAAAGAGGTTTTTTTTTTTTTTTTTTTTTTTTTTTTTTAAAAAAAAAAAAAAAAAAAAAAAAAAAAAGAGGACGATAAATCTTTCACTGTGATATATCAAAATAA
>NW_008339436.1:3463879-3486872 GCF_000622305.1 Nannospalax galili | reverse complement strand
GCCACCCAACTGTTCACCTCATTTAGCACTTTTCTTTCAGGTATGGTTTGGGTGTTAAAGAGGTTTTTTTTTTTTTTTTTTTTTTCTTAAAATGCAAACCTTTCAAAATCTATCTACTGAAAACTTCCACATTCTGGCCTCAGTGCTGGGGATACAACTGGCATGTTGCTATTCTTAGGAGTTTCAGCACTTACCAGAGCAGACGGATAAAAGCATGTGCATATTGGGGTGGGCAGACACAGGGAGGGGGTGTCCTAAATGGAGCCGGTGGAATGGAGGAGCCAGCAAAGGCTGGGCAGTCAGGAAAGGCTTCTGAGGTGACAGGAAGGTGGCTAGCAGCTCTGTTCCCAGAAGCTCTGTATAAAGAACTGCTGTATACGGCAGCGGTAATGGGAGAGCCCTTCAGTGTCAGCATCACAAACCGTCCCGTCCTTCCCACCCTGGTTCCAGCCACATGCCTCAAATGCAAAGCCATCATTCCCATGTGATCCTGTCTGGTCTGAGCACCAGGAGGCAGGGACCATGTCTATCCTATTAATACTGAGTCATCAGCACCCAGCCAGGCCAGGCATGCAGTAGGCACTGAACTAATTTTTCTAGTAGGATTAACAGGCTTTCCCATAACTGAATCCAAATCCTACCTGCCAATCAAGACCTGATGTCACCTCTCCAAGCAACCCTCTCCAATCCTCACCAGCAAGGGAGCCACAGTGCTGTACCTATGCCTGTCTCAGGCCTTGTCAAGGTTGGCTTCAGCTGTCAACTGACACACCTGGAAAGAGGGAACCTCAACTGGGGAATTTCCTCTATCAGACTGGCCTGGGGGCATGTCTGAGGGCACATCTGGGAAGCATTCTCTTAACTGTTGAGTGATACTGGACTGCCCAGCCCACAGTGTGTGGTGCCACTCCTAGGCAGGTGGTCCTAGGTTGTACAAGAAAGCAGGCTGAGCACAAGCCAGAGGAGCAAACCAGTAAGCAGTCCTACTCTGTGGTCTGTGCTTCTGTTCCAGCCTCCAGGTTCCTGCCCTGAATTCCTGCTTCTGCTTTCCTTGATAATGGACTGTGACATGTAAGCCAAATAAACTCTCTCCTCCCCAAGTTGATTTTGGTCATGATGTTTTATCACAGCAACAGAAAACAAACGGGGAGAAGCCTTTAACCCATCCTGCCCCACATAAGAGGAGGTGTGTTCTTACTATCTGTCCTAAAAATTAAGGAATGTGCTCCAACATCAGGACCACGCACTCTGCCAACGCCCAGTGTTTGATCACATCGTTTAATTGCCACTGCCATCCAACAGGGTGGGTATTACTGTTAACAACAGTGGTTGGATGAGGAAACTGAGGCATGCGCATGTTAACTAGCTTGCTCAGGATCATACAGCCCTAGACAGCTAAGCAGGAATTGGCAAGGGACCCTCATGAAACTGAGATCACTCCATAGCCCAAACTGAAGAGCACTTTTGGCTGAGTCATCTTTACACAAGCCACAGCAGAAAGTTGAGTGTGTCTTCTGTGTCACCAAGAGAGTCAATGCACTACAGACACCATCACAGCCCTTAGTCCACCTTGGTCTTCAACTTCAGCCATGGGAGCAGGCTCAGCTTAGCTCATGCTGACAATGTCCTACTTAAAATGCAGTCCTCTTTCTTCCCTAGAGCCTCCTGTACACCTTGGGAGCCCCCCTCATCCACTCCCTTCTCCCACCTTATCCAAAAGTATGAGGGAGCCAATTCCCGACAGATACCCTTCAGTCAGAAGAGGATGGCACGGGTACTTGACTGTCCACCCTCCAGTCCTTCTATTGATAACTGTGAGAAGCCTTCTGTACACTTCCTTAGAAGTGGAATTGAGCCCTGGTTGCCCCCAACAGTTCCTTTATGACCTGCCCCCCCTGGACTGATGTTACCTCCCCTGCCCAACTCACTCTCCTGCTCACTCCTTCAAGGACCCATCTCCATAGAAACCCACCTGCCTCAAGTCACTGGTTCCAGTTGTGCTTCTCGGGGGCAAAGAGGGGCAGAGAGTAGGACTTCCAAATGGCCAAGAACTCAGTCAAGTCCTAGACTTCCTGCTTCACCTAAAGGTCACCAGTAACCTCTGAAGCGGGTTATATGGGGTTGTGCAAACTGGTCATTCATGAAGTAACCCCGACCTGAGCATGAGAGGCAGAAGCAGTGGAGTTTACTGAACTCTTTCATCTTCCTGTTGGGTGGCAGGCCTCCAGGCAGTGCTGAAGAGCCCCCACCATGATGACCCTGGTCGCTGGAAATCCCATTGTTCTCAAGACTAATGTAGTCAAGACTTTTCTCGAGATGGTTGCTATGGTTTGGAGAAGTGTCCTGCAAAGTCCATGTGTTAAAGGCGAGGTCCTTGCATGTGGCTCTATTAGGAAGCAGGGCCTTTAAGAGGCAAGCACGGTACGAGGCTATACTAGTCAGACTTTGTGTGGCTATGATAAAATATCTGATAAGCAGCGCAAGGGAGGAAGGATTTACTTTGGCTCACAGTGTCAGAGGTTTTTAGGTCATAGTCTTTGACACTGCTGATTTTGGAGTCAGAGAGGTAGAACATAATGGTGGTGGAAACACACAGCAGAGGTTACTCACCTCATGGAAGACAGGAAGTGGAGAGACAGAAGGGGCCAGACACAACATACCCCTAAGGACCTTCCCCCGGTGACCTATTTCTTTCACACAGGTACCACCTCTTAAAATGTCCAGCATTTCCCAAAATATTGTCACCATCCAGGAGCCAAGTTCTCAGTGTGTGAGCCTTTTTAAAGGGCACTTCCTGTCCAAACCACAGCAGAGGTCCTTAGGCCTCTGTGTTCTTAAAGGGAGGGGATATTAGAAGTCCAACTCCTTCCTTTAGCCCTTCTTCTTTTCCTCCAACTGTGAAGTCAAGCTTCCTCCACTGCAAACATCTGCTATGGTGTGCTGCCTCACCATAGGCCCAAAATCACTGGAGCCTGTTGACCATGGATTGAAACTACAAACTGTGAGCCAAAATTAACCTTTCTTCTTATTAGGTTGATTATCACAGGTGTTTTATCACAGCAACAGAAAGCTAGTACAGTGCCTTAAATCAGACATGGCTGCTTCTGCCTTTTCCTTTTTTTAATTCACATTTTAATTACATTTATTTTGTGGGTGTGTGTATGTGTATATGTATATTCACATGTGTGAGCGCACATGTGCCACAGCGTGTATGTGGAGGTCAGAGGACAACTTGTGAAAGTTGGTTCTTCCTTCTATCATGTGGGTCTGTCCTAGTTTGTTTCTTCATTGCTGTGACAAAATATTCTGACCACTACCAACTTGGGGAGGAAAGGGTTTATTCAGCTTACATCTCCCAGGTTGTAATTCATCAGGGAGCCCAAAGTAGGAATTCAGGTCAGGAACCTGGAGGCAGGAACTGGAGCACAGGCCATGGAGGAATGCTGCTTACTGGCTTGCTCCCCTGACCCCTGCTCAGCTTGCTCTCTTATCCAACACAGGGCTACCTGCCCAGGGGTAGCACTACCCACAGTGGGCTGGGCCCTCCCACATCACTCAACAATCAAGAAGATGCCCCACAGACATGGCCACAGGCCAGTCTAATGGAGTCAATTCCCCAATTGAGGCTCCTTCAACCCAGGTGTGTCAAGTTCACACTAAAGCTGTCCAGCACAGGGTCCTAGAGATAGAACTCAGGTTGCCAGCCATGGTGGCAAGTGCCTTACCCATTAAGCCATCCCACCAGCCCACTTCTGCCTTCGAAACAACAAAGTGCTATAAAGTGCCATGGGTGTGGGTGACTGATAAAAGATGGCCACAGATCCTCTGACTCTCACACATTGAGGTGTACCCCATTTCTACTCCCTTTGAGTCTGTGCCGAGCTGGGACTGATGGCAAAAGGAATGACATGGTGGCTCCAGGTTGGACTTGGAGGACTGGTCAGCTCTCCCTGTGCTCTCAGGGCCCAGAGCAGCTGTGAAGACCCTTGCTAGAGCCACTGTATCGAAAGAGCTCAAGGTTACATAGGGAGAGAGACAGGACTAGCATGCGGTATATCCCAGCCACCTCCCCACAGGGGAACCATCATGACCCCCTTAATACCACATGAAGCTGAAGGATCATGCAACCAAGTTCTGCCTCATTTTCTAACCCACAAAGTTGTAACAAAATGGCCATTGGTTCATGCCACTGTGCTGGGTTGGTCCGTTAGACAGCCACAGATGCTCAGAACAGTTTTGCTTCTTTATTATTGATTGAGTTGTGCTGCATAATGCGTTTGCATCAGCAGAATTTGGGCAATAATTTTCTAAGCATTACTTTAAGGTATCTACATATGTACATGCATTTCTGTTCAAATGAATCATCCATTCCCTCCTGCTAGAGCAGATGTATAATTCGCCCCCGCCCCTCCCCCAAACAAAAAACAGCTCCTGCAGTAACCCTCCTCAGTCGTGCACAGCCTGGGAATCAATGCTATTTATATAACTTGCATTTTAAGCGTAATCCAAGTTCTAGGCTATTTTTAAATGTATGGATCATTGTTTTACAATGGAACACTGCATTTATGAGTTCCTTGTTTCACAATTGAATTTAAATGACAAGCAACCCATCAACCTGGAAGGCAGCATGATGTTAGGGTTAAGAGTACAGTCCCCAGGGCAGATTGATGGGTTTGAATCCTAACTCCTTCAGGTTCCCCTTTTGGAAAATGGGGATAATGATGAAAATATTTCAGAGTTATATGGGTTAAGTCAGCTGGTATGAACAAGTGCCAACAGCTTACCGTAAGCCAAAAAGGCTTATTGGCATATATGAATTTTTCCCTCCTCAGTTTCCAGTTATCATCTGACTATTTCCACCAGAAGACATAAGCAGGAGGGCAAGGAAGTGAGATCTGGCCCTATGATGACCACCTTAAGCTTTGTAGTCTCCAGTAAATCTATTAACTGAGATGCTTGCTTAGAAAATTATTGCCCAAATTCTGGGGATGCAAGCATGCCTCACTATGCAGTACAAACCCAGTCAATAACAAGGAGTTACTGCTGACAGCAACCCAGTGAACATACACATTCTGTAGGCTCCAACACTCTTTAAACACCTGCTTCGGGTACAGGTGGCTCCAGTGCCTGGTAGTCTAGACTCAGAGGAAGGAACAAAGCCTACCTGCTTCTGATTCCCTCTGTCCTGGTCTTCTTGCTGCTTTCCATGTTGACATTTTCCAGGGATGCACTCAGTGGGCCTCCCACAGCATTCTGCAACCTGGGTACACACAACTCATTTTCTGAGCTTGACAGTCTCTGAATCCAAGTGAGAGGGTTGGCCTGGGCCTGGTGTGCAGAGTTCAAGTTGGCTATCTGTAAAAACTTATCCTGACCTGAATTAGAGGAGAAAAGGACAGACACACAAGATGATACTGGTTTCTTTCATTGCTCTTGAAATGATACACCCCTGACCCTGGCTTTCTTTTCCTTGTTCTTTTTCTCACTAAGAGACTTGACATTTTACCTTCTGCTAATTTGGGGAGTCCCTGTGATCAGCACTTGCTAATGAAAGGCCCTTTAGAAACCTAAGAAAAGAGAGACACGACGCTTCTTCATCCTATAGCTGATAGAATAGGATACAGGAAGGAGCCTCTTCTAACTGGTGCTACCCAAAGCTCCTGAAGGGCCTGGAAAAAGTTAGCTGCCACAGCCTGTTCTGCATCTACCCTTATAGATCTGCCCTCACAAACAGTACTGTGGGAAGGACTGAAGTCCAATGGGACGTCAAAGCACCTGGGTTCTCGCTATACAACTTCCTTTGCCCTGGCAGTACTATCCCATGTAAGAATCTCTTGTCTGACATGTAAGCATACATTATATGCATAGGACCCTCACTTTCGATTCCTTCCTTTGTCTCTTCTTAGAAAGCTGAATAAATGAGTCTGGTGACACCTTGAAATCAAGACCATTGTCATGAGGGACACCCTACTAAAAGTGTTTGTGTTGTTCATAGAAAATTGGGGTTTAATCGATAGATCTCTTAAGTTAGCAAGGTTTTGCTCAAAGCTGCATCTTTTGTTGCTGTTGATTTGTTTGTTTTGTTGTCGTTGTTGTTTTTGAAATAGGGTCTCTTATAGCTGGCCTGGAACTTTCATTGTAGCCAAGGATGACCTTGAACTCCTGATCCTTTGCCTTCACCTCCTAAGTGCTGGGATTACATGTGTGCACCATCATGCCTGACTTGCATCTGTATTTTGAGAAGAAAATGTTGGCTGTCTGCAAGCCATCTCTTCCCTACTAAAACCAAGAAGAAAATCAGTATGCATAATGTTCATGGGCCCCCTCCCCCATTGTTCTGTATGTGTGTATGTATGGTATCTATGTATATATGTGTATGTGGTATCTGTGTGTGCATGTGGGGGTACAGTGTATTTGGGATGTGATGTGTGAGATATGATGTATGTATATGGTATGTTTCTGTTACCTGTGAATGTGATGTGCATGTGTGGGTATGCACATGTAAAGTACAGTAAGGTAAAGCACCTCTGCTTGAGGGAGTAGGGAACACTTAATTACTCAAGCAGACCCTCTCTTTCCTACAGTAGTGTCTGGTTTGTTGACTGGGCTCTTCCCTCTGAAAAAGCTAACTATTTAAAAGGAGAATATGGAGGTATAGGAGGACTGGGGTACCATCCCTCACATACAGTAGTCAAGAAAGGATGGAGGAATGTGAGTAATTTGAACATGACGTGAATTTTGCACAAATTTCAGTCTGACTCCAGAGCTTAGGCCTGTCAGATACAACACAATACCAATAGCTAGTGTTGATGAAATACATCCTACGTGGCAGGAACAGTGGCAAGCCCTGTTACCTGCATTTTCTCATTCACTATTGACTGTTAACTGTCTAAGGTAGAGATTGAATCTATTTTATAGGTAAGGAAATGTGAAGCTAAGAGAAAATTGATAGTTTAATTCTGGCCCCAAAGACAGTGTTAGAGCAGGTTTCACACTCAGTCTTCTTACTCCTTAGTCCACATTGGACAGTGAGAATGGCAAAGACCCTGAGCCACAGACTGCAGCGCTGGAGAGTCACCTAAACTACCCCCAACCTTCCCATCACCAGGGCCTGAAGGGACAGTGATCTTGGACCTAACCATGGCAGATATGACTCCTAACCCCTTTGGGAAGTTCCTAGACAGAGATGGGAAGGCAGGTCTCAGTCCAGAGAGGCTTAGTGGTTTCAAACAGGACTATGGAGAGATTGAGATTCCAGGAAGCATCTGTCCCTTAGGAAAAGAGAAGCATAGAAGGGAGCAGAGGGGTGCTAGCCCCACATTTCTCAGTTCTTAGAGGAGCTATGTCCCCAGTGAAAAACTGGAGAGTATTGGGGGCTAAGGGGCACTCCATGCATACGTTAGAGGTGACACAGCAAGGTGAGGCATGGGGGCAGATCACAGGAGCAAAGCACTCAGTATCACAGACTCAGCAGGAACTGGGGACCATTGTCACCAGTCCCACTCTGTACACAGGACAGAAGCCAGGTAGCAAGGTGAGAGATGGAGATCACAGGAACAAAGCACTCAGTGTGACAGACTGAGCAGAAGCAGAGGACCGATGTCAGCAGGCCTCAGTTCCATCTCCGTGGCATTGCCCTGGTACACCAACAGTGTGGGGAATATCTTTTGCTAGGTAGAAGAGCCAAGAGTGGTGGTCTTTCAGAAATGGAAGAAAGGGTTGCCAAGAAAGGATGGAAGAAAGGATGTCTCAAAGCCACTGGAATGCCAAGGGAAAAGTGTCTGTCCACTGCCTGTGGATTACACCAATAAAGTAGCTGATAGATAGATATCTGAATGTGTCTGGATGTTGAAGAATCAAGTCCAAGTTATTTATAGCATCCCAAATTCCCAAATACCATGAGCCAAGGCCACCAGGGAAAAGTCACTAAGGTGAAACCCTGGGCATCCCAAGGGCAATCCTGTAAGCACAGGCTCCCAGAAGGGCCAAGCACATCCCCATAGCCCTGAACCGCCCCCAGCAGAAAGGGCTGAGAAAAGGCTGTGGGTTCACTAGGCAGTAATGACAGATCCTGCCTCATTTAGTCCTGGAATTGTACACTCATAGAAGTTCAGTGATTTTTCTTTCTCCAAGGTAAAAAGAAAAATATTCTCTCCAAATATAGCTATGAAATAATGTGCTTGTTGAGATAATTCACAGAAGAATGACTAAGAAACAGTTGGAAAATGTTCAGCTTTTCACCCATCAAAGAAACAAAACAAAGCAACAGTCGGAAATCGTTTTTACCTATCAAATGATGCAGAAAACCCAATGACATTTACTCTGCAAAAAACCAGGCAGGATAACATGGGGGCATCAACACCACACTCAGGAATACAGCACAGGCCTTCAAAATGCCCTAGCTTCGAAACCATTAATTATACTCCTGAGCTTGAGCAATGACACTAGAGCCAGAAAAATATTTCCTCCAATGATGTTTATCCCAGTATCATTTGTAATATCAAAAGAAGAAAACTATTAAGTAACTTTATTTCCATCTAAATCATCTATCCATTCATTCCTTCATTTAAGAAACAGGTATTGGAGCCAGGCCTGGTAGCACAAACCTATAAGCCAGCACTTGGAAGGCTAAGGCAGGAAGATCATGAGTTTAAGGCCAGTCTGGACTACAATTAATTAACCAATGAGTCAATTTAAAAAACATGTATCAACCACTTCCTATTTGGCATATCTCTGGTCTGTAATAGAACTGGGAAGATTGTGGAATACTGCCCCTACCATTAAGAAATTCATGTATCACAAACTAGAGACAGATGTAGACACAACAGAAAATAGACGATGTTACCGATGAAAAGACAGAGGTCTGCAAAAGGAGGCAGTGGTGCACTCCATCTGGGAAGGATGGGGGCAGCCAATCAGGAAGGACTTCAAGGTAGAGGTTCCCTTTAACTTACTCTAGAACTGGGCTCATCTTGGTAGTATGAGTCCAGAGGGGTTGGAAAAGCATCCCAGGTGGAGGTCACTGTATTGATTTCTTTTCTCATTGTGGTGATCAAATACCTGACAAAAGCAACTTATGGGAAAGAAAGGTTTATTTTGTCTCACAGTTCATGGGGAAGTCCATCACGGCAGGGAAGATATGGGAACAGGAGCATGAGATTGCTGGTCACATTGCTTCCACAGGCAAGAAGCAGAGGGATAAATGCTGGTGATCAGATTGCTTTCTCCCTTTTAGAAAAGGACCCCACCCATAGAAATGATGCCACCCATAGTTAAGGTGGGTCGTCTCGCCTCAGTTAATCTAGTCTAAATCCCTCACAGGCATACCCAGAACTAACCTAAATTCAGATAATCCTTCACAAGGCATGTGCAGAGGCCTGTCTCATAGCTGATTCTAGACCCTGTCAAGTTGACAACCAATACTAACCAATACAGCCAATGAGAACAAAGGCCTAGAAACCTGAGACATGGTGTTTTGGCAGCATCAAGATGGCATGCAAGACAGCTGGAAAGCAAGAGAGGAAGTGGGACAAGAAAGAAGCTAAGGTTGGAGCCAGAACTGGAAGAAGTCCGACACGCTGTCCTCAGGACATAGGACTTATCTCTGCTGACAACATGGAACTGTGGGCAAGTTTCAACATGGAAGAATATGACTGAATTGGTCCTTTCAAAAGGCCAGTTAATGGAGCTGGAGAGATGGTTCAGCAGTTAAGATCTCTCTTGCAGAGGACCCAGGTTCAATTCCCAGCACCCACATGGCTGCTAACAACCATCCATAACTCCAGTTCCAGTGCATCTAATGCCCCCTTCTGGCCTCTACAGTCACTGTATAACATAGGTGCACTTACGTGCAGGCAAAATACTCACACACATAAAATAAAAATAATAAATTCTAGCTAACAAGGATGTGAGTCTCGGCAGCAAGCCCACTGGACGTGAGGTGGGAAGAGAGGGTATAGATCATTTTCAGTTTTCTGCAGAGTGGGTGACAGATAGTCCCATTGGAACAAGACAAAGATCATGGCGAAGAGAAGCCAATGGAAGAAACCAACCATGGAACTGAATCAGGGGACAGAAAGAGGTGGTCAGCTCTCTACTCTGTACAGCATTGAAAATGGTGTCTGGGGTCTAGGTGATGGCTCAGTTGGTGAAGTGCTTGTCCCACATGCACAAGGACCTGAGTTTGAACCCCAGAACCCACACAGAAAAGTCAGACATAGAGGAAAGCACTTTTAATCCCAGCACTGAGGAGGTTGAGACAGGCAGAACCCTGAAGTTCACTGGCCAGTCAAACTAACCTAATCAGCAAGCCTCAGGACAGTGAGAGACCCTGTTTTGAAACAGAAGGTAGACAGCTCCTGAGGAACAACACCTGAGGTTGGTCTTCTAATTTCCACATGCATGTACATACACATGCACTCATATGCACAGAGAGAGAGAAAGAGAGTGAGAGAATGGTATCTGCAGAGAGTCCTCATACAGAAATTCTTAAGAAGCAAGGGGAATCAACTACATGGGTCTTTTGAATGTAAATGAAAGTGAGATTCCTGAACACTCCTAAGATGACAGAATCTGCAGGCTGAGAAAACAGTATATTATGAACAAAACAGGCCTGGAAGGACTATTTTCACAAGTGAGCTCAAAGAGTCTGTATAAATATTTTAACATTGCTGAAATCGGGCAATAAATGCAGTATTGATAGCGCTTCACACATGGTATCTCAGTAATGTCAGGTAATGGGGTCTAATTAATTCGCATTCATCATCTCCATCTCCCTGGAAATATCCTGAAACTAGCAGTCCATGATTTCAATACTCATGTGTTTGTTTCTTCTGCTGTACTGTGCTGCCTTTCTTTACTCTCTGTGTTTGGGTCTTTGAGAACTCTGATTTTGTTCCCCATTGATTTCAAGTCACGGACTGGCTTCTAAAACCCAGTGTTATGGAGGCCATATAAGTTGGCTGGCACAGAACCAAACCCCATAGGCCGAAGCCACTGCCACCATTCACATGGTACACTGAGTGCTGAGCATTAAGCTAAAACTGTTGCATCTCTGTTGCACTTGGAGCTCAACACAAACCTGAGAGGGTCATTGTTGTTTAAATGAGGACATAGGCTCAGACAGAGGACATGAGCTACCAAAAGCCACACCACTGCTAAGCGGCACTTGGCTGGGTCTATGGGACCCTACAGGCCTCATTGTTAGCCACAGCTTCTCCATCTTGTCCTTGTGTTCAAATCACTTAGGTTCTTCTGCACATATGGATTCAGTGAGTGTGGGATGGGATCTGAGATTCTGTATCCCTGGCAAGTTCCCAGGAGCTTATTACACTGTCAAACACTGTCCCTCATTGTTCCCTTTTATGAACAGGAGGAGAAATAATGCTTAGATAGATAGATAGATAGATAGATAGATAGATAGGTGATAGATAGATAGGTGATAGATAGATAGATAGATAGATAGATAGATAGATAGATAGATAGATAGATAGATAGATAGATAGATAGATAGATAGATAGATAGATAGATAGATAGATAGATAGATAGATAGATAGATAGATAGATAGATAGATAGATAGATAGATAGATAGATAGATAGATAGATAGATAGATAGATAGATAGATAGATAGATAGATAGATAGATAGATAGATAGATAGATAGATAGATAGATAGATAGATAGATAGATAGATAGATAGATAGATAGATAGATAGATAGATAGATAGATAGATAGATAGATAGATAGATAGATAGATAGATGATAGATAATAGATTGATTGTTTTCCAATTGCATTCTGGGAAGATTGTGTCAATTTACCCTCCTTGTGTTGTTTATTTTAGTTTTTTCAATCTGAGAAGAAAATCTATACCTCATTTTTATTGTGTTTCTGTCATTATTGGCAGCAATTTTAGACTTTTTGGTGATTCCTGGCTCAACTATGTCTTTTCATAGAAATTATTTTATGAAAGAATAAACTTGTCAAAGTGTGTGTTGTGATGGTAATATATACTCACCACTTAAAAGATGAGGAGGCTGCTCAGAACTCATCTGTGCATTAAACCTGTGCTGAGCAGAGCAGAGGCCCAGTAAGTATTTACAGGTCTTGGCCGAATCAGTGACAAATGTGTGCTTTTCTCCAGTGACACTGCTGGTGATGGTGAACTTTTTTCTCTGAAGGAAACAAACACAGACTTTGGAATACTGACCATCCTTGCCCCTCCCTTGAAATGCAAGTAATCAGAGAGTAACAAATGCTCAGCTCCACCATTCAATAGCAGCATGCCAGGCTTCTAGAAGGGCATGGCAGGTGTTTTCTGACAATGGCCCAATATTATTTTCCCTCCTTAGGTTAAAGAAAATCCCTCTCTTACTTTTTTTTCCTCCCTTCATAAACCAAATGTTTGTTTATAAGTCTGTTGCTATTGTCAAGGAGCATGCTGGGAAAGAACATGAAATGAGTCAGTGGACATTTGGTCCTCATGAGGAGGGAACCTAATCCTCGGTGTGAGTGACGAAATTCCCATTGTTTTTGTTGTACAAGCTCCAAGACAAAACGTCAGCTGGTAAAGAAAATACAGAAAGCACCCGTGTGTCCTAATACTTCTTGCTTTGATGAGACAGGCAGCCAGCAGAAGACAAGCAGGCAGCTGCCCTGGTTGAGATAAGCAAGCAGAAAATCTGAGCTCCGAGCAAAAGTGAGTTACTGGCAAACCAGCTAAAGCCAGCTACCATCAAGATGGTAATGAAATTGACCAGGAACTGACCTGGATCCTCATTATGCCTCATTAGAATACATTAGCATAATGAAAATCTCCACCTGCCAGGGAGCCAGAACAAAAACATAAGCATATTTTGAGCTGTGTGCAAAGTGGCACATGCGCACTGAACGCCTCCTCCCTTGTCTGGAAAAAACGCGAACACCATGAGATGTAGCATGTATCCTTGTTCCTGTCTGCTCTGCCTATGGGATGTCTGCACTTATTTTCTACAATAAACTTTCACTTGTCTTGATTTCTGTCCTACACAAGGCAAAAGAAACCAGAGCTTTCTGGTGCCTGGGTTGCAATTATGTTCCAGGTCCTGTGCTAAGAGCTTCATGAGCATTTATGCATCTTGTCTACATGGCTACAGAATGAGGGAGGGCCTACCACTATCTTTACAAACAGAGCAAGAATCCTCAGAACGCAGTAGGAATTGAACTTACACCAAGAAATGCTTCCTATATTTTATCTTCAAGGCTATAGACTGACTGTTAGTATTTGTATGACTTACTGGTTACACTGGGGAAGACTACCACATGGGGCTATCTAGATGGAGCATCAGGGTCAGAATCGTAACTTCTGACCATATCAGAGCAAAGCAAGAGAAGTACATTAAGTATGAATTTATATATACTTCCAAATAAACTCGCAATTCTAGTAAGAACATTGAGCTTGTTTCTATGAAGGTAAACTTATATTATTAAGACAGAGTTTATACTTGAGAGAACCCTCTAGACTTGATCCTCCTGAAGGCTAATCTATTTTATCTCCTCATATCATGTCTAAGAAACTCCACTCACACAAGTCAGTTGCTGACAAAAGGCAGGTAATTACTTTTGATGGCTAATCGTGGTTGTCAATATGACATACTTGGGAAGACAGAACCTGAATTGAGGAATTTCTTCCACCAGCCTGACCTGTAGACATATCTGTGGGGCATTTTTTTGATTGCTAATTAATGAAGGAGGGGCCAACCCAGAAAGCCTGGGCTGTATAAGAAAGCTAGCTAAGCAAGCCAGAGGGAACAAGCCAGTAAGTAGCATTCGTCCATGGTCTCTGCTTCAGTTCCTGCCTCGGCTCCCCTGGATGATGGACTGTGAGCTGTAAGACAAATAAAACTCTTTCCTTGCCCAGGTTACTTTTGGTCATGGTGTTTCTCACAGCAACAGAAAGCAAACTAGAACAGTATCCATTGCTTTTCCTCTGAGAGATCCTTTTCACTGTTAACCTAATTTTAGACAATTTAATCACTTTCTAAACATCCTTTGCTTTTGTTGACAAATGTAGCTCTGAGCTGCCTGTCAATGTGAATAGACTGAATCCAGCTGAACTATGCTTTACCTCGAATCTCTTTAATACTGTGCTCTCCTGAGCATCCAGATGGTCTTAACAATAATTTCTTGGTATTCAATTAATCATTTAGTATACATTTTTCCAAATTTGCTCAGAATTCATATACTTCGTTAGTAGACACTATCAACAAAGCTCTCCCATTTGAATGCCAGAGCTCCAAGGGATTTAAGAGAAAGTGGAATATAGCTACCCTGTTTCTTGGCATAAAGCTTAAGACAGTCTTTATGATAGTGGACTGAAGTTTATTTCTAGTTATCACTGATAGCATCACTTAATAGGAAATCCATGTCTATAGCAAACTTGCTTCAGGGTGAGTTGCTTGATGGATAAGTTGATATATAACTTCAACCTCAGGGGTTTTGGCACAGACATGAACTTCTTTCTTTAAGCCCCCAGTCGTTGTGGTACATTCCAGGTGCTTCTATAACAACTTGTTTATTTCAAAGCATCAGTTTACCATTCAGAGCATTTTCATAGCTGTTGCTGCTTGCTCGCCTCTTTGTTGACTTACCTGTGTGTTTTTCTACATTTTTGCAAACAGTTATATTCTTCAAGGCAGAGGCAGATTTGCCCTGAAATTCATGAAGCTGAAGCTCCAGAGCGTTCACCCAGGCACATCCTTTGGGGTAGGTGGGTGAGAGTCTGGCAACATGTCCACATGCTCTGGTAATATGTAGACAGTAAGGTGTTTCCACTGTAATTCCTCAAGACCATTGAGTCTTTTCTCCTCTGACTACCCTTCTACTCTAATTTGGATCTTAAATATCCACCAAAGGTGCATGTGTTAAAGGCTTGGTCCCCAGGGAAGCACTATTGGAAGTGATAGAACCTTCAGTAGGTGGAGCCTAGGGGGAGAAAGTTAGGTCATTAGGGCATGACCCTGAAGAGGATATTGGAACCCATCTCTCCCTCTGTTGCTTTGCTCCTGTGCCATAATATGTAAATGGTTTTGCTCCTCCAGGCCCTCGCACCATCATATGTTACCTTACCACTGGCCCAAAGCAGCATAGCAGATCAACCATAGACTGGCACCAGTACAACTGTGAGCCAAAACAAATCTTTTGTATTTATAAGTTAATTACCTCAGGTATTTTATTATAGGGAAGGAGAGCTGACTAACACACTATCCTTCCTGTACCCTTCACTGGGTAGTACTAGTACTGATGATGTAGGAACAGAAAGTGAGTTCAGGCTACTTTAGATTTGTTATGATTTATTTTTATGTCACTTGCAGTATCTTTTACAATAGTTACTTTGTTATCAGGTGTCTCAGAAAACATTTCCACTGGGCAGATATACTCAGGTCACAACACAAAGGTGGAAGACTGGCAGCCATGTGAAACTATGCCTTACTGTACTCAGCACCTAGAGGGAAGCTGAAATACACAGAGCCAGTAGATGCCCCAAGGGTAACTTTCACAGTCATCGGGAATTTAAAATTACGATTTAGCTCTCAAAAACAACCAATCGCACTACATTAAAGTTTTTCTTTTGATAGAAATCACATAAAATAGAATGTGTTAGATTGCTGACACTTTATGAACAGAGTGTAGCTCAGTGGTAAAACATTTGCCTAGTATGCACAGACCTTGGTGTCATCCCCTTGTAACACACGAAAGAAAGAAAGAAAGAAAGAAAGAAAGAAAGAAAGAAAGAAAGAAAGAAAGAAAGAAAGAAAGAAGGAAGGAAAAATTGCTACATCTGTAGCAAAGAAACCTATGGCGATGCTTCAAAGAGCAAGTGTGTCTCTGTTCAAAGCTGTGCATTTTAACTATCCTACCTGCAATAAAAAGAAATTTCAATTATCTATACTGAAAGAAAATTGAAACTGCACTTCTACTCTTTCTAAATAAAATGATGTTGCAGAAGTGTTTTCATATGAGAAAATAATCAAAGAATATGCCATTTGACAAGAGAAAAAAATATTATGGGCTTTGCTAGGAAGTTAACTGGTCAGTATTTTTCTGGCATTTGTGCTATTTATTTTCTCAAGTCCTTAAAGTTTGGAAGTTTGGAGGATTTCTCATTTTAAATTAAATTCCCTTTCTTGTGTTAGCTTTGCATCCTTTTTCTTAAAAAGGGTCTGGTATAGTTTTTTCTGCTCCATACATTTGTCACAGAGATTTGAACCTGTGCTGGTAAACAAGAACAGTTACAACATGGCTAGGCTCCTTGCTCTAGAAGGAAAGGGAACAATTTTTGACTGGCTAATCAACCATGCATAGATGCCAATGTAGGCAGGCTTCATATTCTTTGAAAATGCATCTCTTTCTATTGCCTTGGCTACTTTCCTGCAGACTGGTAGTTTGAATGAGCTGTGATTCTTTGAAGCATCTTGGCATCCGGCTCTTCGTAAACAACACTGAAGTGAGCTTCCTGGAGGAATTCTCTCATTATTCAAAGAGTTCATTACATGGGGCTTGCAGAAGCACGAAGAGTTCTCATCATTTTCTGAGGAAGAAGTTAACTGGCGATAAGCAGCTGGTGATATTACATCACAGGATGACTTTCCAGCACAACAAGCCATCCATGCCAAGGAAGAAGATTGTCAGGAGATGGAAGCCCTAATTAAATAGCTTCTTTGAGCTTGTGAATTTGATAACTTCTCAGATTTAATAAAAAAAAAAAGCCCTAGTACTGAGAAAATATACACCTGTAAAAATTAAACACACCCGGAGGCTGTTGAGCTTTATGGGCTCAAACATTTCCATGTTTCAAAACTACTACTTAGAGCATCTGAATTTTTACAAATGTTTTAGAGAAATCACATTGAAAACTTTGGTTGGTTAAACATGCAGCAAGGAAAATAAGAAATAATGTAGGGCCTGGAGAGATGGTTCAGCAGTTAAAAGCATTGGCTGCTCTTGCAGAGAACCTGGGTTCAGGTCCCAGCACTCACTTGGCAGTTCACAACTATCTGTAACTCTAGTTCCACAGGCTCCAACACCCTTTTCTGACCTGTTCAGGTATTACACAATGTGGGTGCACTTAAATGCAGGCAAAACACATGGACACATAAAAATAAATACGTGAAAAAAAATTTAATAGAAAAGAAATAATGAAATTGTATTGAATTTAATTCAAAAGTTTTAATTTTTAAAATATTTTTCAATTGAATTAAGGTGATTTAAATAACCCAAATTCTGAAAAATTCATGAATATCTTGACAAAACACAAGCCAGTTTAATGAACTCAAACTATTCTAATTAGTTCCTGTATTTCCAGACAAGCTTTCTTTTCCTAACCATAAATGATAAGTTATTAGGAAATCGTACTTCGACAATATATTGACTCCAAGATAAAAGAACAAAAAAAGAAATACTCAGAAATTGAAGAAAAATTATGTTTTACTTAGGAAACTAACATCAGATAATAAAAATAATCTAATTAATAGAACTTTTTAAATAGTAGGAGAAAATTAAATAGAAAAAAATGTAAAGCATATAGGTCACAAGAAAAAGAATTTTGTCTTAAAATGAGTTAGAAATGAAACCCAAACACTGGCCTGGATAAGCCATGTGGCAGGGAGGGACAGTCACCTACCAGGGTCCCAGGGCCAAACTGATAGGAACTGAATTCAGGAGGTGAATGGTACAAATGGTGTTTAAATACGATTGCAAATGCATGGTGAGTTGGATTTTCTGGGGTTTTTTTTAAGTCTTTAAATTTTTCGAGGGCCATCGAAGGTCTGTGGCATTCATTGTCTGTCAGGACACCTAAAGTTTATGAAAGACATCAGGTGCCTGGGCAGAGACAGAAACAGATAGATGTTTCAAAACCCTGCCCGTTCCCCTCCTCCATCTCCCACTTCACCTTGCTCTCAGCTTGGATGGGCTCCCCAGTTTAAGTAAACAGTCCAGAGGGAAAGTGCAGCCCTTTCCACTACAGGCTATTTATAGAAGCTTGTGAGGGAGCTTACAAGTGGGAGTAGGAAGAAATGGCTTCCTGAGGACCTCCCAGAAGCCCCTAGCAAAATACTCCAAAGACCTCAGTGTACCAGAAAACAGGCTGTGAGCACATTTGTCAAGGGACAGTCATATAACCACCGCCCCTTAAAGTGGCAGCGGACCAAAGGAAAACAAGTACAGCTCACTTATCAACTGAGCTTCACTTACCTGAGTTGAAATCTTCCCAGTTTCTCTCCATGGAAACTGTGATGCTGCAATTCTGCTGTTGGTTTCCACCTTGTAGACTATGACACCTTTGGCACAGACCCCCAAGGCCATCTCCCCTTCTGGCCTCTTCTTCTCAGGGAAAACCTGATGAACCAGCACTCCATATTCTGGGAGCTGCTGAGCAACCTGGAATAAGGGAAAGGCCAACTGAGGACAGACAAGTTCACTGATTCAAAGTAATGCACGTCAATTCCCTTATGGTAAATGTCCCAGTAGACTTCTATTAGTGCCAAGTAAGTTTAAGGAACACTCGGCTAAACAGACTTTCGTACTCTGGAGTATAATCATATCTTTGATATGATGGCTTTTTTCTTTTTCTTAACCTAAAGAATCTTTTATTTGCAGAATACCTAAAAATAACATTTGGGACACAGTTCTTATGAATATAGTACAGAAAGACAAAAATACCCGAATAAGATTTTTAGGATCCAGACTCCCCCGAGAAAGCTCAAGGTCAGGGATTCCTTTCCACAGTTATATCAGTGATAGTCCACATTACTATCTGGTCTCTCCTTTTCATGTTCTAATTATAAAAACTAAACCTCAAGTATAGCAAGCAGCCTTCCAGATCACTAGCCTGGCTTTCACAGCAAATGGAGCCAAGAGCGCCTTACAGAGAAAAGTGACCCATCAGTTCGGCATGGCTTTCCACCCAGCAATGCCTCCATAGGATCCCACAGTCCAGGTCTTGCCTCAGAGACCAAGGGCCAATCAGCACTTATAGCTACATCAGATCAACAGAATTCTCAAGAGAATTTGGAGCATGAAATAAGCACAAATGTTTTGCTGTCTGGACAGCAGTCACATTTCTCGTCTGGGCCCTCTCTTCTTATCTGAACCAGAAAGGCTCTGGTCCTCATCAGATTGGTATGTAAGGGCCTGCAGAAAGAGCTTCTTGCTCTAGACACACCTAAAAGTCCTCTTAGAAGGGCTTTGGTGAAGTCTGGTATTACATCTCTACCCTTAGCAGAGTCCCATGGCCTCTCTATACACACTTTCTCATATCCAGGCACAGTCACAAATGAGCAATTAGAAATTTTGTTAATCTTTCTCAAACTCATTGTTAACCTCTCTCCTGTTGATGAGTAATCTCTGCAGACCTCCTAGCTCTCCATGAGGTTATGATTAAATTTCTAGATGCTGAGCCTCCTGATTTTAGCTTGGGAGAGACACTGTCATCATTGTTGTCATCATCATCATCATCGACATCATGATCATCATCACTGTCACCTAATAAAAACACTGAGCACTTGTATTGAAATGCTCATGGCCAAGCTGGGTATTGGTTAAAATATGGCAAAGCATGGCTGGCCCAAGACAACGAGGTAAATCATGTTAAGGAATTTGATGTGCTGTTTCTAAAAAAACAATTTTAAAGCATTACAGTATCCTTCATGAGAATAAAGATGCCTTGCTTGCACCTTTTTAGTTGTTTGGTGGTAGCTTTTTATCTTTATTTTTTAATTATTCTGAAAGGGCTATTATCCTTAAGTACTGGGGGCCCAAAAATTCTTAAACTGGTAATGTGCTGTTAAGCATTGCCAGGCTTTGTTTCAATTAGGATGTAGTTTTCACAATAATCATAAAAGGAAAGTGTAGCTATCTCTTTTCAAAGGAGAAAATAGAAGTACATAAAAATTAAGTAATTAGATCAGTTGAACAATTTGTCTCTGTAGGTCAACTTCTTCAAATTCGTCCATTGAAAGAAAAGCTTTTTTCCAACATTTTATTAAAATGTACTTTGTGGCCTTTTTTTTTTTTTTTTTTTTGGTCTTTTTGAGACAGGGTCTCTCTGTAGCACCAGCTGGTCTGGAACTCACTATGTAGACCAGGCTGGCCTTGAACTCACAAAGATCCACCTGCCTCTGCCTCTGCCTCTGCCTCCGGAGGTCTAGGATTAAAGACAAGCACCACCACACCTGGGCCACATGTTCTGTTAGGAAGTAACAAAGAAAGCAGGTACTAGGGTTGGAAAGATAGTTCAGCCAATAAAGTTCTTATATAAACACTGAGGACCTGAGTTCAATCCTGAACATCTATATAAAAAAGCAAGGTGGCGGGTGCTTATAATCTCAGCACTGGGGAGGCAGAGACAGGAGGACCCCTGAGGCTCTCTGGTAAGCCAGCCTAGCCTAAACGGCAAGCCCCAGGTTCCAGTGAAAGACCCTGTCTGATTAAGGTGGATGACTCCTGAGGAACAATACTTAAGGTTGACCTCTGGCCTCCACACACACATGGGCACATGCACACATACCCACATGCACACAAAGAAAATGACTACCGATATTACAGGAATTTCATCCTGTATTATGCTTGAAATCTAGAATTGCTATCACAAATAACAAGCATTATTGGAGTCATCTGATTCAGCTTGATGTTCCATGTCATCTCATGACAATTGACAAGTCCTGTTTAGCCACATAATCAAGTATCACATTCACATGCGGGATATGAGTTTTGATATCACAGATGCTACCCATTAACCAACTATTGACTATTTGAAAATTTTCAATCACTGTTCTCTCCAAATTCTGTTACCTATAGTTCAGCCTGACTCTGCTGTTCACACAGATTTACAGGCTGATGATAACAGCACTTAGCCTCCCCTATTGTTTTTAATATGCTCAGGTAACCCAAAGTAATGTCAACTTCCGTTTCCTGTCACCTCTTGGTGTGAATAGCCAAAATATCAAGCCCTATTGGAACAAATGTAAAACAAGTCATAGAACCGTAAGAACAGCTGGTGTCAGTATGTTGGAGCATATGTGGCCAAATTTACGTGGTTCAATTTGAAAATAATTTCAATTTCTTCTTACTATGTATGTCAGAACAATTTTCTACTAATGAACATGGTGTTTAGATTTTTGTTTTAGTATGGTATACATAACTATCTAGTGATAATTACACAACTGAATATATCTGAGAGACAAATTGTTCAATTGAGCCAAGAAATCTGCCAAAGTTCCCACTTCGAAGGCAGGAACAGGAATATGGGTACTTGAGTCTGCTACAAAGAGTTCCCTCCCAACAATGAAAGTGCAGGGTGTCCACTACCCAGAGTGACCACTACCAACTTGGAGAGGAAAGGGTTTATTTGTCTTACATCTCCCAGGTCACAGTTCATCAGGGAGCCCAAGGTAGGAACTCAGGGCAGGAATCTGGAGGCAGGAGCTGGAGCACAGGCCATGGAGGAACGCTGCTTACTGGTTTGCTCCCTGACCCCTGTTCAGCCTGCTTTCTTATGCAACACAGGCCCACCTGCCCAGGGGTGGCACCACCCACATCACTCATCAAGAAGATGCCCCACAGACATGGCCACAGGCCAGTCCTATGGAGGCAATTCCCCAACGGAGGCTCCCTCAACCCAGGTGTGTCAAGTTGACACTAAAGCTATCCAGCACACAGGGTATCAGTAAAGACTGTAACATTGGTAAATATGAATAAATGCCTTCAAGGGCATCTTAAATCTGTTAAAAGTGAGATAATATTATCTGTCTCCTGTCTTCCCTGGTGCCTTTCCTCAGCTGTCCCACTCGGAGCCCCTGTTCTCCCAGCAGCAGAGAAGCGAGATTGGAACCTCCTGAGTGCAGCCTTGCTGCCCTGAAATCTGTGAAAAGCAAATGGATTTTTGTTTCACGATGCTCAGTAAGAAATTCATAAAAATTCACGTCTTGACCCCACTTCTGAGAATGTATTCCAAGGAAATGTGCTGAATAATGAAAACAAATCCTTCTCCTAGTTCTGTTCAGTACAGACTTGCAAGGATGGGTTACGAAGGATACCTCCCAGGCAATAAATGATTTCCTAAAGATAATACTATCTTCAAATAGATTATCTGCCAGCTCTTACAAAGGATAAAGCATATGCAACATCTGGGGAATGTATTCATTATAATGCTAACTAGAAAAAATATGTAGGCTATAACCAATATGATTCTGACAGCCAAAAATAAAAGTTTTTTTCATATAACACATCACAACTTCTAGTTGGGTTGGAAAATGGTTCTGACATTGAGGAAGTGTAGAAAACAGTGCGCTACTTGAACAGGTTGTTCTGGAATTAACATGCTCACACAGCTGTGAATCTTCCAGACAGGATGGCGTTCAGCGGTACCCGCACTGGACTGCTGCCAAGTCTGCTTCGGCGTGAGATGAATTGGCAGAGTGCAGCATCCGTGAGCCGGGCCAACGGGAGGCCACCTGGGAATGGTTTCCTCTTTTTTTAATGAAAAAGAGGAGTCTAGAGAAGCTATAATTAAATATCTAGTGACTATTTATGGAGTAATGGCTCTGCAATGGGCTCTGAGGATTCAGGGCACTGCTGGTATTGACAGCCTAGTTAGACAAGAAATGTACAGGGGTGACTGGGAAGCGAGGGGTCTCAGCAATATGTAGCAACAGGTTTTCAACTGCTCGCTACCATCCATCTGTGTGACTCTACACACGAGATTCTACCCTCAGTGAAAGTAACAGAAATAGAGCCAAAGATGGATGTAGAAAAATATTAATCTAGTATTGTTTATCAGTCCTGTTTTGGAGCCAATTTAAATGTGAAACAACACCGAGAAGTAGTAAGGAGTGTGCATTGTTTCAAAGTAAGTTTTCAAATTTTTGACAATGTAGGATTATATCAACACATATAAGTAAGTGCATATATAATATACACCCACCTTAAAAATACACACACACAAACACACATTTT
>NW_008339436.1:3427850-3463816 GCF_000622305.1 Nannospalax galili | reverse complement strand
GAGAGAGAGAGAGAGAGAGAGAGAGGGGGGGGGTAAATATACCAAAAGATAAGTGTGTTCACCCTCTGGGGCAGAATGTCAAGAAATGTTTACTTTCATAGATGGGGAGGGAAAAGACTTGCACAAACTCACACTATGACTCAGATGCTCCTGTTGTATGCTCTGAGGGCGGCAAAGCCCTCTCCATTCATCCCTCTGTACCAAGGACAAGCATCCTACAGCATTAACCACCCCATTAAAGCCATCAGAGGGAGATATGGAAACAAGAGTATTTCTTAATATGAATGAAGGTTGCATGTAAATGAAATGAATCTGTCCAATGCTTTTTGTGAAAGATTGGGAGAAAAGAGACCTCTGTCCTGTTTCCATGATGGTAACTATTTTTACAGTCATTTTTCAGTGGGAGGAGGAACCCAGGCAGAGCCCAGCATAGACAGCTGGGCTTAGGAGAGGCTACAGGCAGCGTCCATTCTGCAGAAGTGGTCTGCAAGGCAAAGACCTTGGTCTCAGCTCAGTTCTCTAGCTCTGGCCAACTCATCACCATGTGGCTTTGAGGTCCTTCACATGTCCCTTGTTAAAGGAACACTCTTGATAGGAGCCATGTGTGTGGGTAGACTACAGAATGCAGTGAGTATTTCTTCTGGGACTCTGCCAATGAAACACTTGCAGGCTGCCCCAGTGTTAGGTGTCTGGACAGTTCTATTAAGCAACTGGACAAAAAGAAAGGACCAGGCCTCACTTTGCTGGTTCTGCTTCCAAGCACCCATCTCCATTAAAGCAAGAAAACATACACAGAATATTTCTACCCAAGTTAGGAAGCTTAGGTACAGAGAAATGTGCAGATCCTCATGCTTCTTTTCTGAGCTGCTTCCCAAATCTGAAGGCCCAGGTACACAAGCCTGTCCTGGAAGATCCAGGCTCCCCATTCATACACACATACACCACATGCACCTGCAAGGAAAAGAGGCCAGGCCTTCTTGCCTGGCCCCACCAGAGTCACTGGCATCATCTATGTTCTCTCGGAGCATTTATCACAACGTGCCTGCTTTTAGATACAGTCATCATCCTGAGACCCAGGACCCACCGAGGACAGGGAACACAGGCTTCTTGTCTCCAGTCCCCCAGCACCTGGCCCACAGTGGGGGGAGGCAGTGGAGAAAGCAGAGTACTCATGATGGTGGGTATTCTCCACTGTGTGAGATTGAAATGTCCCTGCTTTAGGGGGTGGAAAGGAGAGAACAGAACAGACCTGTGCCCCTATACAGCTGTGCTGAGAACCGCTGTCTGGAAGGCTACACACTAGAATCTTCCGGTGGCTCTGCCTAGTTCATATCCCGGTTCCGTATGTCAGTTATCCTCTGTGTCATCTGTGGGAAATGGGGTCTCCTGGTTACAGAAAAGTGCCAGAGATCTGGCTCTAAGGTTGAAGGCCCTGTGGCACCCAGCCTAGCTCACTAGAGCCTATCCCTTCAAGGGGGTCAGTTCTAATGCCACCTGCTAGAAGCCTCTCCCTGATGTTCAGGATGATGGAGGCCCCTTCTTTTTGTGGCTTGAGCCCTGGCCTGCACCTTCCTGCAGCGATGCCTCCAGAGCGACCGCTGATGACATTCCCTGAGCCCCAATACTGCTCCCAAGGTCCCAAAGACCTCACCCCCAAGAACTCTAGCTCAGCATCCTCTCCCTGTGGTGCAGAACTGAGCCGGTGCATCTCTGAGACTTCGACTTGGACCCGGAGCGCTGTCATTCTCTCAATCAGCCTCGCTGGGATGTAATCTTCAACTTGGAAATACGCCTTACTCTCCATCTGCTAGGAAGAGAATGCACAGCTAAGAGATCAGCCAGGAAGCCTTCTGCTGGCTTCTTAATAGAAGTGTGTGTACAACCCCAGTCCTATCAGGATCCCAGGGCAAGGATACCCCTCTGGGGTGGCTCTGGGACATCATGTTCTGTATTAGAAGTGAAGCCAATGAGGCTGGAGAGATGGCTCAGCTGTTAAGAGCACTGGCTGCTCTTGATGAGGACCTGAGTTTGGTTCTCAGCACCCACATGGTGGCTCCCAACCATCTATAATTCCAATATCAGGGAATCTGATGCCCCTGCCAGCCCCACTGGGCACCAGGCACATACAATGGTATGCATACATACATGCAAATACTCATACACATAAAATAAAAATAAATAAACCTTGAAATAAAAAGTGAAGCCAAATCCTGTGACATGGATAGAAGGGAGCGAAGAAGACAGTACCCCCCGATGATATGTGGGAGTTAGAACATAGTAGGCTCTCTGGATCCTGAGAGGTATACAGATAAGAACAGAAGTCATGCCACAGGGTCAAGGTCATGTCAACTGTAAATGACAGAAACAAAATATGTTCACTCTGAGACCTTTCACATTTCATGAGGCCACATCTACCAATAAGCACAGGAAAACCTTGTCACTAAAATGTTTCTTTGAATTCCTTTGGCCTTCTGTTCGCCTAGGTTCCTAATACATATCTTACTCTTAACAAGCAGGTATAACTGTGACACTGTTTTCACATAGGACCATGTTTGAGAAGACCAAATCCCTCTTCCCCTTCAACAGGTCTGCTACTTAGGGCACTGAGGCAGTAGCCTCCCAGAAGATGCTAGAAGATCACTGTCACCTAATATCTGGTACTAGTTCCTTCAACACAGAGTCATGGGCAAACAAGAGTATGCTGAAGTTCATGGAGGCATGATCTCCAGGTTCACTGTGAAAAGAGAGGAAGGCAGGACTGGACAGAGAAAGAGCTCACCCTACTTTTGCATTCTTTATTTAATCTGTCCTGATGTTAGGACACTCCGCCAGTCTACCCTTGGGCAAACCATTGTCACCCAGCTTTGAGGATAACTACCCTGAAGAAGGCAGCTTAGGAACTGGATGAATCTGGCCTTCTCCATTCAGGAGAATAAGGGAATCAGCCTGACAGATTCTGAAGGGAACAGCACACTGTCCAACACAGCCCACATTCCTGCTTTGGCATAGACCTGTCTATATGTTGGCCATAGATTGAGAATCCCAGAATCCTCTAACTGACCCACACTGAGCCCACAGTTCAGCTCAGAGTCACAAAGGAAAAGAAATTTCTCGGCAATCTAAAAATCATTTACAGTGATATTAGATTGGCCAAAATCCAGAACACTGACACCACCAAATGCTGTTGGGGATGTGAGAGACGGGAACTCACATTCACTGCCAGTGGGAGTGTAAAATGGTACAGTCACTTGAGAAGACAGTTTATCGGCTTCTTACAGAGCTAAACACTCTTACTTTAGGCCTAGCAATCAGCCCCAAAGAGTTGAAGAACTATGTCACAGAAAAACCTTCCATGGAGCTAAGAATATGGCTCAATGGTAGAGTGCTTGCTTAACATGTGGGAGGCCCTGGGTTAGATTCCCAGCACTGAGAAAAAACTGCACATGGTTGTTTATAGCAGCTTTATTCATGACTGCCAAACCTTAGAAGCAAAAGCTGTCCTTCAGTGAGAGTGTATGGACCATAGTATACCCAGGCAATCACATTACTATTTAGCACTGAAAGAAATGAGCCATCAAGCCATGAAAAGACATGGAGGAGTTAAGTACATGTTACTAAGTGAAATCAACCTGCAGGAAAGGCTGTATGCTGGATGTTTCCAAATAGGGGCTATCCTGCTGTGTAGACAGTAGAGATCAGTGGTTGGCACGGGGGGTAGATAGGCAGAACATAGGTTAAGCAGAGCACTAATGATCTTTGCATCAATGAAACTACTCTGTAGGACACTGTAATGGAGGATACATGTCTTTACTTTTTAATAATTTATTGAGAATTTCATACAGGGATATAAGCATATAAGGTATTTTGATCAAATCCATGCCCACTCCCTCCCTTCCAACTCCTCCCATATCTCCCATCACTTTTTTTCTGATAACTTCATGTACTCTTTCTTCTTTTTTTTAATGGGGCTTTTTGCTACTCTAACATTCCCCCTCTGAAGAGGTAACCCTAAAATCTTTTAAGAATTAGAGCTGAGTTCCCAAATATTTCAACATTTTTGGCCTTTGGAACACAGTATGTTGCTAAGGGGCCCAAGGACATTTTGACTTTGAGCCAAGAAGCTGGCTAATTTTCTTTGGGGTCTTTTTATACTAACTGCCTCTCCAGTTCCTACCTCCTATTCTTATCATGCCATCCTCTGAAGAGGTTACCCAGCTTGTGGAAAGGGAATCGGGATGCAGGCTGCCCTGCCTTCTTCCATGCTGAACAGGGAAACAGAGTGAGGCAATTGGGGTACCCCTTCAGTAGGTCTATCTAAAAGACTCCCAAATTCTCCACCCCTCATTTCTGTCTCAGCCTGCTGAAGACCATGGGGAGAAAGCAGAAGAGCCAGAGGAGGGATTTAGACCTTCCAGAAGAAAGTAAGCAGAATGTTGTTCTTTAAAGCCATATGACCCACAGCTGATGGGAAGCCAAAGGCATAAATGAAACTTTCATTGTTTTGAAAGTTTCTGACCCCAAAAGAAAGTATTTAGTTTCCATTAGATACTGTGCTGGATAGCTTTAGTGTCAACTTGACACACCTGGGTTGAGGGAGCCTCAATTGGGAAATTGCCTTCATTGGACTGGCCTGCGGCCATGTCCATGGGGCACCTGTTTGATGAGTGACATGGGAGGGCCCAGACCACTGTGGGTGGTGCCACCCCTGGGCAGGTGGGCCTGTGTTGTATAAGAAAGCAGGCTGAGCCGGGGCCAGGGGAGCAAGCCAGTAAGCAGTGATCCTCCATGGCTCCAGCCTATGTTCCAGCTCCTGCCTCCAGGTTCCTGCCCCGAGTTCCTACCTTGGGCTCCCTGATGAACTGTGACCTGGGTGATGTAAGACAAACCCTTTCCTCCCCAAGTTGGTAGTGGTCAGAGTGTTTTGTCACAGCAATGAAGAATAAACTAGGATAATTGGGTTCCTCCTCATTTTTCTTTTGTCTGCTAAGGCTAGACAAGAGAGTGATGGATTCAGGATTTGCTTTCAGGCATTTGGATAGCTTTTGGAGTTCTTAGAATCAGTATTAGTTCCCTCACAAAGCCTTCTAGATGGGGGAGGAAACAAATTTGGCCATCATTTTAGAATAGTGGGTTGTCTCCCTTAGCTACAGGTGGGCACTACAGTATTGGAAACCAAGATTTGAAGTCTTATATCTGAGCAGCACTTTCTGATTCAGAACAAAAATATGAGAAATATGAGAAATAATTGTCTAAATAACTTTTTATATTTTATTTATTGTTTTTATTTTATATGTATGGGTGTATTGCCTGCATGTATGTGAGTGCACCCATGTTGTACAATGCCGCGGAGGTCAGAAGAGGGCTTCAGATTCCCCGGGAACTGAAGTTAAGGATGAATTGCAGCTGCCATGTGGGTTCTGGGAATCGAACCCAGGTCCTCTGCAAGAGCAGTCAGTGCTCTTAACCACTGAGGCATCTCTCCAGCCCCTAAATAACTTTTTATATGGACTTAAGCCTAATGTCTAAGAAGTGTAATCTCTTGAACTCTTAAAGAAATATACTGATCACTTTAATCTTTGGTTATACTTTCCTTTGAGGTGTTTAAGACCATAAAATTGACCCAAATAAATCAATTTCTTTTTACACTTAAGGTCATTTGAGGATCTGTTCCTCAGGGGTCATGTGGGCTTGGGAGGATATGCATATGGACTCTTAAGAAATTATATTGGTCCCTTTAATATTTGGTTATACTTTCCTTTTGGATGTTTAAGGCCATACAGTTGGCCCTGCTAAACCAATTTATTTTTACTCTTAGGTCGTTTGAGGGCCTGTTCCTCAGGGGGTCACATGGGCTTGGGAGGAGCACCTGGCTCCTTTCTTTTACCGGTTCTGCCTATGTGAGGATAAGTCAAAGGTCCTGCTCGACCATGGTTGGCTTTGCTTGGAAACATGGAGGAAGTGATTCCTCTGTGTTGACCCTCCTCTTTGTAGACCGGACACTGGTTCAAGTCCATCTGGTGGGGTCTCCTCGGCCTCCTTGATCAAGAGGACAGGTGACCCACCACCATTACAGGACATTTTGAGAGAGATGCTCATAGGCCATGGAACTAGTCGACCCAGGAAGGCAAGGAGCGAAAACTGTCCTTTATGTCCCTCTGACCAGATTAGTATAGGCCTCAAAGTATGTCTGTTAGACATCCAATAAGGTTAGTTCCACCAGTCTGGTGATTTTAATCACCATGTGCTATGTAGATAAAGCTTGGGTAAAAAACCAAATGTCCTCAGATAAACCTTGACTAGATAAATATTTTGTTCCTTAAACTAGTTGACTAAACTATGACCTTAGAAATTTTAGGATTATGTGTATATTATTTTGGTCTCAGCCTTTATACATCATAACAAACCTACACAGATCTTCCTCACTGCTTAGGCTTTCTCATTGTTTATATTTTGGAAAATATCTCCATTCCCATATCCTTTTAACATCTTTTACACTCTCGTTTTCTTTTTTTAATAATTACTAGACATAATAACATTAAAAAATAAATTTTCCATCTGTTGTGAGAGTTCTTTTCCCGGGGATACTAAACAATGCTTATTCCATTTAAAGGTTCTAGTGTCAAATCAATGTTCAATAAAAGTTTTACTGGGGAACAAATGAATTTTATGAGCTTACTTACCAAGATAACAGGGGTTCCTGAAGTGTGTGAATGGCCTGAGTGTATGCACACTGGAAAGCCTTTACCCAGCATGGGTCAAGCCTTCTCTTCCTAGCCTTCCCCAGATTGTATACTTTAGCCCTCCCCAAATCCAGGAGACCATGTGTGATTAGGGCCAAATTACATACGGTTGGCTGAGAAGAGTGGCTGGAGAGTCTGGTGAGGGTCCAAGACCCTGTTTGCCCCTCCTTTAATGAAGGAGCACAACCAACAAGTCCAATTGTGACGATGTTTAGCAATCAGGCACTCCTGAAGTTGTGATGATGGTAGTTAGTTCATGCAGAGCAGACTGCTGTACAGTATCATCTTATTAAAAGGACATGGGATTTAAAAGGATTTGGTGGTAGGATCCACAAATGAGGGAGAACATACGTCTTTTATTTTTCTGCGTCTGTGTTACTTAGTATAACAGTTTCTAGATCCATCCATTTACCTGCAAATTTCATTATTTCATCTTTCTTTACTGCTGAATAGAATTCCATTGTGTAAATATACCACATTTTCGTTAACCACTAATCAATTGAGGGACAATAGGTTGCTTCCATCTCTTAGCTATTGCGAAAAGAGCAGCAACAAACATGGTTGTACAAATGTCTCTACAATAGGATGAGTCCTTTGGGTACATGCTAAGGAGTGGTATAACCAGGTCATATGGAAGGTTCATTTTTAGTTTTTTAAGAGTTCTCCACACTGTTTTCCATAGGGGTTGCATGAGTTTGCAATCCCACCAGCAGTGAATGAGTGTTCCCCTTTCTCCACATCCTCACCAGCATTTGGTATCATTTGTTCTCTTGATCCTAGCCAGTCTGGTTGAGGGAAGGTGATACCTTAGGGTGGTTTTAATTTGCATTTCCCTAATTACTAATGATGTTAAACACTTTTTGAGATGTTTCTTAGCCATTTTTATTTCTTCCTTTGAGAACTCTCTGTTTAGATCTTTAGCCTATCTTTTAATTGGGTCATTTGGTTTCTTGATTCTTTGTTTTTTGAGTTCTTTATATATCTGGATGTTAAACCTCTATGTCAGATGTGTCACTGATGAAGACTTTTTTCCTATTCTGTGGGTTTTCTCTTCACTTTTTTGATTGTTTCTTTTGCTGTACACTTTTTATTGTTTCTTTTCTTTTTAGTTTAATGAGGTCTCGCTTGTTAATTGCTGACCTTAATTCCTGAGCAACTTCTGTCCAATTTAGAAAATCCTATCCTACACCTATATCTTATAAGTTACTGCCAATATTTTCTTCTAATAGTTTCAGGGTTTCCAGTTTCACACTGAGGTCTTTGATCCATTTGGAGTTGACTTTTGTACAAGGTGAAAGACAAGGATCTAGTTTCATTCTTCTACAGGTGGAGATGCATCATTTGTTGAAGATGCTGTCTTTCCTCCATTGTGTGTTTTTGGCAAATATCAGGTGGCTGAAATTGTGTGTACTTGAGTTTGGGTCTTCAATGAAGTTCCATTGATCTATGTGCCTATTTTTGTGCAAGTACCATGATGTTTTTGTGACTATAGCTCTATAGTAATCTCCCAAGTGTTGTTCTTTGTGCTCAGGGTTGCTTTGCCTATCTGGGGACTTTGTGCATCCATACGAATTTAAGGATTTTTTTTTTTCTAATTCTGTGAAGTATGTCATGGGAATTTTGATTGGGATTTCATTGAATCTATAATTGCTTTTGGTAGGATGGTCATTTTCACAATATTAATTTTTCCAATCCATGAGCATGGGATGTTCTTCCATCTCCTGGTGTCTTCCTCAATCTCTTTCTTTAACAATTTTAAAATTTTCATTGTAGAGCTCTTTGGTGTCTTTCATCAGATTTATTCCAAGATATTTTATTTTTTTGCAGTGATTGTGAATGTGAGCATTTCCCTGTACTCTTCCTCCAAATGCTTGTTAATGGTATATAGAAAGGCTACAGAATTTTGTAGATTGATTTTATAACCTGCCACTATACCGAAAGTATTGATCAGTTCTAGGAGTTTTCTGGAGGAACTTTTGGGATCTCTTAGGTATAGAATCATATCATCTGCAAAAAGGGATACTTTGACCTCTTCTTTTCCAATTAGTACTCCATTCAATTTCCTTCTCTTGTCTTATTGCACTAGTAAGCGTTTCAAGCACTATGTTGAAAAGGAGTGGAGATAGTGGACATCCTTGTCTGGTTCCTGATTTTAATGGGAATGCTTCTAGTTTTTCTCCTTTTAGAATGATTTTGGTTGTGGGTTTGTTGTATATAGCCTTGATTATGTTGAGGTATGTTCCCTCTAGTCCAATTCCCTTTAGGACTTTGAACATAAATGCATGCTGAATTTTGTCAAAATCTTTTTCTGCATCTATTGAGATGACAATGTGTTTTTTGTCCTCGAGTCCATTTATGTGATTAATGACGTTTATTGACTTGCATATTTTGAACCACCCCTGCATTTCTGGAATAAAGCTTACTTGATCATGGTGAATGATCTTTTTGATGTGTGTCTGTATGCGGTTTGCAAGTATTTTGTTGAGAATTTTTGCATCTATATTCATTAAGGATATGGGTCTATAGTTTTCTTTTTTGGTTGTGTCTTTACCTGGTTTAGGTATTAGAGTGATGCTGGCTTAATACAAAGATTTGGGAGTTCTCTCTCTGTTTCTATCATTTTGAATAATTTAAGTAGTATTGGTTGGAGGTCTTCTTTAAATGTCTGGTAGAATTCTGCTGTAAATCCATCTGGGTCTGTGCTTTTTATACTTGGGAGGCTTTGTATTCCTGTTTTGATTTCCTTATATGTTATGGATCTGTTTAGACTATTGATCTCTTCTTGGTTTAACTTTGGTGGGTCCCATGATTTTAGATATCTATCCATTTCTTTCAGATTTTCAAATTTAGTAGCATATAGGTTTTTAAAATATTCCCTTTAATGGTCTGGAACTTTTCAGTGTCTGTTGTGATGTTTCCTCTTTCATCTCTGATTTTGATGATTTGGATTTGTTCTTTCTTTCTTTTGGTTAACTGGGTGAGGGGTCTGTCTAATCTTGTTTAGCTTTTCAAAGAACCAGCTCTTAGATTCATTGATTCTTTGTATTTTTTTCTTTGTTTCTATTTCATTAACTTCTGCTCTGATTTTTTTGTTATTTCTTCTCTCCTGCTGGATTTGGGTTTCATCTGTTCTTGCCTTTCCAGTGTCTTGAGTTGCAGTGTTAGGTCATTTGTTTGGGCTCTTTCTAATTTTTTAATGTAGGCACTTAGAGCTATAAACTTCCCTCTTATGACCGCTTTTAAAGTGTCCCAGAGGTTGTGTTGTGTTGTATTGTCCTTTTCATTGAATTCCAGGAATTCTTTTCTTTCTTAATTTCTCCTTTGACCCACTCATTATTTAGGAGTGTGTTGTTTAATTTCCATGAGTTTGTGTAGTGAGTAGGGCTCTGTTGATTCTGAGCTTTATTGCATTGTGGTCTGATAGAATGTATGGAATTATTTCAATATTTTGTATTTGTTGAGGTTTGTTTTGTATCTCAGTATGTGATCAATTTTTGAAAAAGTACCTTGGGGTGCTGAGTACAAAGCATATTCTTTGGTGCTTGGGTGGAATTCGAAAGATGTCTGTTAGGTCCATTTGATGTATGATATCATCTAATTCAGATGTCTCTTTGTTTATTCTTTGTCCGGTTGACCTGTCTAATGGAGACAGTGGGGTATTGAAGTCCCCTACTATTACTGAGTTGGGGTTAATCTGAAATCCTGTAGTGCTGTCTATATGAAATTGGGTGCACCAGAGTTTGGTTCATATATATGTTCATGATTTTAATATCTTCTTGGTTAATTGTTCCTTTGATCAAAATGAAGTGACCCTCCTTATCTCTTCTGACTAGTTTTACTTTGAAGTCCATGTTGTGAGATATTAGAAATGCAACCCCTGCTTGTTTCTTAGTGCTATTTGCTTGGAATAGTCTTTACCATCCTTCCACCTTAAGGTAGTACCTGTCCTTGAAGGTGAGATGGGTTTCTTACAGACAGCAAAAAGATGAATTTTGCTTCTTCATCCATTCACTTAACCTGTGTCTTTCGACTGGGGAGTTCAGTCCATTGATATTTAAAGTTATTATTGAAAGATTTGTATTGGTTGCCATCATTTCAATTGCTGTTTGTGTTCTTTGTCTAATTTTGTGCTTCCTCAATTATACCTTTATTTCATTTGTTGACCCTGGGGTATAGTTGCTCCTTTCTCCTCTCTTTGTATTGCTTTAAGTATTCTTTGAAGGCTGGTTTCATGGACATGTATTCTTTCAGGCTTTTCGTGTCACAAAAAGAAGGTTTTTCTTTCCCCCTCAATTATAATAGACATTTTTGCTGGATAAAATATTAAGGGTTGGCATCTATTGTCATTTAGAACTGGAAATACCTTGGTCCAGGCTCTTCTGGCTTTCATAGTTTGCATTGATAAGTCAGCTGTAATTCTGATGGGCTTTCCTTTACATGTGACTTGTTTTGTTTTTTTTAACTGCTTTCAGTAGTCTCTCTTTCTTCTGTACATTTAGTGTCACAGGGAGTTTCTTTTCTGATCCTGTCTATTTGGTGTTCTATGTGCTTCATGTTTTTCTATGAGGATGTCTTTCCTTAATTTCGGGAAATTCTCTTGTACAATCCTGTTTAAGATCTGGTTAATACCATTAACCTGAAATTCTTCTCCTTCCTCTATGACTATGATACATAGATTTGGTCTTTTAATGGTGTCCCACATCTCTTGCATATTCCACTCCTGTGTTTTTTTCAAAATTTTCATAATCTTTGCTTGAGTGGTCCAATTCTTCAACTTTATCCTCCAGTGTTGATATTCTGTTTTCCATTCATTCATTCTAGTGGTGAGGCTTTCCCCTGTTGTTTCAAGTTGGCTTATTGAATTTTTCACTTCCTTCTTCATTTCTGCCTGAGTTTTCTTCAATGTTTCTATCTCTTTTAGGAATCCATTCAGAACTTTATCCCTATCTTCTTTCAGTTCTTTCATTTGTTTGTTCATTAAATTAGTTGTGTTCTTTAAATTCATTGAATTTCTTGATCATGTTTATGATTGTTCTTTTAAATTCTGTGTCCTGGGTTATCTCTAGGGGATTCTCCTTGAAGAACTCTTCTACAGGACTTGTAGAGTTTGGTGGGGACATAGTTTTTTGGCTTTCCATTTTATTATTCTTTCATTGTGATTTTGGCATGTGAATTTCTTTTGTTGTTTGTGATTCTGATATGAGAATTATATTGAAGTATGCTTCTGTTTGTATTATTGGTGTGCCTTGGTCCTTTTCTTATTGTTTATGTAAAGCTGGTTGATCCAGGTTTCAGGTTCTCTCAGGTTTTATTTTGGAGGGAGCTGATAGCTTCAGATCAGCTACACAGGAGCACCCACAGAAGCCCAAGTCAGGTTCCAGTCAGGTACGCTCAGGCTTCCTTCTAGGTTTGGACCCCTACTAGCGGGAACTCAGAGCAAAATTTGGGAAGTTCGCTAAGGGGGGGGTGATTTTGGAAGCCTCAGTCTGCTGAATTCTCAGCCCCTATGCCAGAAGGAGGCAGGTACTCTCTGGCTGAGATCACAGCTGCTACACAGATGGAGGTCAGAACCCACCCTCTCAGGCTGTCTCCTAAAATCTCAGCCTTATCCTACCAAAGCCAGGTCTGCCCTGGGGCCTTGGGAGGGGCCTCACACAATCCCAGTTGGGGGTGGGGTGGGAACTGAGCAATTAGCTCACCACCACATGGAGGCAGAATCCTGGCACTCTCAGGTAGTCCCCTGCATTCTCAGCCCCTATGCCAGAGAGAGGCTGGAAACGCACACACTGGTGGTCTGCTGAGACCATAGTACTGGAGGATACATGTCTTTATATGTTTGTCAAACCCATAAAGTATGTAATAGTCCTGTGTCAACTATGAACTCTTGGTGACAACAATCTGTCAACATAGGTTCATCAGTTGTAACAAATGTGACTTCTAGTACAAGATTACTTTGTTCAGTGGAAGAGAGAAGGCGTGGGTGAGGCTGGAGACACAGCAAATCTCTACCTTCCTACCTTCCACTCAATTTTGGTGTGAACTTAAAGTGTTCTGCTAACGTTTGTATCTGAAATGTACCCCAAAGGCCCATGGGCAAAAGACTATCACTGTTGGAAGATGGTGGAACCTTCAGGAAGTAGAGTCTAGTAGAAGGAAGTGAGAGCAATAGATTTTGCCTTATGGGAGATATTGGAACCCCAGCCCCTTCCTTTCTGTCTTTTTGCTTCCTGGTCACCATGATCCACTATGAACTTTGCTCTACCATGAGCTCCACTGCTTGATGTTTGCTGCCTCACCTAGGCCTACCTAAAGCAATGGAGACATGCAAACACAGAGTGAAAATTTTCTTCCTTATAATTTAATTGTTTCAAGTATTTTGTCACAGTAACAGAAATTTAATTAGCCCATTTTCTTAAAAAATTAAGTTTATTAAAACATTTAGGGAGGAAAAAAGCATTTAGGATCTTTGTCCCCACATCTTGTTAGGAACATTTCTAAGAAAAGAAATCAACATGGACCTAAAAAGTTCTAGCACAAGTACTTTTATTTCTATCTCATTTATAAAAGAGAAAGCTCAGAAGCAACTGATAATAATTATAATTATCACTTCCATGGCACTGTCAAGGGAATGCCCCACAGAGCGGGAATGGATAAATGAAGTCCAGCCCCATGGAGTCCTTACATGCAGCCAGTCCACAGCATCTCAGAGGGTATGGGAAGACATACATCATGAAGAAGAAGATGCAGATTGAACACAGCAGTGTTTACAACTGTATCAAAATCCTGCATGCAATCAGGCTGCGAGAGAATGTGCCCAGAAGAGTGTTGTTCTGCCGTGATGATGTGATTAAGGAGATTTATTTTTATACTAAATTGTCTTTGTTTCCCTTTTTAAAATGCAAATGTAATCATGTTACTTCCCTGCTTAACATTCTGCAAGGGCTCCCAAGCTTTCACAACTATGGCTTTTAAATCTTTTTTTCCCATCACCAAAACCACTTATCAAACAAGCCCCTTAGCAAGGTATACTAAGACCTCCCAAATGTGATATTCAGCACCTAGCCAACGTCATAGCCACATGAAACATATGAAGCCTCTTCCTTCTCTTCTTTTTGAGGCCCCCGTTGTGGTTAAATATCTGCCAAAAGCCATTTGTTTTCAAGGCCTGTGGTATTATTAGGGAGAAGTGGAACCTTTAAGAGATAGGGCTATGTGGGAGGAAGTTAGGTCACTGAAGGCATTCCCTTGAGGGGGATATTGAGACCTCTCCTCTGTTGGCTTCTCTCCTCTCCACTCCATTCCTTTCCTCTCCTCTTTCCTGATTGCCTTGAGGTGATCAGCTTTCATCATTCACTTCTTTTACAGTTTACTGCCACCAAAGTCCAAAGGGACAGGGCCAATGACCATGGACTAAGACCTCTGAAACCATGAGCCTAATAAATCCTTCCTCCTTATGAGACCACAGGTATTATGTTACAGCAATGAAAATCTAGCACACTCCCTTAATACCATTCAAAGTATCTACATACAGAAAAACAGGCAAAACGATGGATTCTAGGGGATAGCAATGTGTCAACATAGGGTGGTTGTATTAGTTATTTTTCTGTTGCTATGATAAAGCACATGACCAAGGCAACTTATAGAAGGAAGACCTTATTTGAGCTTTGGTTCTAGAGGGATTAGAGTCCATCATGGCAGGGAGGCACAGAGGAAGGTGGCAGGAGCGGAAGACTGAGCTCTCACATCTTCAAGCAGGCACAGGAAGCAGAGAGCAACTGGAAATCCAGCAAGCCTTAAGAACTCTCAAAGCCCGCCCCCAGGGATGTGCTTCCTCCAGCACAGTCACACCTCCTAAAACCTCCCAAAACAGCACCACCAACTGGAGACAAAATATCTAAATACTTGGAGCCTGTGGGGGACAGTCTCATTTAAACCACCACAGTGGTTGATTATAAAAAAATAGAGGAGGATTGTTTTCAGGGGAAGGCTGTGAATGTGGGAGGTGGAGGTAGAAGAATCTATGCATTTCCCACTCAATTGTTCTATAAAACTGCACTGAAAAGTAAAGTTTACTGAAATATTTTTAAAGCATTTAGGATATTTGACACATATCATTGCTAGGAATAAATCCATATAATCACTAGAAGTAAGTCCTGGCTGAGCCCTTAGGGCCTCACCTAACCTCACAGAGCCACAATTTTCTCAACTATCATTGAAATAATAATGACTTTTCAAGACTAATTGAAGGGTTGGCAGGTGCCAAGCATGGAGGAGGCCCTCCCTAAATTAGAGCTGAGCAAACAGATGCACAGACAGGTGGGTTCACATTACTGGTGGTCTTCATGTGCAAGAAAGGAAGGTCTGCCTTCGAGAGCAGGATGAGAGGGAGCAGAGAGCGCCAAGGGTGTGGAAGAGATAGAAGTTTAGCAGGATCTGAGGATGGAGCTCTGGAAGTAGAAGATGATCAAAGGAAGGCAGAAGTTTGGGGAGGCCTGCCAGAAACGGGACAAACACGGGGGGGGGGGGTCTCCTGAACAGCGCATTATGATGTGTTCATTTGACTGAGTTGCAGATTTTCTAGACGTTTGGAGAGGCATTCTGGGTGATAATTGAATAAGATTAACATTTAAATGGTAGAATGAGAAAAGTAAATTGTCCTCTCTAACATGGGTGGGCATCTCAGTCTGTTGGTACTATTGCAGCAACATACCACAGGCTCGGCAATTTAGAGAAAACAGAAAATTGCCTCATAGCACTTCTGGAAGCTGAGAAGTTCAAGGCCAAGGCACCAACATCAGTGCCTGGTAAGGGCTGCTGGGTGTACCACTGCTCTGCCCTCACACAGCAGAAGGCAGAAGGGCACAAGACGGTAAATACTGTGTCCTTGCCTGGCAGAAGAGCAAAAGGAGAAAGGCCTATGCTAATTAGTTCCAGCCATTTTATATGACAGTGGTCTATGAGTGCCTTAAAAAAGGGATTTCATCATTCCTCAGAAGGCTTTAACCTCTAAATACCACTATGATGGGGCTAAATTTCAACATGACCTTAGGAGGGAGTACATTCGAACCATAGCAGTGAGCGTCAGGCAATCTGACTGTCCTGCGAAAAAGAAAGAATGAATTCTTCTTGGTTTGGTTGTGTTCATGTTAGAACACAGATCTTCTGCCTCTTTCCAGTGACTTAGGCTGGAAATACAACATCTGTGCTCCTGGATCTCCAGCTTGCCCACTGAAGATCTGGGGTTTACTTTGTCTCCATAAACTCATGAGTCCATTCTTGCTAATCTATGGATGCATAGATAGATGACAGATAGATAGATAGATAGATAGATAGATAGATAGATAGATAGATAGATGATAGATAGATAGGATAGATAGATAGATAGATAGATAGATAGATAGATAGATAGATAGATAGATAGATAGATAGATAGATAGATAGATAGATAGATAGATAGATAGATAGATAGATAGATAGATAGATAGATAGATAGATAGATAGATAGATAGATAGATAGATAGATAGATAGATAGATAGATAGACGGGTAGATGATAGATGGATGGATGGATGGATGGATGGATGGATGGATGGATAGATAGATAGATAGATAGATAGATAGGATAGATTACTTCTGTTTCTCTGGACAGTCCAGTCAGACTGAGGCTTGGGCCTCTGGGGGCCCAGGGGTTGTGTCTACACCAAGAAGTAGCTACTACACAGACTCTCCACTGCCCGTAGCACACCTGGCTTGCAGTCTCCATCACTCTATGCACTAGACACAGACTGAGGTTTACAGCATAGACTGAAGATCTGCTGCAGTGTCCCTTCAAGTGAGAACACTCCTAGTTCTAAAGAGAGGGAAGGAAAGATGGTCAACAGCAGTTGCTGTAATCAAGTTTCACACACACTGTTCTCATCTGTCCTCACAGCAGCTTCACAAGAGCCCAATTATTATTTTCCATTTTACAGATGAAAAAATAAGACTCAGATAACACATTCATAGTCATTAACCAGAAGAGGCAAGCCTTGATCCCCCTTCTGTCTGACTCCAAAACCTAGAATCAATCCTCCAGGCCCCAGAGTCTGCTAAGGAGAGGTAAAAGCAGTCTCTGAAAGACATTTGCTCAGCTCACTTTCGCCACACAGGAATGGTCAGAGGCTACAGCAAAGACACTGAAAGATTCGTGGGGCCTTCCTTGACTTAGAGCACCTCTTCCCAAGGCCCTCAAATGTAAGCAGAGCGCTGATATGATGGAGCTGGTCTCAGCTTGGTAGTGACCCCAACCCCAGGGCTGAAGAGAGGAAGAGGAAGAGGAGCTTCAGGGTAGGCAGTGACAGAGATGGAAGGTCATACATCAAAGGGCAGGGAAGAGCTGGACCAGTCCAGCTCTGGGAAACTGCCCTCCCAAGCAGGAGGGGTACCAGGAGCAGAAAGCAAAGTCCCACTCTCCATGGACCACAATGGGCCCAGAGGGGCTGGGATGGGAATGAGGATTGTACTGCAGATCCCAGACAAATAAGCTGCTGGCTTTCCTCACTGATCTGGCAAGTCACCCAGTCCAGGAGTCTAGACTCCATTCATTCTCCACTGAGAGCAATAGATCCTGGGAAAATCCCTGAGCTTCAGTTGGTCCTTTGGTGCTTGGGAAATGGGTGGACAAAAGCAGGCAAAAACCTTTGAAAACTTCAGGCAGATTAGCTTCTAACGGAGCTGTGTGATCAATTAGCTGAAATAAAGATCTTTAAAAGAGAATAAAGAGATTTATTTTGATGCATAGTTTCTGAAACTTTAGTCCATCGTCACTTGGTCATGCTGCTTTGAGCCTGTGAGGCCCCATAAAATATGACAAGGAGGGTCTAGGGAAGTGTCTCATTCAAGTTATCACAGCCAGGAAGCAGTGAAAAAGGAAGGGCCAGGGTTCCAATATCTTCTTTAAGGGCATGCTCCCAAATGACCTAACTTTCTTCCATTAGGCACCACTTCCTAAAGGTTTCATTATGTATAAGGTATTTTCTATTGAAGAAAAAGTTTATTGGGATTGCAGTTCTAAGGGGCAAGAATCCATCATGGCAGGGAGGAACTGCAGGAGGCAGCCAGAGCAGAAAGCTGAGTTCTCATATCTTCAAGCAGGCACAGGAAACAGAGTACAGAAGGCTAAAGCCCGCCCTCAGTGATATGCTTCTACCAGCAAGACCACAACCCTTAAGCTGTCCAAAACAGCCCCACTCAAAGTCTCATTCAAACTACCACACATTACCTCCCAATAGTGCCACAGACTGGAGACTAAGCCTTCAATGCATGAGTCTACTGGGGGCATTCAAAATCCAAACTATAATAAGGAGGAAGGCAATATAATTATAAATAAATGGATTTAATATGTGTGGTTGTTTGAATGAGAATGTCCCCCATAGGTTCCAAGTATTTTATCATTTTGTTCCCAGTTCGTGGTACTGTTTGAGAGGTCTTAGCAGGTGTGGCCACACTGAAGGAAGCACATCACTGGGGGCAGGCTTAGAGAGTTCTTAAGCCTTGCCATATCTTGGGTCACTCTCTGCTTCCTGTGCCTGCTTGAAGATGTCAGAGCTTAGCTTCTGCTCCTACTTCAGCCACCTCTGCCACCATGCCTCCACACCATGATGGACTCTTGCCCTTTTGGAACTGTAAGCTAAATAAACTCTTCCTTTTATAAGTTCCCTTAGTCATAGTGTTTCATCACAGCAACAGAAAAGTGACTAAGACAACATGCCAGGTGGCAATAAATGTTATGAAGAGATACAACAAAAATGGTACAGAGAGGCTTTGGAAAGTCCAGAACCAGGCAACACTTTCAAAAGATGATCTGGGAGAAAGAAATGTAATACTGATATAGTCTGGGAAGTCATGAAGTAAATGCAGACTGCAGTCTGCAACTTATTTGTGAACCATGGAAACAACTGAGAGACTCATAACTAGCATTTTAAAAAAAAAACTAAACAGAAGAAGCTGGAGAGATGACTCAGTAAAGTACCTGTTGTACAAACATGAAAACCTGAGTTCAATCCTCAACATCCATATAAAAAACCTAACATGATACCATGGGGTCATCATCTCAGCTCTAGGGAGCTAGATCCAGGTGGATCCCTGGGACTCTCTAGCCTGCCAACCTACTCTAATTGGTAAGCCCCAAGCGTGTTCAAGTGAGAGACCCAATCTCAAAAGAAAGCTTGGTGGATTAGTTGTGGTAGTAATAACAGCACTCAGGAGGCAAATACATTTATCACAGGCAGATCTCTGTGAAACCTAGGCCAGCCTGGTCTACATAGTAAGTTCCAGGCCAGCTGGTACTACAAGAAGACCCTGTCTCAAACAAAACAAAACAAAAAAAAACAAAACAAAACAAAACAAAAACAACAAAAACCCACGGTGGATGGCTGGCTCCAGAGGAATGATACTCAAGGTTGACCTCTGGCCTCCAAACACAAACACACCTGTACCCACGTACACACGAACACATACCTGTACATATACATGCACACACAGAAGCTAAATAGAAGAGGAAATATCAATATTCATCACATATGGAAGGGGTGTGTCCTATTTCCTGTTTCTTTCAGTTCTATGTGCATACATGTGTACTAGATTATAACAGATGTCCTTTTCTAAATGATGGGTCACAGCATAAAGTGTTTAAAGCTAAAACTGCTGAGTTTGTCTCGGCTCTTTAACTTATCACTGGGACTAGATGGGCAAGCTATGACTGAATCACACCCGTAGTTTCTTCACCCACCCACATTTCTGAACTAAGAGCACAGCTCTGTGGAGGTGTCCACACTTAGCGGTGGTTGCAGCCTCCTCTCAGACTCAAGTGTGTCACCTCAGGCTGCCATAACAAACAGTCCAGAGCTTAAAAAAACAGAAAGCTATGTATTCGTGCTCTGGGGGCTAGAAGTACAAGATCAAGATCAAGATGTCAGCATCTTTGTGTGTCTGTGGCCTCTCTCCTAGGTTTGCAGATGACCACCTGTTGGGTGTGTCCTCACAGAACTTTTCCTCTGTGCATTTGCCCCTGGTTCTCCTTTGTGTGTCCCAATGTCCTCTTCTATAGAGACACTGATCAAACTGGATCAGAACACAAGATAACAGCCTCGTTTCAACCTAATCACCTCTGTTGACGGTTGTTTCCAAATAAGCCATGTTCTGAGACACTGAGGTCTGTGTTCCAACATGTGAATTCTGGGAAAGATACAATCTCCCTGCAATACAAGGGAAGACTCAGACGATCCAGCTGATCAGAACTTTGGCCAAACATGACTTCTTTGTTCACCACAGATGTTGCATTGCTTACCACAGAGTGCTCACTGCTGATGAGCACACACACTCTTCATGTGACTGTGATAAGTATCCTCTGAGACAAACCCAGTGTGCTGACTGGGAGGTCACCAGGTGTTATGGTGTAGGCCTTAATTGTCCCCCATATGTTAACTAAAGGCTTGGATGCCAGCCTGTGGCACTATTGAGAGACGATGGGACCTTTAAGAGATGAGACAGTGGAAAAAAGTTGTGCCACTGTAAACATGCCCTTGAAGGGACTATTGGGACCACCATGTTTTTCTCTTCTCCCCCCTCTCCCTATTGCCATGAGGCAAACATGCCTCCTTTTCTTCTACCACATCCTCCCCTATGATATACTGTGCTACTCCAGCCAATTAACCATGGACTGAAATCTCTGAAACCAGGGACCAAAATAAACCTTTCCTACAATAAGTTGAGTATATCAAGTACTATGTTACAGTTGCAGAAATGTAGCTAACAGTGGGAAGAAATCAATAGGAACTTCACCTCCCTTCTCTTCTCTCTCCACTCCTACTAATGTATGCACAGGTGTACTCATTTGCACACCATATCGTTCCACAAGGGTCACATTGCTGAGTCTCTATTAGAGTCTATGGACAAGCCTCTTCTCCATTATCCTGAACATGGGTGAGAGGCATCTTGAGTCCCAAAGAAAAACCACTCTGTTGAACATAACATCTCATCTTGCTGATCTCTCCTTCCAGCCATGATCCCCATTTTGAACCTGCTATGTGAATACATTTATTAGTGTCATTGCACCCTGATTTCAAGTATCGCTGTGGTTAAAGTCTTGGTCTCCAGGGTAGTATGATGGGAAATGAAGGAACCTTTATGAAGAGGGACCTAGTGGGAGGTCCTTACATCATTGGAAGCATGTCTTCAGAAGGGACAGTGGGATCTCTGTCTCTCTTCCTCTGACTTCTTGTTTAGCATTGTAAGCTCCTCCACATATGCGCTCTCACTGTGAGGTACCAATACTATTATATAGTATTATATATACCCAACACCCTCATCAGAGGCCAAACCAATGGGTCTGGCCCACAATTTGACTTTGAACTTCCAAAACTGGGTTCTGAATAAACCATTTCTCCTTGTAAGCTAACTTCTCTGGCCATTTCATTGCAGTAACCCAAAACCAATTGATACAAGAAGGACTTACTAGACCAGAACTGTATTACAATACAATGTATGAACTTGATAAGTTTATCTTTGTATCATACAGAAACCCAGGAAAGAGCACTCAATGAATGCTTTGTTTGGTAAGTAGATGGATGGGTGGGTAGATGAGTGGATGGATGGATGAATGGATGGATGGATGGATGGATGGATGGATGGATGAATACAGTTTACCTCAATCTCAGTGGTAGATACTAACCACATTTCTCAAAGGCAGATCCTCCACATTGCCAACAGTCCCCTCATCCCACAGTTGTGTCTCCAGGGATTCCACTAAAAGGCCCCAGATGTCCACTCCTACCTTCTTAGGATAACTGCCAAATTCAGCCTGCAGGGCAAGGACCCCCAGCTGCAGCAGTGTCTCACTGTCGCAATACAGTCTCTCTTCTAGAATGTCCTTCCGAAGCTGCAGGTAAAGCTGATGCCTGGTCAGACTGTGCCTGGCAGAGAAACAGAGAAATAAGGGTAGATGGGATGTTCAGAGACCAGAAGAGTCTGAACACAAGAGGGCTTCTTGGTATGGGAAGATGACTATAACCTAGCAAAACCCAGAGGACAATGTCAGAGAGACCAGTGTGGCCTCCTCCACCTACACCATGCCTCCTTCTCTCGCTGATGGCGTCTCTGTACTAGGCACTTCATCGAACACCCACAGAGAGGTTTGGTGATGCTATGGCTCAAGGTAGTAGGCTTAGGTAGTGTCTCTATTAAGCAACAGAATACAGAGATGGTGATCTGACAAAAAATCCAATGCCCTCTCCTCCAACCCTTTCCCCTGGCTGCTGGATTGTGTATAGAACAAGAGAGAAACCTGATCTTGAGTGGACTATGTTTGAAACACAAAGGCAAGTTCTTGTTTGGACAAGGGCCTGCCTCCAAAAAGAATGATTTTCCTCTTGGCTCTATCACATTCAAATCCCATCAACAGAAATTGTGTTATTTATACGCAATTTACCATTTCCAAAGCACTTGCTTATCCACTATTTGTAATGTCAGGCCAGATAGGCATAAACCCCTTAATGAACGCAGGAATAGTCTGTAGCACTCACCGGAGCAGCCCATAGTGACTGACAAAGAACTTTATCCTCAGAAAGAGTGTGAAGGCATACATGGAGGCCTTCAGGGGCTGCTCTCTCCAGCGTTCTGGGGCAACATTGCACAATTTGGTTTCATTGTCCAGGAAAAAGAACTCTTTACCTGAAATGGAAATAGAGTTTAAAGGAAAAAGCAATAGGCTGTGTCCCACCCTCAGACTCACACCTTGCACCTACCCAGAGGGGTAGGGTGTAAGCTGTGTTGGTGCGGGAGAGAACAGGAAGTTCCCTCAGTATCCTGGAGAACAGAAAGGAGGAGACAGAGGAAAACAGTCAAGAAGAAAATGTAACTCTAGCCATCCCTTCATATCGCAGGTTCTGCATCTGCAGATTCAACTAACCACAGATAGAATTTTCTTTAATTTTATATGCACTGATCACGTACAGACCCTCTTTTTCATTGTCCTCTACACAGTGTAGTATGACACCTATTTAGTTAGCGTTCAAAATACTCTAGAGATACAGGATGCAGAAATTGCATGTTCACACTCTACCATTTTATATAATGAACTTGAACATCTGTAGATTTGGGTATCTGCTGGGGTCCTAGAATCCATCCCCTGTGGAAACTGAGGGATGACTGTGTTTATGATGAGGAGCTGTTACCTTATGAAGAAAACGTAACACAAGAATGGAGTACTAAGTCTCTGTATATGCCAGGCCCTTTGCATCAATTGGACCATCTTGCACCTCCCAGTCACAGGCACATTGCCTACTAAATGTTACTAAATACTTCTGGAACTCATCCAGTGACCCCTAACCTCCAGGGTGATGGGATTCAGAACTAAGTCAGTCATGCCCATTCACTCTCTCTCTCTCTCTCTCTCTCTCTCTCCTCCTCCTCCTCCTCCTCTTCCTCCTCCTCTCTCTCTCTCTCTCTCTCTGTTCCTCTCTCTCTTTCCTTCTCTCCCTCCATCTCTTCCCCTTTTCTCATTCTTTCTGTCATGGACGGACCCACTGAGAAGGCTTTCTTCAAAAGTCAGAAGGCAAATCTCTACCAAGCATCAAATCAGCTGACACTTTGATCTTAAACTTCCAGATTCTAAAACTATGTAAGAGAAAAAAATGTCTACTGTTTAAGCTACCCAGTTATGGCACTTAGTCATAGCAGTCCAAGCTGACCAAGTCTGAGCTAAGTGTAGTCTCATTTGTCCTATCACCTCAAAATTCCATAATAAGAGCTCAGATCTTCAACTCCTGCCGAGTTGATCCTGCAGCCCCTCTGAGTGGAAGGATAGGTCTGACATAGCCACTGAAGGCACGGTCCCCATCCTTCTGCTCTCTTCAGAGGTATTCTCAACCAGCCTGGGGACCATAAGCCATTCCCAGGACTCCTGAAGGTCAACCCTGCACGAAGTACAGGGGACTTGTAGGAGAGCAAAATAAAAAGTCCCTTAATGAAAAGACACGGGGAGAAAATGTGGAAATCCTTTCTCTCAGCTCTTCAGGAGAGATTCGTACCTTGAGTTCTTGGGTGCTAAGTGCCATCAGTACCACAAGATAATTTGGAAATGTTTTTAATACTTGTTTGTCTATTTACAGGGGACTTGTAGGAGAGCAAAATAAAAAGTCCCTTAATGAAAAGACAAGGGGAGAAAATGTGGAAATCCTTTCTCTCAGCTCTTCAGGAGAGATTCTTACCTTGAGTTCTTGGGTGCTAAGTGTCATCAGTACCACAAGATAATTTGGAAATGTTTTTAATACTTGTTTGTCTATCTTCAAAGCACTGCAACTGATCAACCAGACCTGGCAGCTGAGTCACAACCCACATCCTACCCCCATTATTTCATGACAATCCACACTCACTTGATTTTTTTCCACAGGCACCGGAAGGCCTTACTGTACTAAGTTGTGTCTAAGTGAACAAAGTGAGGCGTCCTGGTCTGAAGCAGCTTTCCAGGATAATCAGAGCTCAGGTACCCATGTCCCTGGGTTCCCAGAGGCCCCAGGGCAGTAGTGTCCCCAGAAAACACCCACCTTTCACATAAGCCAGACCAAAGTAGGTAGTCTCCCCAAGGTTAGTGAAGGACATGACAGCAGCGAAGACAGCGCCTACGGTGGACTCCATGCCGCACTTCACCTCCAGACACTGTCCACTCAGCAGTACCACACAGATGTCCCTGAGGGCCAAGTAGGATTTCCCTTTTCTAGTCTGAAAACAGCAATAGCATCAGTGTTCACAATAGCTATGAAACCTTGAGTCTTTAACTTGGGCTAGTCACAGCATTAAGCATGTTTGATGAATCACCTCATTTAACTGTCAAAGAGCCTAAGAGATGAATATGTTTTTTTTTCCTACTTAGCAAATGAGAAACTGAGGCCCTGAGATAGGGAGGAACTTTCCTAGAGTTGCAGAGTTGGTAAAAGGCAGAACCTCAGACTCAAGTCTCGGTCCTCTGTCAGGATCTGTGGGGTCAGGAAGATTGGGAGGCAGGACTCACCCACATCTTCCCCCTGCTTGCCCTCCAACTCATCATTGAGTCACGCACCCGTGTGGGTGTCCATCAGGCTAATGGTGTCCCCACAAGGGCCCTGAGGAGTACAGGTTCGTGCCTTCTAAGGTGTACAGAGAATTTGGGCAGTTGATGATCTAATGAAGACAGGAGCTAGAGCAAGGGGATGGATAAGTGGATCCGCAGAGCCACAGGCACACTCAAGTCTACCTGCCTCATCAGCCTTCTTGGATCATTACCGGGTTCACTTCCCACCACATCCCTGCCCAAACACCTTGGCCCTCCTGAAGCTTCCAAACAGCTCAAAGTAGTGCAGACTCCTTGTTTGTACTGAAGACTCCCATCTCCCAGGTGATTCTACAATCTGTTAACAGTGAACACTAACCATCATGGCTGGTCATGTAGGTGTACTCAGAGTCACCATGGGTCCCACCTACTTGCTGCACTTGAGTTGGTCTAGGTCAAGGCCAGGAGTCCGTACTTATAAGTCCCAAGGTGCCACTGAAGTGCACTCAGAGCAATGAAGCCCTGAGCTAGCAGGGGGCAGGCCAGTTGTGCAGACACACAGCACCCAGGCCCATAGACATACTTAGTCTCAAGCCCACTGTGATACAGGTGGGCTCCTCCCTCCCCCTCTCTCTCTCTCTCTCTCTCTCTGTTCCTCTCTCTCTTTCCTTCTCTCCCTCCATCTCTTCCCCTTTTCTCATTCTTTCTGTCATGGAAGGACCCACTGAGAAGGCTTTCTTCAAAAGTCAGAAGGCAAATCTCTACCAAGCATCAAATCAGCTGACACTTTGATCTTAGACTTCCAGATTCTAAAACTATGTGAGAGAAAAAAATGTCTATTGTTTAAGCTACCCAGTTATGGCACTTAGTCATAGCAGCCCAAGCTGACCAAGTCTGAGCTAAGTGTAGTCTCATTTGTCCTATCACCTCAAAATTCCATAATAAGAGCTCAGATCTTCAACTCCTGCCGAGTTGATCCTGCAGCCCCTCTGAGTGGAAGGATAGGTCTGACATAGCCACTGAAGGCACGGTCCCCATCCTTCTGCTCTCTTCAGAGGTATTCTCAACCAGCCTGGGGACCATAAGCCATTCCCAGGACTCCTGAAGGTCAACCCTGCACGAAGTACAGGGGACTTGTAGGAGAGCAAAATAAAAAGTCCCTTAATGAAAAGACACGGGGAGAAAATGTGGAAATCCTTTCTCTCAGCTCTTCAGGAGAGATTCGTACCTTGAGTTCTTGGGTGCTAAGTGCCATCAGTACCACAAGATAATTTGGAAATGTTTTTAATACTTGTTTGTCTATTTTCAAAGCACTGCAACTGATCAACCAGACCTGGCAGCTGAGTCACAACCCACATCCTACCCCCATTATTTCATGACAATCCACACTCACTTGATTTTTTTCCACAGGCACCGGAAGGCCTTACTGTACTAAGTTGTGTCTAAGTGAACAAAGTGAGGCGTCCTGGTCTGAAGCAGCTTTCCAGGATAATCAGAGCTCAGGTACCCATGTCCCTGGGTTCCCAGAGGCCCCAGGGCAGTAGTGTCCCCAGAAAACACCCACCTTTCACATAAGCCAGACCAAAGTAGGTAGTCTCCCCAAGGTTAGTGAAGGACATGACAGCAGCGAAGACAGCGCCTACGGTGGACTCCATGCCGCACTTCACCTCCAGACACTGTCCACTCAGCAGTACCACACAGATGTCCCTGAGGGCCAAGTAGGATTTCCCTTTTCTAGTCTGAAAACAGCAATAGCATCAGTGTTCACAATAGCTATGAAACCTTGAGTCTTTAACTTGGGCTAGTCACAGCATTAAGCATGTTTGATGAATCACCTCATTTAACTGTCAAAGAGCCTAAGAGATGAATATGTTTTTTTTTCCTACTTAGCAAATGAGAAACTGAGGCCCTGAGATAGGGAGGAACTTTCCTAGAGTTGCAGAGTTGGTAAAAGGCAGAACCTCAGACTCAAGTCTCGGTCCTCTGTCAGGATCTGTGGGGTCAGGAAGATTGGGAGGCAGGACTCACCCACATCTTCCCCCTGCTTGCCCTCCAACTCATCATTGAGTCACGCACCCGTGTGGGTGTCCATCAGGCTAATGGTGTCCCCACAAGGGCCCTGAGGAGTACAGGTTCGTGCCTTCTAAGGTGTACAGAGAATTTGGGCAGTTGATGATCTAATGAAGACAGGAGCTAGAGCAAGGGGATGGATAAGTGGATCCGCAGAGCCACAGGCACACTCAAGTCTACCTGCCTCATCAGCCTTCTTGGATCATTACCGGGTTCACTTCCCACCACATCCCTGCCCAAACACCTTGGCCCTCCTGAAGCTTCCAAACAGCTCAAAGTAGTGCAGACTCCTTGTTTGTACTGAAGACTCCCATCTCCCAGGTGATTCTACAATCTGTTAACAGTGAACACTAACCATCATGGCTGGTCATGTAGGTGTACTCAGAGTCACCATGGGTCCCACCTACTTGCTGCACGAAGTGCACTCAGAGCAATGAAGCCCTGAGCTAGCAGGGGGCAGGCCAGTTGTGCAGACACACAGCACCCAGGCCCATAGACATACTTAGTCTCAAGCCCTTTCCATACTTGTATCTGTGACTCCATAATTGTATCTGTGACTGTGTGTTTTCTAAGTGAATCTGACAGGACAGTGGAGCACAGGCATGGAGCCACAGCTCTGGGCGGTCTTCCTTCCCTACCTTCCTAGGTTGGGATGTGACCACTGACTGCTCTGTTCCCACTTGTCCCAGGTTCCCTGACCCCTCCTGCCCCAGTACTCGCCATATAACAAGTTTCCTTGCCCAGAGGCCAGTGGTACACACTCTCCTAGCTACATCCCTCTCTACCTCTCTTTGAGGAACTACACAGAAAAGACCCACATAAGCATGTGTGTCCAAGATACAGCAGACACGGCAGTGCTGCCCTACCGGGGCCAGCAGCACCAATGTTCTTTCCATTGCCAACTTGGAAGGAACACCTCTTACCCACCCCCCCATTCCAGGTATCAAGTCTTTCTCCAATATATAGGTTGTGGTCCCCTCAAGCAATCCCATCTATCTGGGCTGATGCAGCAGACCCATGGGAAGGGAGCTTGACTTTTCCACCCTGCACTTGAGCAGGTATCCAGAGACTGATGGGATGCAAATTTGAATCACAAGACAAAAACCCAGGTGCTGAGGAGGGAGGGTGTCTGTTCACACTGTTCCCAAAGGCAATGTGATATTAAATAACAGATAAAAAGCACCATGCTTTGGGCTGGAGCTGGAGCTGGAGCTCAGTGGTAGAGTACTTGGCTAGCAAGTACAAGGCCTTGGGATCATCCCAAGAACTGCCAGAAAAAAAAATTAATTATTTTTGAAATACCACTATGATATCTCAAGTGAGAGATAAAAACAAAGAGACAGACAGACAGGCAAAGGCAACATGAACAAAGGGAACACATTTTCCATTTAGTCCCTGCAGTGGCTGTGAAGTGCCCTGTGAAGACACGAGGCAACTGTGCCTTCATGCTGCACTGGGCCTGTAAGTTAGGTGTCTGCCCCGCAAGAGGTTATTTACAAGTGTTTCCTGTGGTAGAGCCTCTCTGGGCAGTGATGCTTCTCACTGAATGTGACTTCCCAAGCGCTACTGTCCAGAACAAGTTCTGGAAAGGCTGATCCTATAGCAAGGTTTCATTCAGAAGGAAAAGGTGCATGTACCAAGAACCCCACTTGGAGGGCGACAAGGAACTGCACCAATCAAAGATGTCAGGACAAGAAATGAGGAGCTAAGGGCTAGAGAACTGGCTCAGTGGTTAAGAGCACTGGCTACACTTGCAGAGAACCTGGGTTTGAATACCAGCACCCACATGGCAGCCAACAATTGTCCTTAACTCCAGTTCCAGGGAACCTGACGCCCTCTTCTGACCTCCACGGGCATTGCATAGCAAGGTTCACTTACATGCAGGCAATACATTCATACACATAAAATAAAATAAAAAAAAAAAGAAATAAGAGGCCAAAACAACAGGCAGCAGATGGTCCAGTCTAAGTCAGAAAAACTGGGTCAGTGTGACACATCACATGCCAGGCACAGGTCCTTCCTCCCACTCCCTACATGCAAACCAAAGACCCAGTGTTCTTACTGGGGGAACCCTGGGCTGTCCTTCTCATGCCTTTCTGACATCTGCAAAGATGTTAGGAGCCCAGGAGTACCATAAGGATTGCAATAGGCTAGACCTGGTGTTGTGGTGTGTTGGAGGACCCTGTTGTTAAGGTCGTAGTCCACAATGTCTGGACAGCTCTCCAAGCTTGGCTCAAAATGGAGGACTCCCTTTCTCAGCAGGGGCTTCCTATTCTCTGCCTGACCTTATTTGGAAAGTGTCTCCAAGCACAGATGCCTGACCTTATTTGGAAACATGACCTTTGACACAGTTCCCTGTAAATGCTGCCCCTATATGATAACTAGGCATTGCACTACAGCCAATCAACTGCACCTCCTCTTTCTACATGACAGGGTCCTCCTGCCATATGCAAATAAAGCAGACTATGAACACCTATCAGGTAAAGCTTTGGCTGCCATCCTCACCCTATATATTCCCTCCAACTCCCCTAAATAAACAAGCTGTCTCACCGAAGATGACTCCCAGAAATTCTTTCCATTGTACTCACAGCCGTCCTGACCCTGTTCGTCACTTCTGCTCCCTTTGTTCTTGCAGATTGGTGGCCAACAACCCACGAGGGGAGAGAGAACCCCAGAGCCTTGGTACGCTCAGTACTGTTCAAGCATCCTTGCAGGGAGGGGTGGCTGCCCCATCACAGCCGGTCTGACCTATCCATCTGGTAGGGGAAGACTCTGTAGTCACCTGAGCCATGTGACCCCAAGGGCATCAGGAAGGGTTCCCTGGATGGTGGGGTGGGAGATTGCCCTTCCTCCCTACAGCACTCAATGGACAATGTCCTAAACAAGCCAGTGGAAGGCTGGACAGGTGCCTTAAGGGGCTGGCAGGGGAGGAACTGGCCTAGGGCCTTGGAGTAAGAAGGTGTTCAGAGAGTGCTCCCTTGGGTTTAACTCTATCAGATTGCCTGATGCCAGGTGCTAAGTGTCCTCAGATCACTGAACCATAGAATGAGTGAATCCAACCTCTCATACACTAGCCTTCCTGGTTTCTATAGTCTTGTGCTTTGGGTGACAATCCTTGAATTCTTGAAGCATGAAAATCACCACCCATTTCTTGCTTCTTGTTCTAGCACAGGGCCAAGCATATTGTGAGTGCCTTCTTAGTGTTCAGTACATGAATACAGGTGGCCTTTGTCCTGGAACCCAGACTGATCTCAAGGTGTCTGGCTCACACCTTCGGTTTGCCTGAACTGGGCTCAGATACTGAGGAAATGGATGTTTCACTGATGGGGGCACATCAGGCTGGGGTGTAAGGGAATTCTGCTGGAAGTACTGAACTAGCCCTGGCTGAGCTGTAGAGGGTTTCGGGGTGCTCTTCTGCATTGCTCTGAGCTACAAGAGGATACGCATAGAGATGATGTAGGAACCCAAGAGAAACGGGACACCAAGCCAACCTTCCATCAGCCCTGCCTCGAAAAGGCCTGAGAACTGAAAGGCATCATGGCAAGATGGAGTTGGCGAGATGGGCACCTTGATTCTAGGAAGAGGGGAGATTGGAAAGTCATCTTCCCAAATGCTTAACATTGACTGAGAATCTCCTGGCCCCAGGCTGGGCATGGGACATGAGGGCACGATGTACTACCTTGAATTCTTGAAGCATGAAAATCACCACCCATTTCTTGCTTCTTGTTCTAGCACAGGGCCAAGCATATTGTGAGTGCCTTCTTAGTGTTCAGTACATGAATACAGGTGGCCTTTGTCCTGGAACCCAGACTGATCTCAAGGTGTCTGGCTCACACCTTCGGTTTGCCTGAACTGGGCTCAGATACTGAGGAAATGGATGTTTCACTGATGGGGGCACATCAGGCTGGGGTGTAAGGGAATTCTGCTGGAAGCACTGAACTAGCCCTGGCTGAGCTATAGAGGGTTTTGGGGTGCTCTTCCGCATTGCTCTGAGCTACAAGAGGATACGCATAGAGATGATGTAGGAACTCAAGAGAAACGGGACACCAAGCCAACCTTCCATCAGCCCTGCCTCGAAAAGGCCTGAGAATTGAAAGGCATCATGGCAAGATGGAGTTGGCGAGACGGGCACCTTGATTCTAGGAAGAGGAGAGATTGGAAAGTCATCTTCCCAAATGCTTAACATTGACTGAGAATCTCCTGGCCCCAGGCTGGGCATGGGACATGAGGGCACGATGTACTAGGCTGAGCTGGGCAGCCCACCCACATGTGCTCTCCCTGCTCCATCTACCAGATCTTCTTCCCCTAACCCTCTCTCCCTCAATTTCTGTCTCCTCAGACTTTCATCTGTGAATGAGTACTTCTCTCCCTCTTCTCTATCAGGCGTCTTCTACTCTCTTACATCCTTATGGGTCATCTCAATTTTTTTTTTAGCACAAATCACTACCTGGCATGCTTTCAAATTATGCAGTGTCTCTTTTTGCCTCCTCCTGCTAGACTATAAATTCCACAGGACTTTGTTTGCCACAGCATAGAGTGGGGCCTGGAAGAGTGCCCAGCTTGTGGAGACACATCACAGCATCTGGGCTGAATAAGAGAAAAAACGGTTTAGGGGATTTATGGGAGAAGGGCCTGAAGCAGGGAGACCACCGCGGCATCCCATGGAAGGAACCTCAGTCACAGTACAGTCAGCTTCAAGTTTGCCTGGCTGGACGATTCTTTCCCATCCCACCCAGTCTAACCAGTAGTTACCACAATGGATCCAGGCAGGTGTAGGCTCACAGGGGCCTCTCCAGCCAGAAGGATGAACTCCGGCCTAGAGTACTGAGAGAAACATTGAACGTGAGAGAGGAAGAGGGGTTCCAAGCTTTGGATCTTGACTTACCCTATCAGTTCATCTCCCCCTGCTTTCTCCAGCCCTCTGTCTCCCAGTGCCCCAAATAAACAGGTTTCAGCAGGACAGAGCTGACTGGGGCAGAGCCCCAGCTGGCCATCTCAAAGCAGAGGCCTTGCAGTGACGTGTAGGAGACTGGCAGTGCCCTGGCTCTTGATGGATACATGGATGTCTTCATTATTAGAGGCTAACAGTCACACAGTAGTACATAATCTCCATGTGTAGCAAAAGCCTAAAGCAATCTTAGTGTGGAGATGAACACATATTACCTGTGTTTCAGCATTCAGGAGGTTGAGGCAGGAGGATCGAAAGGTTGAGGTCATCCTGGGCCACATAATATGACCCTGTCTCAAAACAAAATTACAAAAGAAAAGCAAGAGCTGGGGAAATGGTTCAGTCGGTAAGGTGCCTGCCACGCAAGCATGGGGATCTGAGTTGGATCCCCAGCACTCGTAAATTCCAGGCACAGTGTCATGCACATGTAACCCCAGCACTGGGGAGGTGGGGACAGGAGGATCCCTAGGGCTTGCTGGCCAGCCAGTCTATCTGAATTGGTGAGCCAGTTTCAGTGGGAGACCCTGATTCTCAAAAAATAAGGAGAGTGACTGAAGAAGACTCCTGACATTGACATCTGGGCCTCCATACACACAAATGCACACATACAAGTATACACGCATATACATATACACTAACATATCAAATGAGAAAAAGAAAATCAAGTATAAAATACATTATATAGGACAACTGTATGTTAGATGCCGTACTGTAATATTGCCCTACACTCAAGTAACTGTAAAGTTCATGAGAGGTGGGCCTGACATCGACCTTGCCTCCTACACACCATCTACCACAGAGCTGACCTAGGGAGGCCACTGAATCCCTAGCCTTGAGTGATCAAGTTCAGGTTTCTGCTGGTCCCAGTCTATGAACCCCAGCTTAGGGACTCTGTGCCCTGAAGCCCCTGCTGATATTCATCTTCTGTGTTCCTGAGATGACTCTTGGCAGTGTCCTCCAGCCCTCTCTTGCTCACCTTTCCCTTTCTTTGCAGGAACCCCCTTGGAGAAGATGTTGCTGGCCATGAACGTTCTGCTTCTGCCAAGAGCACAGGCCCAGAGCCACGCCGCAGGCCTTCCTTACTGTCACAGGGACCCACACCTGCAAGAGTGCTGGCCGGGGATGGGGAACTGTTGACACGCTTCATACATGCATCCTGCAACAGCCACCCAGGCACTGCATGCAAGCACTCTGAGCCACTTCATGTCATTCCCCATGCCATGGGGGTTTACATAGGTTCTTCCAATGGCGAAGCTGAGATCCTCAGAAGTTAAGGCTGCACAGCCATGAAACGAGGAAGGGTATGAGGCGTAAGGTCACAGTCTGCTTCTCCCCATCCCAGAATTCTGCCTCTGTGCTCACCATGACTCTAGGGTTCCAATAACCCCTGACTAGATCATGGACTCTGACTTTCTTCTTAAAATTTTAGACATTCGGAGCTGGAGAGATGGCTCAATGGTTAAGAGCACTGTCTGCTCTTGCAGAGGACCCAGATTCGATTCCCAGCACCTAACATGGCAGCTAACAATTGTCCTAACTTCAGTTCCAGGAGATCTGACACCTCTTCTGACCTCCATAGGCACTGCAGGATATGGGTGCACTTACATACATGCAGGCAATACACTCATACACATAAAATAAAAATTATAATTAACAAAAATTTTAGACATTCAACTGTTTCAACAATAAACATATAGTCATGCACCACATACTAATGCCTTGGTCAACAGCAAATAAACTGCATAAGCTACAGGGATTCTGTTATATGATGAACCTGAGAAACTCCTGCCACCTAGTGAGAGTGAAATCATCCCAGTGTGTACAGCATGTCATGTGCTTACGGGGGCACTTGGGTAACAAACCTGCTCCCTAGGAGTGAAGCCTCCCTACTGTGCAACCAGTTACAGAAGTAAAAGTCAGCCAGAGAGGCCAGGTGGGTTGACTGAAGCCAAGTGAAACCACCAACCCACGGTCATGAGTGTGCTATGTGGTTTTTTGCTGTACAGCATGGTGTGCTAAGGGATCATCGCTCAAACACCAAGGCTCATACTCTCCCATCTCTGAACCTGAATGGGGCTTCCAGAGGATGTGGGGTTTCTGACAATAGAGCTGCCACCTGGCCCCTCACGTCTTGGCTTCTTCTTACTAATATCATTTTTGGAAGAATGGAGAAGCTTGTCATCAATAATCAGCAATGAAGTAGGAGATGGGGACTCCCACACCAAGTTTCATAGTGTGGAGCAGCAGGAGGCCACTCACTTGTTAACAAAGAAACTGCAGCTGCAGGGACTCTGTGCTGAGGGGCTCCGGTGGGGCTCCGGGGAGCTCTGAGTCTCTGTGCTTCTCTCTGAAAATAACCAAACATGGTTATGTGTCAGGGCAATGCAAACAAACACTGTGGCTTTTGGAATCAACGGTCCAGAGTGTGGACAGCATCATAGCTGATGAACTGTGTGCTTTCGGTGAAATTACTGAACCTCTCTGGGCCTGTATTCTTATACTGAAAATAGAAATGACAGTCACAGAGTTGGGAGCTGAGAAGAGAGTTAGAGGGAACGTGAAACCAAATGCAAACAGCAAAGGAGCTCCTTCATTTTGGAACAACAAACAATACTTTTAAATGAAAATAAGTAAATAAAATCAGGCATGGTAGCACAAGACTGCAATCTCAGTACTCAGAGGTTGAGACAGGAGGCTCAAAAGTTCAGGACTCGGGGCTACAGCGATGGTTCCATGGTTAAAAGCACTTATTGCTCTTCCAGAGGACCTGGGTTTGGGCTCCCAGCAACCATGGCTGCTACCAACCATCCCTAACTTCAGTTCCAGGGAGTTCAACACCCTCTTTGGACCTCCACGGGCATTGCATGTACCTGGAGGAAAAATACTCACACACATAGATAAGAATAAAGCTTTTTTTTTTTTTTTTAAGTTTAAGACTGGGTCAGGCTGTATAGTGAGATCTTGTCTTTGAGTGTGGCTGTGAGGGAGCACCCAGGGCCTTCACCCACCTCTGTGAGGCTGCAGACCATCAGGGACCCAGATCATGGGGCTGTCACTGCCAGCTTGATGCAGCCTCTTCCTGAGCAAGTAGCTTCTGCTCTGCCATTCACAGGTACTTTCCTCTACAGCTCTTCTCTCCACCTGAGCAAGGATCAGGGCATCGTACATCAGCAACCAAGGTCAGGCAAGAGCTTTTACACAGATACACGCCAGCTACCTGTCAGGCTAAGCAAGTGTGGGTTGTCTGTTTTGCAAAGAGAGGGCCTAAAGGGTGCCTTCTCCAGCAGCCAAAATATACTGTGGCCCTACCACCACATGCCCTCCCAGAGGCAATTCAATCTCCTCCACTCCTGGGCACTCTGTGCATAGGTGCCTTTCTGGAGCCTTCCTTCCACCCCCCTGGGATCTCCCAGAACGTATATTGTGCTTTTGAGACCCAGAGTTGTATCCTGTCTGCCTCCAACCCTCTCTACCTCCACCCCCAAATTATCTCTCCTTGTCACTCACTTGTCTGTTCACCCATCACCCTGATTTTCTTGACCCTCCAACTTGCCAACATCTCTGTGCTCTCTCTGCACCAAGGCCCCTCCTCTAGTTGAAAAGGGATCAAAACCTACTTTGTGGGTCCTTGATGGAAATGTTACAGGTCAATAGAGTCTATCCAAGGACAATGGCACACCACTGGGTGGTAGGTTCTGATCCAATCTTTCCAATTCGCATGCCCTTGTTCCCACACTGAGTCTTCTGGCATGGTTGTAGGAGGGATCCACATGCCCACACTCAAGAGAAAAGTGGTCTACTAAGGGTGATGGATGGCACATTTTCTGATTGACAATTGGCAACCCTCACCCAGCTACCCACTCATCTCCATCCTTGTGACCCCTGCATTAATTTTGATACAGCTGATCTCTAGCTTCAGTCCCTCCACATCATCTCAGATGAGAACCTCCTTACATTTTGAGCCATGAAGGCCTCATTTGTCCACCCTGGCCCAATCCTGCCCTAGCTTGATAAGGAAACAATTTCTGGGTTCCATTCCTGTGGTAGGCTCCCCAGAAGGTCAGGGGGAGGCTGTCTCCACTTTGGGTCACCTCCTTGAGCAAACTGTTCCAAGTGCTGCTCTCCATCATCACCCTCTCCAGGAG
>NW_008339436.1:3402850-3425350 GCF_000622305.1 Nannospalax galili | reverse complement strand
AATCTGTTCTGAACTTGCTCCAGAGAAGATGTTGTGTGGGGCATTTCCCTACAGTTACTGGGCACAGAACACTTCACAGAGCATCAACTCACTTCAGGAAGGGCTGATTCTTAAAAACCATTGAGAGAATACATAAATAACTGTCTTTGTGGAGTGTGCAATCCTCTAGCCTGCTACACCCTCTGAGCAGAGCTGGCCAATGAATCTTAACTTTCTTGCCAGCCCCACTTGGGTCTGTCAGGAGTACCAAGTTGAGTAGGATGCAGAGGTTGTTTCTGGACTCATAGAAAGGAACTGTGTAATTGACCAGCAATGCCTGCCTAAGACTTAGAACAGAAGGATGGTGACACCCGCCCTCAATGCATGCCATCCTGCTCAGGGGAAAGCCACTCAGCTAATCGGAAGGCATAACCTGCCAAGACATAGGTGCTCTTGCTCACAGACCTGGTTTGGTGGGACACAAACCCCTGCCGACCAGTAGAGAGTCATCCCTAAGGAGTAGACATGCATCTGTCCAAGAGAAAAACACAGGGTTAGACAGCAGGCATGGGACTTTGCAGTCCTGCCAGGAAAGCATGGGGCAGTTTCCACAAACAGTCATCTGGCTAGCCCAGCGCCATCTGTACCTCCTTAACCTTTGCAGCCTCCTACGCTACAGGCTAGAAATTTGCTTTCTAGCAGTAACTATGATTCCCAGTTTGGCAAAAGATAAGAGGGACATCTGGTAGGGCACTTCTGGTGAAAAAAAAGTTTCCTTTTTTGACAAAAAAAATAAAAAATCACGTGACTGGGTGCCATCCTTCCCCCATTGGTTCTACCTGAAATACTACATGATACGTGGGGTTATAGCAGCCATCTTGCAACCACGAGGATCGGAATGGAAATAGATATCCTGGATCCTTGGTGACTTTACTGCGGTGCTGACCAACCCCTAAGCTTCCTGTTAAGTCACTGATGAAGATCTGTGGCTCTGGCTGTATTTTGGGCTTTCTGTTTCTTGTTGTCATCACCATCTGTATATGGCATGTGATAGGTCAGTCTGATCACAAAACTCTGTATCTTGTCAGAAAATGACACAGTGTAACAGGAAAAGCATGATCCTACTTCTCTGAGCCTCAGCTTCCTCAACTTTAAAGTGAGCAGCTACCCAAACACTCATAAGAATCAAGTAAAAAGTCACTTAGAGAGATAGCAACTATTAACATCCAAAGCCCAGTTCTAAGTCTTTTACTTATGTAAATGTGTTTGGTCCTCACAACAATGCTCTGAGGCAGGTTTTTAATTGGCCCCATCTACAGAGGGGGAAATTGAAGCAACCAGAAGTGAGAGGATTTGTCCAAATAAGACCCAAACCTTGGACTGAACTTAACACCTGAGTCATTGCCCCGAGCCACGTGACTGTGGCTCCTAGATGAATGAATGTAGCTTGTTATTGCTGGGGGACTTCCACCGTAGGTAGACTTTGTCCACTGTCCTGAAGATCTTTCTCCTTGGGAAAAGACTTTTGGGGCTCTAGAAGAGAATCCCTGAAGTGACAAGCCATAGAGTGTTAAACACATGGTTACTACAGCAGTCAACACAAGTAGTTTGGGGTGCCATGTCACGGGGATGAGATGTGAAGTCAGTGATGGCCTTTGTCGGTCAGCTCTTGTCTTTGTCTGAAATTGCACCCCTAAACCAGTCCTACTCCTGAGATGACTAGACTCCATTCAAGAAGGTTCCCAAGCTGCATTCCTAAACAGCAACCCTGAGCACAGCTCAAGGCAATGCTCAGAGTCCTGGGACTATCCCTGGATCTCAAGACTGTCCATACATGTCCTGAGGCCACTGGGCCAGGAGTCTCCATCTCAAATCCTGAATCCAGCCCACTGAGAGATACTGATGGCAGAAGGGTGGGGAGGAGGCTTCTGAAGGCAGGTCAGTGAATGAAAACACCATCGACAGCCTGCTTTGAGGATAGCATGGAGTGAGGACGCCTAGAGGACCCTCAGTTAGAGACCTGCCTGAATCTTACACCTATGCCCGGGCTAAGTAAGACTCAGGTTGGGCACTCAGTGTTCTGGTTAGAGAAGGATGTTAGTGTCTGAATGGGGCCAGGGTTCCAGGAGGTCTCCTTCCAGGAACCACTCTCCTGACTTCCCAGACATTCCTCACAGCCACATGCCACATTGGCTGAAGAGAGAAGCTGTGTGATGAATGGAAGGGAGTGGTGATCATCAGAGCTGTAGGATGGCAGACTAAATGACCCAGTGACCCCACCTGCTGCCTCCTAACAGGGCAGAGGATGCTACCTTGAGCCCCAGGAAACCTTTTCAGATCAGCTTCAGTGAATAGAGGGTTAAGCAGCTAGCCCAAACAATTTCAGGTTGGCTCAGAACAGAGTCCCAACCCACACTGGCTCTCTCTGACTCAGGCTCGCTCTCTTTCCAACCAACCTCTCAGCTGTACACCTTCCCAGTTCTGAGTTCAGTCTTTCCTCTCCAGCCTTGGAACTTCTAGAGCCTGACATTTCTGTGTAGAGGAATACACAGGAGGGAGGAGCAGGATTTTCTTTAGCTCTGGATGCTCTGAGCAGAGGAATGGCCAGACCTCCCCAAGGCATTCTGTGCAAGCCAGACTGTTCTGGGAAGGGTGAAGCCTGCTCTTCCACAATGAGTGCTGGAAGACACACAGTATCGGGGAAGGACAAGAAAGGACTTCAGTAGCACCCAAGATCTGTCTCAGCTCCTGTCCTCTAGAAAGCAGAGCCTGAGGCAAGGATTAGGTGCTAGCTCACAGACAGAGCTGTAGGCCTAGGGCAATGAGAGTGAGGAGAAAGGTGGAAAGGAAGTAAGGACAGACATCGCACACATAGTCACCATGCTGCCACAGTCCAGCAGGATGGCAGCGGTCACAGCGCCCTACATCTCAGAAGAGATCTCTAGAAGGTGTGCAAAGACTGCACACCCTGAAGCCATCCACAAATGAGGAAAGAGGCTTTACCCTCTTAGTGCCTCTCATTCGTTCACCATGGGCTAAGGTTTGTTTTAGGCAACTAGCTCCCCAGCATTTACACATCACATTGGCATGCTCAAGTAGAAAGCTAGAGCGCAGAGTCAGTCTGTCATTTTAGCTGAGTCCAGCCCATGACAGGCAACTTAGTACAAGTGGTATCAACCAGGAGACCCCAATAGAGGGAGTCTGAGAGGTGTCTGAGAGGTACCCAACTCCATCTCACCCAGAGGCCCAGGGGTTCACCCAAGGATCTGGTAGCTCAGGGAGGGTGTGCAGGCCTGGACTGCAGGAGCCTCTGCAACAGAACTCCATATTTTCATTGTTGTGGTGTGACCTGGAGACACGTGTACCCTAACAAAACAAACCCAGAAGGTACTGAGGCCTGATTGTCTTCCCTGAGCCTGAAGACAAAGCAACTCCCAGTTTCCTAGGCCTGGGAGGAGCAGTATCTTCAGTCTTCAGACCTGCACACTCCCCATGAAAGGCCAAGGAAGGACCATGCTGCCCAGCCGCATGGGCTGGCCTTGAAGCAGTCTTGTCTTTGAGTTCTTTTTAAAGCTGAAAATACTGTGTACTGGAACGTGTTGCTTTTCAGAAGGAAAAAAGTGCCCACTGGGGAAAGCTAGAAGTCTCTGCTGATGCTGCCATCCAAATAGCCAGTACAGACATGGATTTGCTTTTTTTTTAGGTTTAGTTACTTTATATGTGAGTGTTTAGCCTGCATGTACGTAGGTGCACTCACGTAGTGCAATGCCCACGGAGACCTGAAGAAGGTGTCAGATCCCCTGGACAGTTAAGGACAGTTGTTAGTCACCATGTGGATGCTGAGCACTGAACCAGTGTTCTTAACCACTGACCCATGTCTCCAAGTCCCGAGTCAGGCTCCTGCCCCACCCACCTTTCAAATCACTAAACAATCTCTGCAGTCTTACATAAGCATTGTCTTGTCTTAGGTCCACTGTCCACTGACATCCATTTAGTTTCAAGTTCATGACTGACATCAACAGTGAGACACAGAGCACCTGTGTAGCTAAAGCCACCCCAAGTCACCTAAGGGTAAACTCACACAGAGGACTGACTGGGTCATTTTGGAACCTCTTGCTTCTTGCTACCTACCAATGGTCCCTTTCCACAGATAATTTGTCCACATCTTTTCCCAAAACTTCTTTGTGTGAGGGGGTGTACATGGGGGTGCACATGCCGATGTGGGTACATGTTGAGGCCAAAAGTTGACCGTGGTTGTCTTCCTGTCACTCTCTATTTCATTTTTTGACCCAAGGTCTTACTGAACCTGGAGCTTACCTATTCACTAGACTGGCTGGCCAGCAAGGCATTGGAATCCTCCTGCCTCCACCCCAGCATTGGGATTAGAGGCATACATCACCACATCTGACTCTTTACATGGTTTCTAGAAATCTGAACTCAGGTCCTTGTACTTGCACAGAAAGCCCTTTACCTACTGAACCATCCCCAACCCCTAATACCTTGTTCTGAATGCTGATAAGTCCAGGTCCACAAAGTTACATCAGTCTCACTTTACCGATAGGGAAACTTGGGCTAAGAAGTTGAACTGCCTTGTTCAAGAGCTAGTAAGTTTCTGGCAAAAAAAAGGCCTAGAATCAACATGCTTTAAACCTACTCTCCCTCAGAATTGGAGCTGGCAGGTAGCTGGGGGTGCCTCCCTGAGAACAGACTTTCCCCAAGGATCAGGGAGCAGGTGTTGCAGAGACATCACACATCTCACCTGTGATACATTCGGCTGTTCATCCTCACTTGGTCCCTGTAACAGCTCAGGAGCCTTGAATGGCACAGCCTCTATGTGAGAAACGTGGTCTTGGAAAGAAACATGTCCAGTTGCAGAAAGCAGGACTGACCAGGGGCAGACCACATAGTCTGAGGAATCTGAAAATGAGGCAGTGATGGGGTATAGGAACAGGGCCACTGTGACTGGCAGTGCCTGCCTCCCTCTAGGATTAACTGTGACCCAGGCCTATAGGGTTATAGAGCAGAATAAATCCTACCCCCAGCCACCTAGGTGGTTGTAGCTATGGACAGGAATTTAGCACCTGCATCCAAATCCATCAATGACCTAAGAATCTTAAAGCAAAAAGTCAAGAGAGGCCAAGTCCAGGTAGAAATTGATGCAAGCCTGAGTTCACTGCAGCTAGCTAGATCAGGGTAGGAGGCAACCAGTCAGGGGAAAGCTGAGCAATTGTCCATCAGAACCCCCAGGGCTGAAGACAGGAGTCAGGGCTGGTGGGGTGGGGAGAAGAGAAAGTAAGGCACATGTGTACAGCCTTCCTCCACCTGTCCATTCTGGGACTCAGCACCTGATGGGGCCTGTGTGCTCTCATATTCCCAAGCTCCCACTATACCCACTACAGCTGCTGATCTGGGGAGCTTCTGAGCCAACACCTAAGTGTGGGCTCCAATGTTTACATCAGCTGCCAACTGAATGCCTCATTGCTCCCAATTCACCCTTCTAGCCTGGCTCCTTTAAGCATCTCTGCTGTCAGAGAACAGGATGAGCAGTCTACTTAGAACAGGCACTGTGGCGTCCTCATAGGAAGCAAAAGCTCTCCTGCTGTGTCTGGGGGTTAGTGGTACAAGTATGAAACCACCAGGCAGGGATACCCTTCCCCAGACTCAGCTCCAGTACATAAGTTCCCTTGGAGACCTCAAGGCCTAATGAAGCCATGTCGTTATTCTCCCATAGACTTGTCCACATAGATGCAGCAGGCTCCAGCCTTCCTGCCCACATCATCTTCCTGTTTGCCTGAGCCTGCCAGCATCCAAATAAGTTACCTCTGACTTCCAGGTCCTCTGCAACTCATCACATGGCAATTGCTTCAGCCCCAACTGGACCATGACTGAAGATGCTCTACAGTCAGGTAATCCGGAGATGTCTGGATTTGTCGTTATGAGCTGTAAGCACAGCTCCTCCATGAGCTCTGAACCCCAGCCTGAGGAGGGCAGTTTTGTCCCTCGCTGAAGACCTGCCCTCAGTTCTAGGGGACCATATAGAGGTTTTTAATATCTTTATTAGCCCTGCATCACAATTTAATGCTAATTTATATTAACCTTCCTTGTTTAGACCACAGTGTGGGTTCTGCCTTCTGACAGGACAGATTAGTGCAGCATCTGACAGATGGAATGTGGAGTGTCCCAGGTGTTGAGAGAGGCTCACATCGCTGCATCTATCTGTTCTCTCTATAAGCACCCAAGGCAAAAACAAAGCCTTTTAACTTGGCCATGTGGCATAAGCCCAGGAGATAGGCCACCTCCTAAAGCAGCTATCTTGCCCTCTCTCTCTAGCAACTTAGACTAATCAGATCAAGAAGCAGCAAAAAGGATATTAATATAAGAAGCTTCACCTTCACTCCTTATGCCTCAATTGCCCCAAATACTCTCTTACCATTTCGAAGGTCTTCCAGGAGCCGTTCAGCAGCCAGTGACAAAAGGGACCAGATTTCCTCCTCAGACAGAGCTTCACCCCTGACCTGCAGGACACTGGCAAGCGTCACGGAGGGTACACTCATGCCTGTGAAGACACACATGTGACAGAGCCCCTGTGATGCCTAAGGGGGCATCAGGGACAGGCTTTTCTCTCTAGTCCCCATGTTTACACTGCCTGCACTGCTGGGCCAGGCACATGGGAGAAGTGGAAGTGTTTACTGGGGACTGCCTGCAGGCTGGTGGCTTCTCAGTGAATGAGCAAATAAAAGGATCAGTCAGCTCCCAAATGAAAGATAAAGGAAATGGCTGAATGATGAGCGACTGAGGGCAGGAGCCCCTCTGGGCGAGCACCCTGTACCAGAGACTGTACTGCCTGCTCCCCTCTTCCATCTGGAAACTCAATTGACACCCATTTTAGCCCAAGGCACATGACTGTGCCTTTAGTGTTTGGCTTCCACCTCAGAGCCTCTGTAGTGCCAGCACAGGCCCTGCCACCCCCACCTACCTGCAGAGCCAGTGAGCAGCCCATAAGGGAGCTGGAACCAGAATTTCAGAGCAGGAAAGAAGCACAGAGACTGGAGGAGGTACCATCAGGAGGGCTGCTCTCTTTCCTTCTAGAAGGTCCCTTAAACTAAAGCTGACATTTCAGTGTCCATCCCCCACAAAGCTACCCCCACTAATCCCCTGAGTCCAGCTGGAGGCTGGAGGCAGGAGGGAGGGCCAGACAGCAGGCTTTTCCTAATCTGTTTACATCGCAGAGCTTTTTCTACAGCCACAGTGGGGAGGGCAGGTGCGCCCCAAAGGGCTGGGTAGGAAGCCCACAGACATCCCCGTCCCCCAAGGTGCTAAGCCAAGCTATCCACTCACCAGCTGCTCAGTGCCCTGGGGAAGGGAGGCAGGCTCCTGGAGACAGAGCCTGGCTTTTCCTTCTCTACCTAGGGACTTCTTTTAGACACCTGAGTGGGAGCTGTGATTTGTCACCAGGAGCCTCTAAGGGCAGCAGCAGTCCCCATTTACAGATAGGAAAGCAGTCTAGGTAACGAGGTGAACCTCTGAGGTGGTGGATGCCCTGGTTATGCCCACTTGCTCATCTTACGTGTTTTATGGTCATCAGAATCATACCCTGTGTTTGTATAATTATTATGTATCAATACAAACTCAACTGGGCTCTCTCATTTTCCCTTTTCTGCCTGGTCTATTCTTTGCCTTTCTCTTCTCCTTTATCCTTTTCTCCTTTTTAAACCTTTGTTTGAGAATTGCAGGCTAAGCATTCCCATTTAACCATTTTTTTAAACTCTATAATCACAATGACTGGCTCTTAGTAAAGATAACGGAAAGAGATAAGACTTTGATTCGCACACAGACAACTTCTAAATCTATAATATGTGTGCTGGATAGCTTTAGTGTCAACTTGACACACCTGGGTTGAGGGAGCCTCAATCGGGGAATTGCCTCTATTGGACTGGCCTGTGGCCATGTCTGAAGGGCATCTTCTTGATGAGTGATGTGGGAGGGCCCAGCTCACTGTGGGTGGTGCCACCCCTGGGCAGGTGGGCCTGTGTTGCATAAGAAAGCAGGCTGAGCAGGAGCCAAGGGAGCAAGCCTGTAAGCAGCGTTCCTCCATGGCCTGTGCTCCAGCTCCTGCCTCCAGGTTCCTGCCCTGAGTTCCTACCTTGGGCTCCCTGATGAACTGCATGTGACCTGGGAGATGTAAGACAAATAAACCCTTTCCTCCCTAAGTTGGTACTGGTCAGAGTGTTTTGTCACAGCAAATGAAGAACAAACTAAGACAATATGGAATTGGGGGAAAAGAGATAAGACTTTGATTCGCACACAGACAACTTCTAAATCTATAATATGGAATTGGGGGTTGGGCGTGGAGGGTATTCCAAGACTAGAAGAAACAACTGCATTGAAATCCCACTAGGCTGCTGTGGCCAGTTAAGACCCATTTCCACACAGAGGCTCCATGAAGGAAGGATGGTTTGGTTTTTTTTTTCACCCTCCGTGACTCTTCACAGGAACCCTGAACACTGGCCTAAATCTCATGGCTTTACAAAAGCTAGTTGAAGGCAAGTCATAGATTTAATGTAGAACAGAAAACTACTTTTAAGGAAGCAAAGGAGGAAATTCAGGGACTAAGACAAGGCAAGAGGCTTTCTTTCTTTTTTTTTTGTGGGTGCTGGGAATCGAACCCAGGTCCTCTGCAAGAACAGTGAGTGCTCTTAACCACTGAGCCATCTCTCCAGTCCCAGCAAGAGGCTTTCTAAATTTGATGCCAAAAGCATAGTCTATAAAGAGATGTCCAACTGATAAATGGGGCCTCATTGAAATTTATTTTTTTGCTCTGAGAAAGATTCTGTTAAGATGAAAAAGCAAGTTTCACTAAGAGAAGCTTAAAAGAAACTGGTGAGTAAGATATTTGTAGATAATTTGAGAAGTTCTGAAACAGTTCTGAGAATCCAGAAAGTCTTATTTATGCATAGAGTGATCTCCAGGCTCAAGGCTGTGCACGTGCTCTGAAATACTTCTAAAGGCCTTACACATTTCCCTCTAGCCTTGTATTAGATGCTGAACAAGTAGGAAATGAAGCCTAAGGCAGAACTGTCAGCCGCTTAGCAGAGTGATAAAGTCCTGTCCTCACATCATACATAGCCCTTCAGCAAAGACTGGGACATTTACTGGATTCAGGCTTAAGGACATTCCTCACCAACCTTCAATGAATGCTAAATTATCTGAATGGAGACTTCAAAGGCCACACGTATGAATGCAGAGCTTGGAAAATTAGTTCAAGAAAGTAACTAAAGGCACAGGCAATACAAACAGCAACAAAACCACAAATCCTGGGGAAGAATGAGAGGGAGTTTGTTTCCTCCATGATATTATTTAAAATTCTTTTTTTCAAGGCTGGAGAGATGGCTCAGCAGTTAAGAGCACTAGCTGCTCTTGCAGAAAACTGGGATTCAAATCCCAGCACCCACATGGCAACTAACAATTGTCCATAACTCCAGTTCCAGAGGATCCGACGCCCTCTTCTGTACTCCATGGGCATTTCACAACAGGGGTGCACTTACATACATGCAGGCAAGACATACATACATAAATGAAAAAAAATGTTTTTTTCTTTTTTTTTTTTTGAGACAGGGTCTCCCTGTAGCCCCAGCTGTCCTGGAACTAACTATGTAGACCAGGCTGGCCTTGAACTCACAAAGAGCCACCTGCCTCTGCCTCCCAAGTGCTGGGATTAAAGGCGTGTGCCACCACGCCTGGCTATAAAAATGCTTTTAATTCTTGTTTTTAACGAAAAAAATATGATACATGCAAAGAAACAGAAAAGTGGCCCATAACCAGAACAAAAATCAGACAAGTCACTGTTCCTAAGCAGGCCAGATATTCGACTTAGTAGACAAAGACTTTATATCAGCTACTTAAAACGTGTTTGCGTTTCCAAAGTAAGTTGTGTTTAAAGAACTAAAGGAAAGTACAAGAATGGTTTCTCATTACACAGAGAACAACAGTAAAAGACAGAGAAAAAGTACAGTGATTCAAGTTAAAAGATTCACCAGAGGGTCCAGTTATGCTAGCCATAACACCAGTAAAATAAGCAAAAGAGGCAGAGGCAGGAGGATCACAAGTTCAAGGCCAGCCTGAGCTATACTTTTGGGGTTGGAAAGATGGTACAGTGGTTAAGAGCCTTGCTGCTCTTACAGAGGATCTGGATTCAGTTCCCAGTATCCACATGACAGCTAACAACTGTCTGTAACTCCAGTTCCACGGGATCCAAAGTCCTCTTCTGACTTCCATTGGGTATTGCACTCACGGGTGCGCTTTCATACATGCAAAACACTCATACACATAACATATAAATAAATAAATGAGTAAATAAATAAAGATTCACTAGAGGAGCTCCCCAGCTGGCATCTGCAGAAAGTAATGAACTTGAAAACAGGTGTATGGTGGATTACCAATCTAAGAAATGGGGGAAAAATAATGAAGAAAAATGACCAAACTCTCAGCAACCCACAGGAAACCATCAACTCTACTAACTTGCTAGGAATCAGAATCCTTGAAAGAGGACAGAAAGAATTTAATTGAAGAACCAATAAGCAGACTCACCCTGAATCTAATGAAAAACATTAATCTACACATCTAAGAGGCTCAGCAAAGACAAAGACAGATAAGCTCAAAGAGATCCACAGCTTACCACATCTTAATCAAGCTGTGGGCAACAAACTAAAGAATATTGAAAGCCTCAATAAAAGAAGGAACAAACAACAAACTCTTCATAAGATATAAATAGCTGATTGTTATTTAAAACCAAAGGTAACTGAGTGACACATTCAAAATGCCAAGAGGGAAAAAATGTCAAGGATTCCACCAATCAAAGCCATCCTTCGAAACTGAAAGAGAAATCAAGGCATATCCATATAACAAAGACAGATAATTTGTTGTTGGCAGGTCTGCCCTCCGAGAAATACCAAAGGTATTCTTCAGACTGAAATGAACACACACTAGAGAATGCTTCAGAGTCACACGAGAAATCAGAGCACTACTAGAGGTAATGACATGGGCAAAAGACATCAATTGCACCCTTGACTTAAAAGAAAAGACAGCATCTGATATGTAGAGAACAACATATCTGCTCAAGTGGGCCAAACAAACACCTCTCTGGTTGTTACAGCTAAGGGACGCTTGAGACCTGCAGCCACGATCCTGTTATGGGAAGTGTCAAGATCATAGCCTGCACACTGAAGGTAGCTCTGCACCCAGGAATCAGTGACATCAAACAATTCATCATCCTTTCTCGATCACATACTAAAGCAAACTAACCACTGTACATGTTCCAAAGACAACCATGATGGCTATGCAGAAAGAGGTGTGCACACCCCACTCTTCTGTTGGACTGGCTCCAGAGCTATAGTGGAGTGTTATGACTTGCTCCAGGGGTGAGTGGGGAGCCAGGGGAGAGCACAAGTGCCTAGAACCATCTGGTGCCCTGTATTTCCCTGCAGCTCTTAGCCACAACCTACCACACCAGCTGCCTATGGGAGATATCCCAATAGACAGTAACCAATTTTGGTACATTCTGGGGACTCTATCCCAGCACACCAGTCCTTAAGAATCAACCCAAAGTCACAGTTCAGGCTGTTAATCTCAGTACTATTGCAAATGCCATTTCTAGCCAACTGACACTTCCTCTCATGAAAACAAGCTTCCCTGGTGCTTACTGGATATCAAACAGGGTTCAGTATTTTATGTGATTCAATTACTTTTGTCTCACAAGTGTTGAAATAGGGCTACGGTCACACCCATTTTACAGGTGTGGAAACTGAGGGATAGAGATTGAATGACTTGGCCAGTGTCACATGGCTTGGATTTGGGTTGATGTTCCTGATTTCCAAGGCAATGCACTTCTGTGCACTAGCTGTGGGGAGGGAATGAAGCATCTTACAAGCTACAGTCTGGAGCTGGAAAACAGTAGACTTTCGTCCCACAGTGATGCCTCTGGGCTGCTCTCCCAGTTTCTGTAAATGGCCTGGTGGGCGAGGTGCTGCTGTGCTGTGGGCTAAAATAAGGGTATCATTAACTATTAAAAGAATACAGATCTCACTATTAAAAGAGCACGGATAAAGCTGGCCCACCAGTCACTGAGGATGCTCTGGGAAAGCATGAAGCCAGTGGGTGCTGCTTTGGCCCCTGCATGCAGCCCCACCCTCATCTCTCATCCTCCCCACTGCATCTCATCTCCATGGACTCCATTATCTGAGGACTTCTGGAGTCATCTGGTAATTTAAAAATCCCTTTCCATCCCCTCCCACCCAATCAGTCGATCTTAGCGGCATGTGGGGGAGGGGCTAAGGGTATAAGATGAGAATGTCAGGAGGCCCCTCTCTCACTATTTTCTGCAGATGGCAAGAAGTCACAGGATCTGTATTGGAGTGTGGACTTTCCAGTGCAGCCATAAATGGGGGTTCTCACTCCTCTGTAAATAACCCCCCACCCTATGCTCTGTTAAAAAAAAAAAAAAGAAGAAGAAAAGAAATGATAGGTGTTTGGATAGATAGATGTGCTGGATAGCTTTAGTGTCAACTTGACACACCTGGGTTGAGGGAGCCTTAATTGGGGAATTGCCTTCATTGGACTGGCCTATGGCCAGGTCCATGGGGCACCTGTTTGATGAGTGATGTGGGAGGGCCCAGCCCACTGTGGGTGGTGCCACCCCTGGCAGGTGGGCCTGTGTTGCATAAGAAAGTAGGCTGAGCAGGGGCCAGGGGAACAAGCCAGTAAGCAGCGTTCCTCCATGGCCTCTGCTCCAGCTCCTGCCTCCAGGTTCCTGCCCTGAATTCCTACCTTGGGCTCCCTGATGAACTGTGACCAGGGAGCTGTAAGCTGAATAAACCCTTTCCTCCCCAAGTTGGTATTTGTCAGAGTATTTTGTCACAGCAATGAAGAACAAACTAGGACAATAGATGAGAGGGACCTGACTAGATCACAAATGGATGGACTTGCACTGGGGAATGTCTGAGGACACTGACTTGACACAGTGGGCCTCAACATCCAGGAGGAGTATATGGATTCCAGTGGGGAAGGCTATGGGAGGGTTCTGGTGGGGATGGGGCTATAAAGATGATTCAGATTGTTTGAGATATTCTGCATGAAATACAACAAAATTTAATAAAAACAATTTTAAAAAATCCTTTTCTATTCAAGGCCCCCTGTGCTCATCCACCCCCAACCCCATGCATGTATTTCTATGCTGTGGTGGATCCTGTCTGCCAAGCTTCATTTTGATGGACTGCTAACCCTCAGCAGCTTTGGCTCAGGCTAACATGCTCCACTGCTCTTGACCTTTAGTGCTTCTCCCTGGGTGTCCTCACAAAGACTGTAGGGACAGAACCTGGAGTCTCCAACTGTGTCAGCTATCCTTTAACAAACACTTATTAAGGGCACAGTGTATTTCAAGCTCTGTGACTAGAATAGAACAGTATAACACCCTACCTTTATGAGGCTTGGGGACAGACAATGAACAGGTAAGCAAATAAAATCATTCCATTCCATTGAATGACAGACTGCAGAGAGAAAATGAGGCAAGCTGACACATAACAGCAGGGGAACAGGAGCACTTTAGCCAGAACATCAAGAAAGGTACCTTGGGAAGCAGCATGTGAGCTGAGACTTGGAAGATGAGAAGATGTTCAACGTGGGGAAAAAAAAAAATCTCAGAGAAGAGTGGGCACAAAAATCCCTGGGGAAGCCAGGCATGGTGGCACATGCCTTTAATCTCAGCACTGGGGAGACAGAGGCAAGCAGATCTCTGTGAGTTCAAGGCCAGTCTGGTCTACATGGCAAGTTCCAGGCCAGGTGAGGCTACAGGGAGACCGGTCTCAAAAAAAAAAAATCGCTGGGGCTTGACAGTGTCCAAGAAGAAGAAGCTCTGCTTGGAGAGGTTGACTGAGAGGGCAGACTTGGGAGGCAGAGTCACAGATGGACAGGAACAGTCTATATTCTAACCTGGCAGCCACAGAAAGCTTGGCTAGCTGCTATCTTACAGAGCAAACACAACACACTTGGAGTAAAGGCAGGCAAAAGCCCCTTACCAAGCCTGTGCCTTAGTATTCACTGAGGGAAACACAGGGCCTGAGCATGCAGTTCTGACATCTTCCCTGGGCTGTGCCTCACCAGTCACGTGAGTGCATGGTTTACATCATGGGCAAGGCTCACATCTGCCTTTGCCCAGCCATCAGGAAGAACTCTGTACCCATCGATCCTAGACAGCTGCTGAGATATGATCACTAAGTGGCCACTTGTGGCTGGGGCCACCTACCTCAGCATATACCATATGCATTTGTTACCAAGATATTGAGTAGTGTTTGCTAGGTGCTGTTTCTGAAGAGATAAGGGTCTCTGCGGGTCCTAAGTGTCTTTTGACTGACTAACCATTGCCTTGAATGGTGAGACTCCTTATACTGCCTAGTATTCTGCTCTCATTTAGTTCCTCCCTCCAGTTTCCACCATGGAGCCACTGAACATCTCTGATCATGGCTGCTGGAAAGATTTACACTCCTCTCGAATGCCCTGGGAGAGAAGTTGGACCGAGGTCTCCAGGGCCTCAAGGCTCTTCTTAGGTCTGGGGTTCAGGCAACAGTGCGCAAAGCAAAGGTATAAATGTGCATCAAAGGCGGCAGGGTAGGGACCGTGCACAGATCTCCTGGTCTCGTGAAGACAGGGGGCCAAGTATTCCTCCTTCTCGAGTCCTTTCTTGCTTCCAGCGTTCTGTCCTCCTAACTTCTTCAGCATCCTTACTCCCTTTATAACCCCTGAAATGTTGACTTTCAGGATTCGATCTCGGGCCCTGTATCACTTCTTCTGGCTGCTGTAATAAATAACCACAAACTCGGTCGTTTAAAACAACAGAAATTTATTATCACATAGCTTCAGAGACAAGAAGTCTGACATCAGTTTCACAGGACTGATATCAGAGTGAGGATAAGGCCACACTCTCTCTGGAGGCTCTACGGGAGAAGATCTGCTCCTTGTCTCTCCCAGTTTCTGATGGCTGTCAGCATTCCTGGACTTATGGCCACATCACTCCAATGTCAGCCTCTGGAATTAGGTTGCCTTCTCTTCTACCTGTCATGAGCCTTCTTTGCTTTCCTCTTATGAGAAGTAGATGACGTTCAGAACCTACCCAGATAATCCAGAATATTCTCCTATCTCAGCTCCTTTCATTCCATTGAATCTGCAGTCTTTTCTGTCATATAAGGTAACATTCACATACTCTACAAATGAGGGTTTGGATATCTCTATTTTTAGTTTGGGGAGGTATCAGTCAGCCTCCTCTGGCCCTTTTTCATTCTGCACTGTCACCCACCGGCTGAAGAAGACATGCACTTTGGAAGCTGAGTCCGAAGTTCTCTGCCTCCCTGGCTATGTGATTTTTGCACACTGAGCATGTGCTTCATCTGTGAACTTCAATTTTGATATTTGAGCAACAGGGTTGCTAACAGCTGCTGCACCCCAGAACTGTTAGGATTCTCTTAAAGCACTCAACAGAAAAGGAGTCAAACTCTTCTCTCCCTTCTCTTTCCATCTCTGCTGCAACTACACGGACTGGGCTTTCAAGCATCAGGCGTAGAGAGCAGCATCCAAGTGCGTGATTTTGAAGATACGGTGCTAATTGTTTCCACCTGTTTTCCAGGACTGAGGCGCTCTAAACATCCTGTTTTCAACCTTACTGAAATGCCTCAGATACTTTGACATCCCCAAAATAGACACCCCAAGAAGGAACCAGAGAGTGTAGGACACATCTGGTAGAATGATCTGGTCCCCACTTCTCTTTGTTCTGTATTCCCCTCTCTACTCCTCCCTTTGGACATTCATTGAAAGTCATTCCCCCATGGTCAAGTTAAGATCAAGGCAAGCTACAAAGAGTCTTCTGTCTCATCTTGCACATGTTCAAAGGCCTAAAGGTGTCAAGGTTCTACCCTTCTAATGCTCTCCACGGTGAGTGCCTCAGAGATCTCCAGTGGTATGTTAGTTGTGCCTTGCTATGACCAAATACCTGGCAGAAATTATTTACAGGAAGATTTACTTTATCTCCCAGTTTCAGAGGGTCTCTCCACGCTGTCGGGGAGGGGACAGCTGAGTTCCTGGTGGCTGGAGTGTGTGGCAGCAGCTCTTCCCATGATGACTGACCAGGAAACACAGTGAGGCCTGCCAGAACCTTTAAAGGTCCAGCCCTGGTGACCTAGCACTGCCACCCAAGTCCCACCTCCTCAAAGTTCTACAACCTCCCAAAACAGCTCCATCAGCCAGGGAATGAAAGCTCCAATCATGAGCCTATCAGGAACATTCCAGATTCAAACCATAACAAGAAGCTAGAGCCTGAAATTATCTTACTTCCCTTCTCCATGTAGACCTCTCTGATGCCTCTTAAACCTCAAACCCTACTTCCAATCCACACGATGGAGGCAGCATCATCCTGACATGACTTTGAGCAAGGATACCCTCACATTCACACCTCTGGATGCTGGAGAGCTGACTCGGTGATTAAGAACACTTGCTGCTCTTGCAGAGCACCTACATGGTGGCTTACAGCTGTCATCACTCCAGTTCCAAGGGATCTGACTTCCTCTTCTGGCATCCGTGGGCATTGCACACACATGATGCAGTTACACACATTCAGGCAAAACACTCATACACACAAAATAAAAATAAATATAGCAAAAAAATCAAAAAATAGAAATGGAGCAAGGTAAGGTGAGAAAGGCAGCTGCTTGTGTCCCACCATTTTTAGGAGCACAGGGCAGAAGGTATTAGCATTTATAGATTAGGCAACAGGCACAGCAGAAACATCTTAGTGTACGTCAGTAACCTTGCTCCTGACTGCAGTCTTTTGGATAACATTTCCCCCTATTTGCTACAATCCTATTTAAGATAGGTTTTCCCCACATAAATGCATTTATTTTCAAAGGAAAGCATTTCTTATTGCAGTAAATGATAAATTAGTATCACCAGACATAACTGGAAGGTAATTATAACAATTTTTTTAATTATTGAGTTCATGCCAGATAATATTGCCCCAGAGACTCTGAACTTGCTGTGACCTGATCTTTTCCTCTGAAAGGAACAATTAGTTTGAGAAATGGGCAACATCTATAGTTCTAAACAGACTCTTCCTGACATTATCTGAAAAATTTGAAGTAGAATGTCAAAAACGTAACTCAAAGTTATTAATGCAGTTTCTGTGTGCTGCGGTCCTGCCTGTCCTTTGAGAAGCACCATTTCAACATTTCTGAAGGCTTGTGAGGCTGCTTATGATGTCATCTGCCTTCAGCATAAATCAGCTGACCCTTCATCAGTTATACTTTATGGCTATGAGCTGTTGGGAAAGTAGCACATGATGGCGTACAGAGTTTTCTTAAACTTTTGCAATTCCCATAAAAGCACCTTAAAACAGGGAGGGCCAAAATGGTTCCCCTCCAGATGAAGAAATTGAAATTTAACTGATTTAAGATTACAAAAGTTGTACGGCTCTAACAGGGGACAGATGAGCCTGGGAGAGCACAAGATGAGCTAAAGCCTCATGTGTATAAAGTAGTGTTCGATTTTTTAAAAAATTATAAATGTAAAAAGTGACTTTGTCTTGAGCCTTTAAGTTTTAAAATAGTCTCTGCCAATCCAGCAATTTATATATATGAAAAGACCCATTTCATGACATTTGATTAAAATTCAACTAACTTACAAGATGTCTGTCAAAAGTTTCCAAAGAACAGCAAGACTCAAATTGTATATAACAGAAAATTTTTAGAGAAACCTAAATACAGTGTGAGAGAGAAAAACAATGATAATAGAGGAAACTAAAGCCTCAGACATTAACCAGAGCTCTGCAGAGAAACAAAACCCATAGGAGATGTGCTTGTGTGTGTGTGTGTGTGTGTGTGTGTGTGTGTGTGTGTGTAACTTATTTATTATGAGGAATGGGTTCAAGCAATTATGAAGGTCACAAAGTCACATAACCTTCCACTTACAAACTGGAAACTTTGGAAATCTGGTGTTGTAGCTCTGTCCAACTTTAAAGGTTGGACAACCAATAGAACTGATCATTTAATTTCCAGTACGAAGGCAGATGATGAGGTCTTTCAATCTAGCAAAAAGCAGTAAAAAGGATAAATTCCTTCTTCCTCTGCTTTTCTTTCTATTCAGGTTTTCAACTGATTGGATGTGGCCCATCCATACTGTAAGGGCCACCTGTTTTCCCCAGTCTTCTGACACAAATGGAGTCACTTGGAGACACACTCATAGACAGTTCCCCAAACGATGTTTAATCTGGGTATTCGGTGGCCCAGACTAGCTGACACAAAAATTAACTATTGCATGTATAGCTACAACAAACAGTAAACAATATTAACTTCTAGCTCGACAAATATAAATTCATGCTAAAGGGCTGTTAATCTCAGTTCACATTACCAAATATGCCATGCATGGTTGCCAATAAAAATTTGCAAGTCATGTATAAAAGCAAGAAAAAATATGAACTCTGAAGAGACAAAGCAAGTGATAGAACAAGTTGGTGTGGAAAACATCTTGAAATTATCATACTAGAAATTTAAAGTAACTATGACTAAATGCTAAACACTCTAATTCAAAAAGCAGATAATATGAATATGAATAAGTAATATAAACAGAGAGGGAAATTCTAAACAATGGAGTCTAAGGAGATGTTTGTAACCAGCAACATGAAGCCACGCACGGTAGTGCACACCCATAATCCCAGTATACAAGAGGCTGAGGCAGGAGCATCAAAAAGCCGGTCTGATATGCATAGTGAGTTTCAGAGCAACCTGGAATATATAGGAAGACCTTGTCTCAAAAATCAACAAAAGAACAACAACAAAAAAAATCAGGATCATTATGAGAGAAATGAAGACTGCCTTCAGTAGGCTGAGCATGTTCTAAGGGAAGTCAACAATCTTGAAGATGTAACAGTAGAAACTTTCCTGAACTAAAACTCAAAGAGAAAGAAAAAGAATGAAAAGTGGAAGGGATTAACCAAGAACTGTGGTACAATTAAAAAAGTATATCTATTCTTGTAAGAAGAAGAAAAAATATTGGCATATCATAGCTAAAGACTTTCCAAAATTGATAACAGATTTCCAACAGGGATCCAAGAAACTCAAAGAACATTTATCAGAACAAATACTAAAAAATGAGCATTCAGACCAACCATATGGAAAGTACTAGAAACCGAACACAAAGAAACCCCGAAAGAAGCCAGAGAAAAGTCATAACTTACCTACAATGGAAAAGGGATATGAATTATACTGGTGTTCCCTTCAAAAAGTGTTCAATCAAGAAGATAATGAAGCGAAGTATCTAAAATCTTGAATAAGAGACTACCAATCTACAATTCCATATACAGCAATATTATCTTTCAAAAGTGAAGAGAATAATTTCTCAGAGAAGCAAAATCAGAAAATTGGTCACCAAAAGAGCTGCCTTGCAAGAAATATTTTTTAAGTTCTTCAAAGTCAATGAAAATGATAAATGCCAAGAACTTAGATCTTAAGCCTTTTATTCCCCCTATTCTTAGTTCATCTGTAAGATAACTGTTTCAAATAATAATAGCAACAAAAGATTGGGTAATTACACTCTTTGAATAAATGAAGTCAATGACAGCCAGTCATAAAGGATGGGAGAGAAAAACTAAATTTATCTTTCATGAGCATCTCACTGAACTTTTGTTATTTAAAAGTGATTTTAGGTAAATTGTAAATTTTTACTGCCAACTCTAGGGCACCCATGAGAGGTATTTTAAAAAAGAAATGTAGCTGATATATAAAATGTTCAACTACAACTAGCCACGGCAAAAAAGTAGAGAATTAAAAAAAAAAAGTACAACAAATAGCAAACAGTTATAAACATGATGGCTATTAAACCAAGCATATCAATTATCACTTCAAAAACAAAAGGAATAACTGTAGCTAAAAGACAGAAGCCGACAGAATGAACTAAAAACCTAACAGCCGGATGTGGTGGCGCACACCTTTAATCCCAGCACTGGGGAGGCAGAGGCAGGTGGATCTTTGTGAGTTCAAGGTCAGCCTGGTCTACATAGTAAGTTCCAGGACAGCTGGGGCTACAGGGAGACCCTGTCTCAAAAAGACCAAAAAAAAAAAAAAATTAAACCTAACTACAATGACTATCAGAAACACACTTCAGTTGGGTGTGATGGTGCACGCCTTTAATCCCAGCACTCAGGAGGCAGAGGCAGGCAGATCTCTGTGAGTTCAAGGCTAGTCTGGTCTACATAGTGAGTTCCAGGCCAGTTGGGGTTGCAGGGAGACCCTGTCTCAAAATGATTTAAAAAAAGAAAAACACTTCAAATATACAAGCACACATAGATTAAAAGATGAAGCAAAGGGATTTTAAAAAGCTAATTAAAAATAAGTACCTGTGGTCCCCTCCTGTGAGCTGGAGCTGTGGTCCCCTCCCATGGACCTGGAGCCATGGTCCCCTCCATGAGCCTGGGGCTGTGGGCCCCAACCATGAGCCAGGATTCCACATTCCTCTGGTAGTGGCCTGCTAGTGGGACAGATTGGAGGATAGAGGACTTCCTGATGTTGGGCAGCAGTTTCAGCCTTCTCAGAGTGGCTGCACTCCCCACAGCAACCTCCCCCAAGGTCCCAAGCTGTGCATGGCAGTGACTTTGCCTCTATGTTGAACTTAGGCTGGAGACAGGGAATGTTTCTGTCATTTGCAGACTCTAGTCTTGGGAGGACTGATTCTCAAGAATGAACTTCCCACTTCCCTTGATGGCCAGCTGTGGTCTTGACTCCACACATGGTCTTAGGCACCCAAGCCTTGACACTAGACCTTTCCCATTACCAGATACCAAGAGGTTTTCCATCATTTTTTTTATTACTGTTCTACAGCCCCAGTGTACCTTTACCTGTGCCCTATAGAAAATGTAAATCACCTAACTGAACTTCTAGAGATAAAAAAATCACAGTCTGGGATGTTAAAAATTAAAAATAATAATAAGTAAAAGAATGAAAATATACTAACAAAAATAAAAGGTAAGCTGCAGTAATTATGATTTCAGGCAAAGCAGATTTCAGAGCAAGGTAAACCGTCAGAAATAAAAAGGGACCCTGGAAAATGCCAGATCTCAGTACTCCAAGAAGGTACAATAATCCTTAATGTGTATGAACCTAACAACAGTGCATCAAAATTGATTAGACATTCTGATCAGATGGCTGTCACCAAAACAAAAAACAAAAAAAACAACAAATTGCAGCAAGGTTGTGGTAAAGAAGGAATTAGTCATTGTACCTTGCTAGTGGGGAAATGAATTAATACAGCCACTATAAAAATCAATATAAATGTTTCCCAAAAACCTGAAAATAGAATTACTATTCGATCCAGATATGCCACAGCTGGATATACCCAAAAGAATCTAAGTCAGTATATCATAGAGATACCTGCACATCCATGTTTATTAAAAAAAAAAATCACAATAGCTAAAATACAAAATCAGCCTTGATGCCTATCAACAAATAAATGAATACCAAATTGTGGTATGCCTCTGGGACTATTGTACAGAGAAGACAGAAAGATTATAAGAGCAAGAGGTCAAGGAGAACTGGACCAAAACAGTATCCTCTGAACATGACAGGACCATTGCATCATGAACTCCCAGTAGCTGTGGTTGTCTGGACAAGACCTGTATAAGATCTAGCCAGTCAACATTCCAGCTGGAAAGGAGGTCAGATTCATGAGCCTCCACCTTTCTGGGTGAAAGAGTCAGTTTTCTTTAATGGTCAGTACACTCCAGTGAATGGCCCCACACCCATGACTCATGGACAGCACAAATTAGACTCAACAGGCTATTGAGAGAAAGGACATGAAGTTGGGAGAAGGTAGGAATTGGGGGTAGATCTGGTAGGAGTTTAGGGGAAGACATGGCAAGACATGAATATAATAAAAATGCATTGTATGAAATTCTCAAAAAATTTTATATTTTTTTTAATTAAAAGAAACATTTCATTACAACAGCATTAACCTATTCAATAACATTTTTCTGAGCTAGGGTACATCTCTTTCAAAATTGGCTGTACATTTCTAGGTTTACAGATGAATTATTACCCTTATATAATCTTTTACTCATTATAAACTCTATAAGACATAAAATTAAATGAGGTTCCAACGTTTAAAAAAGATCTCCACTTCGTTGTCAAAACACACAATTTCATACAGAAAAATTCATTCCAAGCCTATTGACATTGAGACGTTTTCACATGCATTTCTAATCTCTATATACATGACTATCACTGGTTACAGTCACCCACCTTCTGAGCTCCTCGGCATCTGAGCATGAATACAAACTCGTCAGGTAGACAGCCTTCCTCTCCCACTAGAGCCTCCATACTCTGCTATCCCTGCAACTGTGCACTGTGCTGTAATCACCCCCATCGATTACCCCCTATCTGCCTTTCTGGTAAATCTAGTTACCCAGAGGTCCCTGTTCCAGGAGGATCAGCTGTTCCT
>NW_008339436.1:3370985-3398207 GCF_000622305.1 Nannospalax galili | reverse complement strand
TCCCTATCTTCCTTCAGCTCTATGATTACCTTTTTTGTGTGTTCTTAAAATTCATTGAATTCTTTTATCATATTCATCATTGTTTTTTTGAGTTCCATGTCCTGCATTGTCTCTAGAGGATTCTCATTGTGCTCCTCTAGAGGATTACTGGTATTTGGTGGGGATATGTTATTTTGGCTTTTCATGTTATTATTTTTTCTCTGTGATTTTGACATGTGAATTTCTTTTGTAGTTTCTGACTCTTGTGTGATACTCGGGCCTTCAAGTTTAGTTCTACTTCTTTAATTTTTGAGCTTTATGTGTCTTTGTGGTTTACTTTTTGGGTATGAAGAGCTGGTTTGTCTAAGCTTCTGGTTCTCTCTTTTGATTTTATATTGTCGTGGCCAGATTGATTTTGTTTTCAGGCGTTCCGCGGTGGCCCAATTCCAATGTGGGTCAGAAGTTTTAAGGCTTTCTCCTTAGGTCTGGAATCTTCTAAGAATGATTTGGCCTCAGGAACTTGGGTGTTGGACTGACCTGAGACCCTGGCAGTGGCCACGCCACGGGCAGGGATGCAAAGGCAGATGGGGTGGGAAGAAGCCCCAAGATTTCCCAGGGAGTGGATTGAGTAGCTGGGTTGTACTGGATGCAAAGTATCAGGGAGAGGAAAGGTAAACTTCGGAGCCCCGGAAAGTGGCTGTCAGCCCCAGCAAGAGGCTGGCAAGTGTTGCAGGACCAGGGAAGTAGAGGGAGGTGAGGGCGGGGCCAGGTCCAGAAGCGGTGCTCCTGGGGCCCAAGAAAGGCACTAAGTTGGTCTGGGTGAGAAGGATCAGGAAGCAGTATTGGTTCCCCAGGTGTCTGGGGCCCCAAGACTAGGAATGGCGCAGGGCCCAAACTAGGAGGAGAGAACAGCGGGGGAGATGGAAGGGTGAATGTGGCTTGGGGATTCAAGGCGTGGAGGGCTGCGCTATAGACTTACCCCAAGAGGCCTGAGGATAGGAGTGCCAAAATGTTATATTTTTTAAAAAGAAAATATGGTATATAAACACAATGGAGTTTTTAAATAAAAATGAAATCATACCACATGAAGGAACATGGGTGAACCTAGAGATATAAAGTTAAGCAAAATAGCTGAGCATGATGGCACATGCCTTTAATTGATCTCTGCGAGTTCAAGGCCAGCCTGGTCTATGTAGTGAGTTCCAGGCCAGCTGGGGCTGTGGGGATTCCCTGTCTATAAATAAATAAATAAATAAATAAATAAATAAATAAATAAATAAAGTTAAACAAAATAAGTCAGGTGGGAGGAACGATAGGGTTAGGAGGGGAAGAAAGACTGATATCACATGTTCTCTCTCATATGTAGTTTTATATATGTCAGAGTGAGACTATCTCAGAGGAGGAAGAGGAACAAGCAGGAGGGAAGAGGGGGACAAATGAGGGCTATGGTGGTGTGGGGGATAGGACCACAGCACAATCATAAACATGTATGAAAATTTCCTAACAAAACCCACTGTTTTATATTCAAATACAGACACACGCAGACACACACACACACACACACACACACACACTCGCACAAAAGGAAAAAACTGGTAAAACTGCAGGGTGAAATAAGCACCCCACTACTGCAGCTGAGACTTCAGCACTCCTCTATCAGTAATTAACAGATTCAGCTGGCAGAAAATCGATAAAGATATAGTTAAACTGAGCACCTCATCAGTCAACTGGATCTAGTTGATATCTATAGACTACTTTATCCAGCGCAATATATATTCTCCTCAACCTCAAGTGGAACTTTCACCAATATGTACCACAATTATGTACCATAAAGCATATGGTAACAAATTTTAAAGTACAGAAATCTTACAAATATGTTCACAGTGGGATTAAATTATAAATCAGTAACAGAAGGGTTAGGGAGATTGCTCAGAGGTAAAAAGCACTTGCTACACAAACCAGAGGACTGGAATTCCGATGCCCAGCACCACATCAATACCCAGTAGTCAAGGCAGCCTGCCTGTAATCCCAGCTCAAATAGCCAAGTTAGTGTGTTCTGGGGTCAAGTGAGAGATCCTGCTGCAATATATAAAGTGGAGAGTGATCAAGGAAGACACCTAAGGCCAGCCTCCACATGCACATGTACACACATGCCCCACAGATATGCAAGCACAGATACACACATGCATACTACACACACACACACACACACGCACACGCACACGCACATGCACACAAAATCAATAACAGAAATATCTGAAAAATCCTCAAATATTTGAATATTAAACAATACATCGTTCAGGAAAGAAATCTCAAGGGAAAATATATTTTGATGAACTAACTAAAAATGTGTGTGATGCCTAAAGGGGTACCCCAATTGCCTCACCCTGTGTCCCTGTTCAGCATGATGGAAGAAGCCAGAGTGGTCTGCGTCCTGATTCCCTATCCGCAAGTTGGGTAACCTCTTCAGAGGATGGTGTGATAAGAATAGGAGGTAGGAATTCGCTAGGTAGTTGGGGTTAAAAGACCCCAAAGAAAAATAGCCGGTTTCTTGGCTAAAACTCACAATGTCCTTGGGCCTCTTAGCAACCTACTCTGTTCCAAAGGCCAAAAATGTCAAAAATATTTGGAAGCTTTTATCTAATCCTTAAAAGATTTTAGGCTTACCTATTCAGAGAGAGGAATGTTAGAGTAGCCAAAAGCCCATAAAAAAAGAAATAAATAAATCAAAGAAGAAAGAGTACATGAAGTTATCACAAAAAAAGTGATGGAGAGATATGGGAGGAGTTGGAGGGGAGGGAGTGGGCATGGATTTGATCAGAACACCTTATATGCATGTATAAAATTCTCAATAAATTATTTTTTAAATGTGTGTGGTGCAATGAGGGCAGTGTTTATGCAGAAACTTAAAACACTGAATGTGCATTCTAAAAAAGAATAGAGAGCAAAATAAATAATGTAGCTTTTACCTTAGGAAACTAGAGAAAGAAGAGCAAGATGAACATGAAGATAACAAATAATAAAATAGATAAAAATCATTAAAAAACAAAACCAGTGTACTAAATAGTTTCAGTTGTCAACTTGACACACCTGGGAAGAGGGAGCCTCAACTGGGGAATTTCCTCCATTTGACTGCCCTATAGTCATGTCTATGAGGCATTTTCTTGATGCTTGAGTGATGCTGAAACGCCCAGACCCTGTGGGCAGTGCCACCCCTGGGCAGGTGGTCCTAGGTTGTATAAGAAAAGCAGGCTAAGCACAGGCCAAGGGAGCAAGCCGGTAAGCAGCTTTCCTCCGTGGCCTGTACTCCAGCTCCTCCCTCCAGGCTCCTGCCCTGAGTTCCTACTCTGACTTCCCTGGGTGATTAGCTGTGACCTGGGAGATGTAAGATAAAATAAACTCTTTCCTCCCCAAGTTGGTTTTGGTCAGTGTTTTTATTACAGCAATAAAAAGTAGTTAGGACAACCAGGAAAACAATAAAAGAGAACCCAAAGCTTGAGTGTCAAAATATAAACAAATTTGATAAATCTACAGGCAAAATAATCAAGGAAAAAAAGCAAAGACACAAATAACTGAATCAGAAATGAAATAGGAGCTACCATTTCTGATCCCATGATAAAGGGATAATATGAGCAATCATGCCCACAATTTAATAGCTTAGATAAAATGGACTGATTCTTTGATAGACATAATCCATCAAAATTGGCACACAGAGGGGCCAAAGAGATGGTTCAATCAATAAAGTGCTTGCCACACAAGCATGAGGACCCAACTTGGATCCTAGAACCCACATAAAAAAGCTGGGCCACAATCCGGGTACGGTGACACATACTTGGAATCCCAGTGCTGGGGAGGCAGAGACAATTGGATCCCTGGGACTCACTGGTAAACTAATCTAAACTCCAGGTGAAGGAGAGATCCTGCCTCAAAAAACAAGATGGATGGTTCCTGAGGAATGACACTTGAAGCTGACCTCTGACCTCCATGTTCACACACACACACACACACACACACACACACACGCCCCTCACAGAGAGAAATGTGTCTATGTAGGCTTCTGTATATCTGTTAGATAACTTGACTCTGTAATTAATTGTCTTCTGTCAATAAAGCAGAATTCTAGACCTAGATGGTTTCACTGGTAAAGCCTACCAAACAGTGAAGGAAAAGATGACATAAGTTCTTTCTACTCTGTTCCAGGAAATGAAGCAAAGGTAGTATTTCCTAACCCATTCTCTGATGTTAAAGTACTCTAAGACCAAAACCAGATAAAGGTATGACAGCAAAGCAAAACCAAAAATCAATATTTTTCATGAGTAAAAATGCAAAAATTTCCACAAAATACTAGCAAACAGAATCCAACAGGGTATAAGCATAAACATAAACCATAATCAAGCAAGCAAAATTTATCCAAGTTTGCAACATTCAAAAAAGTTATTAGTATAACTCACTACTTCCACAAGCTGAAGAAAAAATCATCTGATCCTATCCATTAATACAGAAAAGGCATTTGAAAGACTCTAAGACCCATTCATGATTAAAAAAAAAACAAAAACAAAAACAAAAACAAAAAACCTTTCAGCTAATCAACAATAAAAGGGAATTTTCTCAGCTTGATTTAAAAAAAAAATACTACAGCCAACATTTACCTAAGGTAGAAACAGATGCTTCCCTGAATCAATAAGCTTGTTCTGGCTCACCAGACCTATTCAATATCCCATAGGAAAGTCTAAAAGGAATTAAAGGGTTTGTAAATTGAGATGGAATTAAAAGTCATATAGATGGGAGGAAGAAACAAAATTGTCTCTTGTGCTGAGATGGCTTGTTCTCCATCAATGGAGAAAATCCAAAAAAATCAGCAAAGTTTGAAGAACTAATTAGTATTATAGAAACATTGCAAGACATAAGGTTAATACACACAAACTCATTCTTTTACTTTAATTGACATCAGCAACAATAAGTGGGATTTGAAATTATAAACAATCTAAGTTAATATATTAACACCAGAAAAATATGAAGTACTTAGAACTAAGTCTAGCAAAATATATGCAGGATACTTTTGAAGAAAACTACAAAATTATTGAGAAAAACTCATTTACATATAAGTAAAGGGAGAGTTGTATGTTTGTGTGCAGGAAGATGCAATACTGCTAAGATGTCATTTCTTCCCAATTTGATCAACATATTTAATGCAATTTCAGTCAAAGTCCCAGACATTTATTTTGTGGTTATCGACTGCTGATGCTGAAATTTATAAGAAAAGAAAATAGGAAAACAGATTCCTGAATAACTAGCAAGTCAAGAAAGTGTGATATTGGTGGAAGAATAAACAAAAACATCAAAAGAACAGATAAAAAGTTCAAACTAGGCCAATACAAATATAGTTGGCTACTCTTTGCATAAGGAGCAAAGCCAATTAAATTGAAATAGTCTCTTCAACAAACACCTTGTCTGGTGAATGAATATACAAATTGTGGTCTAGTCATCCTATTAAATGCTACTGGCAATAAAAATCAATGAGTCATGTATGCAATAATTTGGATGGATCTCCAGGGCATTATGCCAAATGGTCACTTATTGTGTAATAAGTTAAATAATATGCTAGCAAGATGGAGCTGCAGACTGGGACCCCCCATTTAATATTGGATTAAGATTCCTTAGAGTTTTTTTAGAATGATTATTAAAATTGAAGAGAGTCCTCCAGACCATTCACCAACTTTGTATTGCCTGTAGAACATTCTTAAATGCTACAGGGAGCAACAGCCTGTATAGGAGAGGTACTACATGGTGATGCAGGTGTTCCAGGTGTGAGAGTGCCCAGCAGCAGGATACGTGCATCCTGAAAAGTCAGACAGGCTTGGCAGGTCCTCACAGCACAGAGAATATAATCCCTCTTCCCTCTGCAGGAATAACTGAGGTTTGGGGACACAAGCAGGGCAGAGGCCAAGTGGGTTCTCACCCTGCCACAAACCCCATAGTATGAATTCTTGTTTAAAAATATTCCCTGAGAAGTAAAGCGATTTCATTCAGCCAAACTTACTCATCCAGAGTAGAACGTTAGAAAGTAAGGCTGGTGAAGAGACAGCTTATTTGAGTCCATCCCACTTAACTGATACAAGAGATCCCACTTTAGCCCAGATAGGCAATGTGAAAGTTGAGGCACAGAGGCATTTCCCAGCATTCCGTTCTCCAGGGCATTGGAGGGGAAGGTACCAAGGCTCCTCCAAGGCTTCATGCATCAAATAGCCCTCCTTAGCCCTGGAACTACAAAGGTGTTTCCCACTGTGGCATCTACAAACTGGGGTACAGCTGACACAGCTGGATGAGGTCATGGATCAAGTCCAAGCTGAAAGTGACTTCTTCCACTCAGAGAGAGAGGAGAGAGCCTTGTGGGTCCCAATATGAGTAGATATTCAAGAAAGTGAGGTTAAAGGAAAGTCATAAAGAAATTGTGATGCACTATTAAAAAATATGGAAACCTGTCTATGCGTATGTGAAACTGAAGAGATGCAAACGGAAACAACCATGAGGCCATTTCTCCGTGAACCAAGTTAGCTTAGATTATGGTCACTCAGTGCTCACACGGTTGTAAGCAGCTGTTTCTCTCAGAGACCCGAGAGGCTGGCCTATTTGGGTTATAGAGCAATACAGCATTGTGATCATGAGCCAAAGAATGTCCAAACTTGCCATCATGTTCTTCCTCTCCAGGAATTCATGCTGAGAGTGTTATTGACAAGTAGTATATGGAAGGATGTTTTCCCTGGCATCATCACAAGGAATAAGTGGCAAATAACCAACTGCTGGTGGTCCTCTGGTCACTTTCTGCCCTGGCATCTATTCTGGAATCACTCCACATGCTCTGACATCACCAAGTCAACCCATCACCCCACAGCTGGGTCCCAGCTCAGCACTCTCCTTGTGTCTTCAGCTGCCTCTTAGGCAATCCTGCTTGGATATTCGAGAATGAACTCACCTTCTCTCCAACTTCTCCTCCTCCCACCTTCCTTACCCAAATAAATGTCACTTCCACCTCTATGGTTTGAAGAACTTTGTCCCCTCCAACACTCATGTTGAAACTGAATCTCTAACATGGTAGCATTGGGAGGGGTGATCTTGGGAACTCTGCCCTAGTGAAAGGCTTCATGCCCTTTCACTTTCTGCCATGAGGACATAGTATTTGCCCTCTCCAAAGGACACAACATTCAAGGTGCCATCTTGGAAGCAGAGACCCGACAGCCAGCCCACTGGTGTCTTAATCTTGGACTTCCAAACCTGCAGAACCGTAAGAAACAAATTTCTACTCTTTATAAATGACCCAGTCTCAAGCACTCTACTATAGCAAAGCAAACAGAATAAGAATACTCTCTAGGCACTCAAGCCAAAGCTTCAAGCATCATTGTTGTCTTTCAATCCCTCAGCTCCCCATTTATCTCCAAAAATCTCACTGAAATGCATCTGCATCTCTCCAGCACCACGACCCTGCCACTTCTGTAGTCTAAACAACCAGTTCCCCTCTCTGAATGCCTATTGTAACCCTCCCAAACTATTTCCTCCAGTGTAGTCTTGCTGCCAGTCCTTCCTCCATCCTGCAGAGTCCTCCCTTCCCAAAACACAAATCCAATCTCATCACACCTCCATGTTCATACCTCCAATGGCTTTCTGTTCTCTATAGCATCAGTACAGGTTCAAATTCCTAAAGAAGACTTAGAGGACCCTTAGCCCACCCTTCCAGCAGCTCCCCCCGTCACCACAGCTTTTTCCTTGCTTCTAATGTGCCACACCCTTCTCTACAATCCTTCACAAGGGATGTGTGGAGATACTCTGCCTAGAGCTCCTTCTTCCTCACAGACTGGAACACTGGGTAATTCACTGAGGGTCCTGAGAACTGCCTCTGCTCTGTGTACGAGCTTCATACAGAAATAAAGAAATAAATAAAGCTGGGTGTCATGGTATATTCCTGTAATCCCAGCACTTAGCAAGAGGCTAAGGCAGGAGAATCTCATGTTCCAGGCAGACCTGGGCTATATAGTAAGACTCTACTTCGAAATACCAGAGGAGGAGGATGAGAAGGAGATGGAGGAGGAAGAAGAAGAGGAGGAAGAGAAGGCAGGGAAGGAGGGGAAGGAGGGAGGGGGGAGGGAAAGAGAGAAGGAGGGAGAGGGAGGGAGGGAGGGAGGGAGAGAGGGAAGGAAATTAATTATTAGCACTTTTTAGCATCTCCAGACACTGTTTTATACCATATTATCTGTGGAAAAGTAAGTCCTGACAGCACTTTACCAACCAAGTCGTCTCCCCAGGCCCCACTCCCAGGATTGCTGGAAACTGTTAAACATAACCATTATAAACGTGTGTGTGTGTGTGTGTGTGTGTGTGTGTGTGTGTGTGTTTTCAGAAACTTCCAATTAACTGAGTTAATTACCACTGCAAGTTGTCATTCAGGTCTAGCTTTCTGACACCCCACAACCCAAGGTCACATCAATGAACATGAAGCTGAAAGAGATATGTTCTTTAAGCAAAAACCGAAACACTCATTTCTAGGAAACAGTGATAGCCATCATTCACTGGGCAAGCACACACTAAGTGCCTTACATATATCACCACACCAATCCACCACAGTACTGTAATGTTGCCGTTATTGACCCCACTTTTCAGATGTGGAAACTGAGTCTCAGGAAATTTAAAACATTGCTTGAACTTGCATAAAGGCCCCATAGCGAAGCAGTGATTCAGGAGAGCCTGACTCTCCATTCCATGTCTTCCCTTTTGAGCCCCTCCCTTCTGATTAGAAAAAAATATCATGTTATCAAGCTAGCCTAGCACAGGTCTGGACCACATAATACCCCCAATAATACTGCAAAGAGTCAATAACGCAGGCCAGGCCTGCTGTACCAATTCCCCTTCTACCTCCCTGACGAATTTGCCCTTTCCTTGATCCAGATTTACAGGAGAAAAGAGAGCCATGCCCAGCAGTACCTGTGTCCTTTGCCAGCGGCTGCATCCAAACGTCTCTGAGACCTGGTCTAGGCCTTCACCGTGGAAGAACTTCTCAGTAATACTCAGGGATTTCTTGCAAGTCTCTCTCCTGAAGGAACAGTCCCAGCCCTGTTGCTGCTACCTTTGTTTACTGCTTGTCACTAAGCACTGCTACCCAGCAAGTAAGTCAACAAGGCCCCTCCACCTTCCAGCCACTCTCTAACCTGGGGCCCTGTTCTCTGGCCTGTTAACAGGAAGAGCCACTCAGCAGCCTGTGTCCTCAGAGCCAATGGCCCTGGAGAAAGCTGGTAAGCGCACTGGATTAGGTGGCACTGAAGTCACAGGAGGGTGGCTCTGGCAGGCTTTGACACTGATGTCACTTTATCTCCTGGTCCAATAAAAGAAGAATCCCCGCAAGGGGCAGTGGGGAGCAGCTCAAGAGCCACAGCTCGGTTTCATCAGTGCCCCAGTCCTTCTTGCCCATGAACAGACTTAAACCTGCAACCCAGAAGCATGGAAGAGCCTAACCAGGCCCCGAGGACCTGGAGCTGCCTGTGACAGAACAAAAGGAATGCAGCTGGAGAAAGAGAGGAATCCTCATCTCTTGTGCTTGGATTTAGGAAGGATGCCCCAGAGACAGGAGCAGCAGGAAACAGATTCTAGATCTACAGAGGTAGCAGTGAAAGAATGGGAGGCGCTTTTGCTTGACCAAAAACTGCGATAACATTTTTGATGAAAATTAAAACTGGAGGACCAATAGATGACTGTATTCTCATCTGCAGTAGTGAGAAGACAGATTCACACAGCCTCTCTTTAAGGAACGGTGAATGCGTACATCCTTTGCAAACCCAACTGCTCAGAAGACGCTCCATGAATCTTCTTAAGAAAAGCTCACACAAGCATCTGAAGAAGGATGTTCATTGCAGTCTACAGAGTTTACTTCCTTTTTAAATGACACATAAAAATTGTTGTAATTTATTTTTGTAAGAGCAAAAACCTAGAGGCGACCAAGTGTCCGTCAATAGCGCCTTTGTAAACAGACTGTGGTTTGCACACAGTAGGAAACTAAGTCTGTAGCTATGCAAAGAAGAAAGCTAGATCTGTGTCTCCTGGCATTTAGCAGTTGCCAAGAAAATGTTTTTTAAAAATAAAAGGTGTGGGGCTGGAGAGATAGTTCAGTGGTTAAGGACACTGACTGTTCTTGCAGAAGACCCAGGTTCAAATCCCAGCACCCACATGGCAGCTAACAACTGTCTGTAACTCCAGTTCCAGGGAATCTGACAGTCTCTTCTGTTCTTCACGGGCATTGCACGACACGGGTGCACTTACCTATATTCAGGTAATATACAAATACACATAAAATAAAAATAATAAATAAAATAAAATAAAAAATAAGAAAACATCAAAAAAAGGTGGTGCATAGCCCAATGTGATTCTTTTCTTGCAAATAGATACTTTAAAAAAAAGTGTATGTATATGCATTCTTTATGTAGATAAGTCACAAGAAAATTAAGAGTCGCTACTTTGAGGAGAAAGAAATTATTATCCATTTTGATAATTTTTTAGCCCTTGTATCTGTGTTATGCTGCTTTAAAAAAAAGATCATATGATTAAAACTACCTTTACTGGCATCTCCTACTAACTAGAAAATCATTTTATGATATCTGGGACCATCTGGGGTTTTGTTGTTGTTGTTTTGTGTTTCTCTTTTTGAGATAGGGTCTCCCTGTAGTCACAGCTGGCCTGGAACTCTTTATGTAGACCAAGATGGCCTTGATCTCACAGAGACTGGAAGACCAAAGGCATGTGCCACCATACCTGCTTTGAGGGGGACCATCTGTTTTGCTTCTCTCAAATTTCTCTCTACATTGGATTTCAGCACTGCCTTAGACCTGTTGAAACTTCATCTCTGGGGTAAGCAGGGGGCTTGAGCATTTTCAGCAAGTGCCCATATCATTTTCACTTCATAATTTGTTTATACCTGCCATGAAGACTGTCATGGCTGGCTTTGATCATCAACTTGATACACCTGGGAAGAAGGAACCTCTACTGGAGAATTTCCTTTATCAGATCAGCCTATGTATAAGTCTATGAGGCATTTTCTTCATTGTTAAGTGATATGGGAGGGCCTAGTCCACTGTGGGTAGTGCCCTGGTGTGGTAGTTTGAATGAGAATGTCCCCGTAGGCTCCAAGTATTTGAATACTTTGTCTCCAGTTGGTGGTGCTGTTTGGGGAAGCTTTAGGAGGTGTCACCTTGCTGGACACCTTGCTGGTCACTGGAGGTGGACTTTGAGAGTTCTTAAGCCCTGCCAGATGTTCTGTGGCTCTCTGCTTACTGTGCCTGCTTGAAAACGTGGTGTTCCTCTTTCTCTTCTGACCATCTCTTGCCACCATACCTCCCCACGACAAAGGATTCTGATCCTTCTGGAATCATAAACTCAAACTCTTCCTTCTATAAGTTGCTTGGGTCAGTGTTTTTATCAGGGCAACAGAAAAGGTATCTAATACACCTGGGCAAGTGGTCCTGGGTTGTATAAGAAAGTAGACCAAGCACAGGCCAGTGGAGCAAGCCAGTAAGCATCATTCTTCCATGGTCTCTGCTTCAGCTCCAACATCAAGTTTCCTGCATTGAGTTCCTGCCTAACCTCCCTCAGTAATGAACTATGCCTTATATATGTAAGATGAAATAAACCCTTTTCTTCATTGCTTTTTGGTCATGATGTTTTATCACAGCAATAGAAAGCTAACTAAAACAGAGTCCCAAAGGGAGAAAATTAATTTTTCTAGTCACATGGCTTTTTTGTGGCAGAACAAAGGGCAATTCCCAAGTTGCTTGCCTCCCAGGTAATGCTGATCTGCCTATTGACACCACCATTTGCATCTTTTCTCCTAGAGACAGTAGTTCTCAGAAGTAATCTCCTTCTAAAGATAGTTTTGTAGGTCAACCAAAGCAAAGGAAACACAACCTACTTCAATATTGAGATGTTTGAATTTATGCATTTTAAATATTTTTAATTGCTTCACTTTCAAGACCTGTTTATTCATAATTGTACAGTGAGCTTAAAAGAAGAGCATCAAATAAGGGAGACTCCATATCAAAGCCAACTTCCAGTTATCAGTCACGGTTCACTAGGGGAAAGGAGTATATGTGTCTATCTGTGGGAAGCGAGCACAGCCGAGCCAGCCAAAGATGGAGCCCTGGCTGGCTGCCAAACCTCCTGCTGTTTACTCCAACTCTTGGCTGATTGCCAAGGCTCATGAATCCCGCTTGTTTACCCCAACTCTGAAGTATGGTGAGCCCCAAAACAGGTGCTGCCAGCCTGATGATCTTGCTACGTGCCTATGAGCTACACTCTGCCTGGCCGCTGCACATGTGTGAGCCCTGATTGGTACCGGCTGGGGGGAGGGCTGTTGGAAACGCTATATAAAGAGCTGAAGTGTGTAATAGAATAAGAATATGAAAAAAATTAAGCACAGGAACGGAATATGCAGGAAACGTAGGATACTGTGAAAAGACCAAATCTACACATCATAGCTAAATAGGAAAGAGAAGAATCTCAGGTCAATGGCATTGAACAGATCTTCAACAAGATTTCAGAAGAAAACTTCCCTAAATTAAGGAGAGACATACTTTTACAGATACAAGAAGCACACAGAACACCAATTAGACAGGACCAGAACAGAAAACCAATGAGATACAGATAAAGAAAAACCCATCAGAATTACAGCTGACTTTTCAATGCAAACTATTAAAGCCAAAAGAGCCTGGACCAAAGTAATTCCAATTCTATATGACAGTAGATGGCAGTCCAGAATACTTTACCCAGTAAAGATGTCTATTATAGTTGAGGGGGAAAGAAAAATCTTCCATGACATGAATAGCCTGAAAGAATACATGTCCACAAAACCAGTCCTTCAAGGAATACTTGAAGCAATACAGAGAGCAGAGAGAGAAACAACTATACTCCAGGGGCAACAAAAATAAATAAATAAAGGTATAATCTAGGAAACACAAAATTACACAGAGAACACAAACAGCAATCAAAATGATGGCAACCAATACACATCTTTCAATAATAACCTTAAATATCAATGGACTGAACTCCCCAGTCAAAAGACACAGGCTAAGGGAATGGATTAAGAAACAAAATCTGTGGGAAGCGAGCACAGCCGAGCCAGCCAAAGATGGAGCCCTGGCTGGCTGCCAAACCTCGTGCTGTTTACTTCAACTCTTGGCTGTTTGCCAAGGCTCGTGAATCCCGCTTGTTTACTCCAAAGTATGGAGAGGCCAAACAGGTGCTGCCAGCCTGATGATCTTGCTATGAGCCTAATGAGCCACTCTGCCTGCCCGCTGCACGTGTGTGTGCCCTGATTGGTACCGGCCTGGGGGAAGGGCTGTTGGAAATGCTATATAAACAGCTAGGTATGTAATAGAACAGAACAACGACTACAGCATCATAGTGAGAGACAGCATCATAGTGAAGAGAATATGAGAGAGAATAAAGGATGCAAGAGAAACAGAAGCTTGAACCCCACCTTGGTGTCTGTGTCGTCTTTCCGGGACTCTGCTGGACAGAGTCCCGGCTCGCGACATCTATCCATGTGCATATGTATAAATGTATATATACATGCCATAATTATATTCCATAGATATGAAATTGTTCCATATGGTTATAGAGGCTAAGAAGTCCCATAATCTGCCATCTTCAAGATGAAGACTCCAAACTAGCAGATGATATAATTTCAGTCTGAGTTCAAAAGTCTGAGAATCAGAAAAGCTAGTGGTGTTAAGTAAGCCCCAGTCTAAGGGCAAAAGACCAAGGTCTCAGCTCAGCAGCTCGCCTGAGAGAAAGAGTGACTTTTCCTTTCCTCTGCCTTTTCGTTCTAGTTGTGGCCAATGGATTACATGATAATCACCCACATTAGGAAGGGCAATATGTTTTACTCAGTCTACCAATTCAAATGCTAATTTTATTAGGAAACATCAGCACAGGCACAATTAGAATAAATAATGTTAAACAAAAATAGCTGGGCATTCCATGTCCCAGCCAAGTTGACACATGAAATTGGTCCAATTCGTACTCCTATCTTTATGCCTTATCAATCTTTAAATAAGGATAATCACAAGGGTGTAATTCCACCTAACATGATACAACTGTCATGTATACCACTAAAAATGTACCATTTCCCTAGAATAGGAAATATGTCTTGAGTGCTGCTTACCTTCTCCATCAAGTTATACACCACAACGTACATGTGATATAAAGTTAAATATAAGTATGGTATAAATTTGGTATATATGTTACATGCTAAGGAAAGAAAACAAAGATATAGTCATCTTCAGTGTATCCACGAGCTGGTTTCAGGGAAATGCCCTCATAAATACACACACACACACACACACACACACACACACACAGAGCAGTATTCATGAAGGCCTGTCTCTCTTATAAACTAACATAATATTTGCATACAGCCTATGTTCACCTCCCTTTACACTTTAAATCATCTATCTATTAGTTATAATATCTAATATAAATAGGATGGAAATAGCATATTGTTTAGGGAATAAGAATAAACAAAATGTCTTTACATGTTAAGTACAGATGCCAATTTTTTCCAAACATTTTTGATTTGCCATTGATTGAATCCATGAATACAGAGCCTGCAACTGCACAGGGCTGACTGTATATTACACACACATGTGCATGCATACACATGCACACACACACAAGTATATTGCAACAAAAGAAGAAATAGTCATGGCAATAGCAGTCTTCATTTCTGTTACCGATTATCTGACTAGCGCTGGTATTTACAATTACTTTCCTTGGCTTTCAAGCAACCAGTTCAGCTGTTTCTGGCTTTTTATCTAGTATAATGTTCAAACTTTCATTGCTAAAAGGTCTGGGCCACTATGAGTCCTGCCCGAAGTGGGTTCTTACAGTTTCCCATAGACCTTAACCACAGGACACGGCAATACAAAGACACCCTAAGGGACCTCCAGTATTCCAGACATACTCTTCCAAATATCCATTGTGGAACAGCATCTCAGGTTCCCCTACGGAGTCAGGATCAATCACTCTGTCAATAGCTCTTTCTAATCTATTGATTCAGAGGCTGGAGGAGTCCCCAAATGTCCTAGTGACAGACTAAATTCAGATGGATGGATCAGTGTTGTGTCTCTGGGTGGACACACTCTCCTCTTAACTAAGACCTCTAGGTGACCAGAGCATGATGTCACAGGAGCAGACAGTGAAAATGCTGCTAGAGGATCCATAGCAGCAATGAGTGCTGTTTTTCCTTCTACCATTGGTCTTGACCCCATCAATCTGGGCTATGAGAGGAACAGTACCATATATTGGAGAACCTTGTCCCAGCCCTGAAAGGTATTGCCAGCGAGCTGGTGCTGTAACTGGGTCTTCAAAATGCCATTGCACTGTTTTCACCAAGCCAGCTACTTCAGGATGGAAAAGGACATGGCAAGTCTAGTGAATCCCATGAGCACAGCTGATCGGTGCCCTGCTTTCACTGTGAAATGAGACTCTTGATCAGAAGCAATGCTGCATTCACCAGGATGGTGAATAAGACATTCTATAGACCCTTAGACCATAGTTTTGGTACCAGAAGTAAACTTGTATCCATATTGCCTACTCATAACAACTAACCAAATACCTGGGCATCCAACAGCTCAGTCAGCTTAAAACATAAAATTAACCATCACAGCACCTTATTTTATGTTTATGCCAAAAATATTTCCAGTATCTAAATGATCAAAAAATATACAATTATACATTAATTAAGTCTAAATTAACAATACTTTATGATTCTCAGTAGAGTCTAGCCCTCTCATACTTAGCTGCAATTCCACTGTGGAGGGTACACGTTCCTTGGCTACATTTTTCTCCTACAGCAGTCTTGTAATATCAGTGCCCTTTTCCCCATTTTTCAAAGAGACTAAAGCTTGGAGAGACTAACTGAATGAGTCAAGGTCATCCTAGTTAATTTGGAGAAGTTAACTGAACTGGCAAGGTAAATAAGTCCCAGATGGGAAGTGACTTGTATGATCAAACTCACAGAGGACTTCCCAAAGTGGCACCAAGAGTCACTTTTTTAATGAGGGCCTGCCATGTACGAAAGCTTTTACGCATGGAATAAGATTCTATACACAAACATACTGGGAATCAGAGAGTACCACCCCCATCCTTTATATTAGAAACAAGCTCAGGGAAGCCAAATAATTGGCCAATGGCTATAAAATATTAAATAGAGTTAGAATTTGGACCCCAAAGAAACTCCAAAATCTGTGTTCCTACTTTTAGAAGAACCAGTGCAAGTGAAAGCTTGAAGAGGCAGAACAGTGGTCCTTTCCTTGAGGTGGGAGGGAGGAAATAGGATGAATGAAAAAACAGAAATGCTGGGGCCACTGGGGAGAATCTAATCCCATGTCCGATGACCTCAGTGTTTCTGGGGAAATTGGACTCTAAGTCATCTGCTGACAAGTACAATGAAATGTATACAAAAGAATGGAAAAGTTTGCACTGGAGAGATGGCTCAGCAGTTAACAGTGCATATAGCTCTTGCAGAAGACCAAAATTCAGTTCCCAGCATCTATATCAGGCAGTTCACAACCACATGTAACTCCAGTTCCAAGGGCTCCAACACCCTTTTCTGGCCCACACAGGCTCCCATGTGCACATGGTGCACACGAACTCATACTGGTAAACACACCACCACATGAATAAATTAAATAAATATTTTTTAAATAATGAAAAAATTGTAGTGAGCACAGGAAGGGTTCTTATGGTGTTGTCAAGACTCCGTCCCCCTAAGGCCACAATGGAACATCCTCACCCAGCATGGATAATGGCTTTCCCAGAGCCACATAAATAGAGAGCCCCACTTCCTTAGTCTTCCCCAGCCTGCATACTCTAGTCCTTCCCCCAGATCCCACACAATTTAGGGATAAATTGCCCACCACAGGTTTGTAGGTATGGCTGGATACGCAGGTGAGGTATCCAGTGACTCTTCCTGGTCCTCCTATGCAGGGCATCAGCAATCAACAAGGCCAGCTGTGATGATCTTTGGCAAGTGGGCATAGCCAAACTATCTATCTGATGTGGCATCTATCTGATGTGGAGGACAGTGCTATACAACAGATAATGAACAATCTGAAAGAAATCACAGAAATTGTGAGCAGGCAGATGGCCCAAGAGACTGTACTACAAAGAGGGTCATCGCATTAGGAAGGCTAGAGGTAGGCCAGTAAGTAGAGAAGGCAACCAGGACAAGGCAGGGACAAAGGCCAAAGCTGGCTCAGTGCTTTGTAAAGTGCTACATAAAGTCTCGGTGAATGGAGACCAGAGGCTTTAAAGTTATTATGTGTGAGAAAACTAGATGCTTAGGCTTCAAATCTGTAGCACAGCATGCCTGGGAAGTTGTAAACTATCAAGCAGAGAGTCAGCTCTGTATATACAGGAAAAAGGATCCACTGCATATCAACATAGGCACTGGATGGGTCCAGGTAGTGCTGAGCAGGGAAGAGAAGTTCGAGCCTGACCAGTAGATGGCCACAAAAGAGAGTGAGGACAGAGAACTGAAGAAGGAGGTAGAGCAGCAGACACTGGTGACCAGTCAGCAAAGTTAGGGACAGACCTGGTACCTGCTGCTTTATTTATCAATCACAAGATTTCAGTTTCAACTTCATAGAGCTCACTTGCTGTCTTAGTTTCTCGTTGCTGTGAGGAAATACCTGACTCAAATACCTTAAAAAGGAAAGATTTACATTATCTCATATTTTCAGAGGTTTCAATTCCATAGTCCTTAGCACCATTGATTCTGGGCCTGTGATGAGGCTGAATGTTGTGGTGGCAGGAGAATGGGGTATCAGAGGCCTCTCACCTCATGACAGATGAGAAGTAGGGAGAGGAAGAGATACCAGGAACCAGCTCTAACCTTCAAAGACATCCCCCTCACCGACTTCTTCCACCTAAGCCCTAAAGTTCTCATAAAGTTTCCACAATTTCTCCCAAATACCACTGCAAGTTGGGGGGGTGGGGGCAAACCTTCAATACAGGAACCTGTGAGGGACGTTTCATATTCAAACCACAACATTTGTCATGAACACATACAACTGATGAAGGTGCATAATTCGGGATAAATGGCCCTTATTAGTGCTGCTGCTGTCTCTTTAGATAAATTTGGGTGTTGCTTTTCAAAGAATCATCACAGAAAGGAAAGTGCACATTCATGACAAGGTTTTGAGGACCAGCCTTGGAAGTCCCAAGGAGGAGGCTGAGTCCTGAGTCCATTACCTGTGTGTGGGCTGATGTGGATGCTGACACCTTGTGCTACACAGGTCCTGGCTTTCCTTTCAGGTATAATGAGCTCATGGAAGGCTTAGGCTCAAGAAGAAGACAAGTCATCAGAGCCCAGAGATGAAATAGTAAATTGGAACTGAAATCAATGATCCACTGCAAACCCAGGTTTGCTGACAGGATGTGTAAACAAGGGCCTGTGCGAAGGAGAGTGCGGAGAGACTTTGGTCAAAGCCACTGTTGATGGTTTGAATGTGAACCCCTCACCCACACACATACACAGGCTCACATGCTTAAGCAGTCCCCAGCTAGTCATGCCACCTAAGAAGGTTGTAAAATCTTTTAGACATGAGACCTGGCTGGCAGATGTAGGGCCACAGAACCAGTACTTACAGGTTATAACTTTATGCTTCCTGACTGCCAACATGATGTAATCAGCCACCTCACATCCTGCTGCTGTGAGCTGCCCCCATCACCGAGTCTCCCTGCCGTGGTAGACTGTATTCTATGCATCATGAACCACAAAACATCCTTTGTTAAGTTGTTTCTGTCAGTTAGTCTACCACAGCAACTAGAAAAGTAACTAACACAGCTTCCTACGGTCAAGTTTGTGCTCTCAGAACTTCCATTACCTTCCTTCTCGTGGCAACACACTGGAGTTGCCAGCAAGATGTCAGGAAGAAGTGAATGACAACTCAAGCTCTCAACTTGAAAAGGGAAGCATAAAATTTGAGAAGGGAATCAATTCTTCCATGGTCTCAATGCTACTAATAAGGGGAATTTCAAAGGCACACACCTACTGTCTTGGCTCCTTCTACATCACAGGAAGCAGGAGATACTCTGGATTCACTCAGTAAAAGGGGTCCCACTCAACATGCAAAGCTCCACCACTTTTCACTCAAATATTTTCTTTCATTCATAAATGGCTCCTGATGACTTTGATGTACACTCAGTACTGACAGGGCTCGGATTGGATTAATAGGTGACAATGTGGTACCTTCCCCCTTGGTTGTCACACTTTCAGCCACATGCACAGCTATACTCCCAACTCTGACACTCCTTCTAGGCCTCCAATGTCTATTCATCTGAAAACAATACTACACCTTTCCAGATCTTAGCTCAGCTCCTACTGTGGTCACCTCTGCCTAACTATTCTGTTATACAAACTGGGACCTTGCCCATAAGAGCAGGACAAGAATGAAGTTGATTCCCATGATTCACTCATTCATTCACTCACTATCCAGCCACTCATTGGCTATAAGGACTTGAGCGACTTGACCTATCTATTAAAATGGAATGATTGGGGCCAGAAAGATGGCTAAGTGGTTAAGAGCACTAGCTGCTCTTGCAGAGGACCCAGGTTCAGTTCCCAGCACCCACGTGGCGGCTAACACCCACTTGTAACTCTAGTTCCAAGGACATTCAACACCCTCTTCTGACCTCAACTGGCCTTGCACAACATGGGTGAACTTACATCAACTGACAATTAAGAAAATATCTCACAGACAAGCCTGTAGATGAATCTGATGGATAAGTTCTTCAGTTGAGGCTCCTTCTTCACAGGTGTGTCAAATTGAGAACAGAAATAACTGTGACAATGACACTATTTCAGGGATGTCACGCAATCGTTAAGAGCCTTGCTAGAGGAAGCAAGGGATGGACTTTGAGAGTTCATAACTTCGTCCCACTCCCTCTTCATTCTCTCTGCTTTGTGTTATAGTTGAAGCTGTAACCTTTCAGTTTCCTGTGCCTGACACTTGCTGCCATGCCTTCCCACCATGATGAACTCTTATCCCTCTAGAAACATAAGCCAAAATAAACTCCTCTTTAAGTCAAAACACTTTTAGTCATAGTGTTTTGATCACAGCAAAAAGCAACTGATACAGAAGTTGATACCAGGAGTAGGGTGTTGCTGTAAAAACCCAATCATGTTGTTTCTTGGAGGAATGTGGAAAACTTTGAAACTTTGGACCAAACGGAGGTTGAGTGCTATAAGCAGAGCTTAATAGGCTATTCTAGTGGAGCTTGGTAGATAGTGGTGCTAAGAGTAATGTCAAAGGTGAAGGCCTGGCTCGAAAGGCTTCAGAGGAGAACAACATTGGTCACTGGGCTAGAAGCCATTCATGTGATATTTTGGCAAAGTATCTGGCTACTTTCTGTGCATGTCCTAAGAACTTGCCTGAAGCTAAATTTAAAAGTAATGGACCAATTTCTTTGGTGAAGGAAATTTCAAGACAACATACCACTGAATTTGTGGCTGGGTTGTTATTGATCACATTTATGTAGGTCTACAATGAAAAAGAGCAAATGTGAAGAAAGAAATGCAAATGTATAAAAGCACTAGGAAGCTTAATGTTGCGGCCAAGGCATATACTAGAAGAGAGGCTATAATTGTTAAAGAGATCAATTAAGGAGAGGCCTCATGCTCTGCACTGGAACAATGGGAAGGATACCATCAGGGCAAGACTCCACTCAGCTAAGCTTCCAACTTGTGAAAGGAAAGGACTATGGCGTTTTCTGCTCCTAGAAAACAATAACATACTAAAACTACTGCAAATGTGATTCAAGGAGGTCCATCCCAAGCTGGCAGCAGAACTTGGCAGTGTGATACACATGGTAAAAATGGCTTTAGAGCCATGAAAGATAACAGAATGAGGGCAGTTGTGGATTCTTCTCTATGGTTTCAGAGAGCTGATGAGGCCAGACAACATGTGGTGGGGGAGTCCCTGCAAAAAGAAGGTCCTGAGAGGCAGCAGGTCCTGAAAGGCCAAGGCATGATGCTGTGAAGGTGAAGCCTGGGTGGTAATAGAGACCACAAGATGTTGGCAATGCAAGAACTACAAGCCACCTACCAAGGAGAGCTGCATAAGGGAGTAGAATCAACCCAAAAGAGAGATGTATGTTTCAGACAGAAAGCTGAAAGAGTGGAGCCATCTAAGCCCGTAGAACTAATTCGGACACCAGATATGGAGCTACAGTATTTGGTGTTTGTCCTGCTGAGTTTCAATCTTGTTTTGGGGGTTACAGTTAAGAATTTGTCTTGAGTTCAAAAAGACTTTTGACTTTTGAACAGTATTGAGACTGTTATAGATTACAGGGACTTTTAAAGAGGGACTAAATACATTTTGCATTATGATATGACTATGAGCTTCTGTAGGCCAGGGAGCAGAACGTGGTGGTTTAAATGGGAAATGTCCTTCATAGGGTCTAGTATTTGAAGCCTTGGTCCCCAGTTAGTGGTGCTATTTGAAGGAGGTCATGGAATCTTTAAGAAGTGCAGCCTTGTTGGAAAGAAGTATTTCATTGGAGATAGGCTTTGAGAGTTCATAGCCTGGCCCCACTTCTACTTCTCTCTCTCTCTCTGTTTCATGTTTTCAGGTAAAGGTGTGAGCTCTCAGTTTCCTGCTCCCACTGCCATATCTGCCACTTACAGCCTGCTTTCCCATCATGATGGACTCTTATCTCTCTGTAACAGTAAGGCAAAAATAAACTTTCTTCCATAAGTTGTTTTTAGTCATAGTGTTTTATCACGGCAACAAAAAATAATTGATAAAATCATTGTCTGTCATTTCTCTTGGACCATGATCTCTATGTCAATATTATTTCTTCCCCTAGACTAAAAGGTTCATCCAAAGGTGGGGATGTGGTCATTTTGAAAGATGGAATGATATGCATTGTCTGAGATATTTATCTTTTTTTTTCTTATCAAGTGACAGAGATTGAAGATGATCCAAAACAAACAACAGGGGCCCACCATCCAAATCCAGTAGGTTGCATCCAACTACTGAACCTGACACCTGGTGTCCATAACTGGAGCTACATCAAGTCTACTCAATCATGAAACAGGAAATGTCCTTGAGTGCCACTTGGTGAACAAAACTGTTGATTTTGGAGACCATTTCTCAAAAAATTAAAGAAGAAAAACCATACTCCTTGGGAAAATGCACATCCTAATGATAGATCCATACCTACATTTCAACTCCAGACTCTGCCCTTACTAATAAATTGGGTGGCCTTGGGTCAGTTACTTACTGTTTGTAAGCCAATTCTCTCATATGAACTGTGGTCACAGTAATATTTATGTAATAAAGTCAATATAAGAGACGAAGTTCTGGATGTGTTAGTGTGAAATGTGGGCAGTTTGTTCAAAATGTTACTACCTATTGCCCCAAAGTCTTCATGCTCCCCAGCTACTGGATTCAGTGTTGTTAAGATACCATCCACTCAAGCACAAGCCTCCTTTTGGTCTTGTTACTGGAAGAAGCTGATGTTTCTCTCATGTTTCTGGAACTATCAGTCAGTACCAGTCATAACTTCCTGGCATTATCTTGGCTAAGGGTTATAAACAATACAGGCTTTACTCTTCCTGCTCTAGAAGGAGACACATTAAAAACAGCACACTGACACCTTTGTGTAGAAAGTGGCAAAACTGGCCACACAGATTCTCCCCATCCCCATCCACATGGTCCTTCACTGAGCAGTTCCCACTGCTGATGCTCTGGTCCTCTCAAGGTAGCATGTGTCAGTTACTTCAGGCTGGAAAGAGATACCTTCCTCACTCTGCTGTGTTCAATCAGGGTGGTCTCTGAAAGGCTTGTCTTGCCTTCAGACTATCACAGTCCGTCCCCCCCCCCAATCAGTTTTCTTCCTCTGAAGAGGGTCTGGATTGCTGGCACATGGAATCCTCAGAACCAATATCCCACCAGGCACTTGGTCCTGCGGCAGAACTCTGCTCTGTCTTCGTGCATGAATCATCCCTGCTCAGAGCTTGTCAGGATTCTCTGGGACCTGGTCTCCAAAGGCCCAAGTGACTTCCAGTTAAGAGGTTCATTTTATATGTTATCAATTGCTGGGTAACAAAGTAACTCAAAATCCTGGGTTGTCACAATAGAATTGATAATCACATTGTTTTTTTAAAATTTTTATTTATTATTTTTATTTTATGTGTATGCGTGTATTGCCTGCATGTATGTAAGTGCGCCCGTGTCATGCAATGCCCTCAGAGGTCAGAAGAGGCTGTCGGATCTCTTGGGAATGGAGTTATAGACAGTTGTTAGCTGCCATGTGGGTGCTTGGATTCAAACCCAGGTCTTCTGCAAGAACAACCAGTGTTCTTAATTGCTGAGACATCTCTCCAGCTCCCACATTGTTTATTTTTATCATGAGAGAAAGGATAGTGGTTTGATCAGCAGAGCCATGAGCAAGTGTCCATTCCTCAGCAAGTTTCACTGAAGGAAGTTTCATTGGGTGCTTGTCTGACCATGGCGAAAGCCATTTTACACAAATAGAACTCAAATGGGAAATGTGGTACAAAAGTCTTGAATCCTTCTCCCAGGCATCCTCTGGACCCAATGTACCACCATAACCACAGCCTCTGTCACCCTTCATGGCACCCTTAATCCCAAACAACAGTGACTACACCAATGGCCCCTTCCTTATATGTTATTTATTTCTTGCTCAATAGCGACATGTCATAGAATATGCTCTATTACATATATTTATTCATTCATTCTTGTGTGTGTGTGTGTGTGTGTGTGTGTGTGTGTGTGTGTGTGTACCTGTACCACAGTGGATGTGTGGAGGTTGGAGGACAACTTCCATGGGAATTGGCTCTCTCTTTCCACCATGTGGGTCCAAGTGATCAAACTGAAGTTGTCAGGCTTGGCAGTAGGAACCTTTACCCACTGAACCATCTCTCCAGCCTGCTCTAATTAACCATTTGAAAACATTAAGACTTGATTTGTAGATAATTTTTAATTATGTTTCTCTATGTAGAATAAGAACATGAACTATGCAGTTACTAGGGGCAGGGCTCTAAATGTGACCATTTAACCAAGTTATTTAATCTTTTACATGCTGACCAATTTTGGGGTGTGCTTAGTCTATGAATTATTGACAACAGTGTATTAAAATTTATTAAGAATGTGTACTTGGCTATATCTCTTTACATTTCTATTAACACATAAGTATGTGTGCATTTGATTTCTAAATACTTTTTTAAACTTTAAAAAAAATTATTTATTATTTTTATGTGTATGCATGTATTGCCTGCATGTAGGTAAGTGCACCTGTGTTGTGCAATGCCCACAGAGGTCAGAAGAGGCTGTCATGTCACCTGGGACTGGAGTTATGGACAGTTGTTATCTGCCATGTGGGTGCTTGGATTTGAACCTGGGTCTTCTACAAGAACAATCAGTGTTCCTAACTGCTGAGCCATCTCTCCAGCCCCTAGATTTCTAAATATTTGAAACAGTTATGTTTTCATGGTTACTTAAATTCTTTTTTTCATTTTTAATGTTTTTATTAAGTTTTTGTGTATTTTGTATAATACACCTTAATCAAATTTAGAACCACTCTCCATCCCCCATCCCCCCACAAACATATACCAGCTTTCATGTATTCTGTCTTATATATTAAGTCCTATCCAGTCAAGTACTTGTATCTAGGTGTCTCTTGGTACAAGTTCATCCACTAGAGTCTAGTCAGCCTATCTAGAGCCATTCCCTTAAAGAAGATCTATTCTCTCTCACTCCACAATAACATTTTGCCAATAGTTCCCTGGCTAGGGTTGGGGCCTGCTGCCCATTTCCCCTGCTTCATGCTGCATCTTTGTCTGATTGAGTTGGCATAGATCTTGTGCATGCTGTCACCATTGCTGCAAGATCATATGAACAAGTTTCCAGTGCCTGAAAGTCTCTGTTTCCTTACGTTCATGCACCAACCCTGGCTCTTACAATCTTTCTGCTCTCTCTTCCACAATGGTCCCTGAGTCCTATCCAGGGACTTGCACTCTGTAGTCTGCTATTCTCTAAATTTTAGAGAAACAATTTTGAATAAAAGTATGGGTGAGGCCTGATGGGGACGTGCTGTTCCAGGACACAGTTACAGGGCACAGTTCCAAGAGACATCTGGGGTAATGCGCATTGTTCTACTTTGTTTCTCCATTGCTGTGACAAAACATTCTGACCAATGCCAACTGTATTAGTCACTTTTCTGTTGCTGTGATAGAAATACTGGCTCAAAGCAACTTATAGAAGGAAGAATTTATTTGAACTTATGGTTTCAGGGGAATTACAGTCCATCTTGGTGGGAAGGCATGGATGGCAGAGGTGGCAGGAGGAGGTGCGGAAGCTAGGCTCTACATCTTCTAGCAGGCATAGGAAGCAAGAGAATGACTGGAGATCTGGCAAGGCTTAAGAATTCTCTAAGCCTGCCCTCAGTGACATGCTTCCTCCAGGATAGTCATACCTTCTAAGACTTCCCAAAACAGCACCACCAACTGGGGACAAAATGTCCAAATACTTGGAGCCTGTGGAGGACATTTTCATTCAAACCACCACATTCCACTCCCTGGCCCCCATAGACTCACGACCACATAAAATGCAAAATGCATTTAGTCCAACCTTAAAAGTCCCTATACCAGTCTCAATACTATTTCAAAGTCCACAATCTTAAGTCCCTTGAGACTCCGGGAATTTGCTTAATTGTAAGCCCCTGTAAAATCAAAAGACAAATTACATACTCCCAACATACAGTGGGACTGAATACACATTACTATTCCAAAAGGGAGGAATACAGGCACAGAGGAAATATCAAACCAAAACAAGACCAAAAACCAGCAGGGTAAGCACCAAATCCAGTAGCTCCACATTTGACTTCTGGGACTTTACTTCCAAAAGGCTTGGGTGGCTCAGCTTCTCTAGCTTTGCTGCGTGCAATATGCATCTCTCTCTTGGGCTGGTACCACTCCTTGTCTTCTTCACAGGTCTTCTTCACAGATGTCTCTGGCATCTTTGGCAGATCAGCTCTGGCATCACAAACACCTTCCTGGGGTCTCCATTTCCAACCAGGCTTCACCTTCAGAGCTTCACAAAATAGCCTATCAGGGCCTTTTTTATGCAGGGGAACACCTGCTGCATGTTGCCTGCCCTTGGTGACTCTCTGAAACTGTGGAGGAAGAACTGATGATCCCTTCATTCTTGCATCTTTCATGCCTCTAAAGCCAGCACCAGGTGAAGGACACTACCAAGTTTGACTGCAAGTTTGGGATGGACCCCTCCAGCCTGCTTTATCCATTTTAGAAGCTTTTCTCTTTGGTGACCCCTGCAACATTTTCCTTTCACAAGTTGGAGGCGTAACTGGGTGTGGTCTTGCCCTGGAGGCACTCTCTCTGTTGTTTAAATGCAAATCTTTAGGCCTTTCCTTAATCACTTTAATCACCTTATCAAAGGGATCCTCTCCAGCACATGCCAGGGCGTCAACATTTATTTTCATAGTGCTCATTTTCAGGCAAAACTGTACATTTTGTATTTCTTTCTGCCTCATTTGCTCTTTTTCTCTGTAGATCTGCATAATATTCACCATTAATAGCCACACCATCATTTCTCCATTAGGCTGTCTTGAAATTTCTTCTGCCAGAGAAATTAGTCCATTGCTCTTCAACTTAGCCCTCGGGCAAGCTTTTTGGCCATGGGTAGACTCCACCCAGACTCTTTCAAAATATCCCAATTGCTGCTTTATACCAATTTCCCTCTGGAGCTGCATTGTTCTCAGCATTACTTTCTTCCAGGCACCTACTAGAATAGACTGTTAAGCTCTGCTTACAGTAATCAACCACTTTTCTAGCCCAAACTTCAAAAGTCTTCCATACTCTTCCAAAACCCCACATGGTCAGGTTCTTCACAGCCAACAGCCCACTCTTGTTGGATGCCCGGTCTGGGGTACCCAACGTCCACGGAAGGTCGCACCCCAATGACTCAGTCCCAAGACCAGGAGATGAAACAAGCAAGAGGATTTAATCTTTTGCGCAGATGGGCTCCTGCCTCACTCGGAGAGAGAGAGCAGCCGCGCCGAGCTCAGCTTACAGGCTACTTTTAAAGGCAAAAACCACAAACCAAAACCGGCAGCAGTGGGAGGGGGCCGGCAGCAGTGGGAGGGGGCCGGCAGCAGTGA
>NW_008339436.1:3362718-3370365 GCF_000622305.1 Nannospalax galili | reverse complement strand
GCAGCCACCCCTACTCCCAGAAGTATTGCTAAAGTTAGGGACACAGGCTCTCTTTTGTACCTTCTTGGTTGTTGTTGTTCAAAGAACTGTTCTACAGAACCTGTGGGGTGATAGAATACTCGGGGCAGGAGCTTAATCATGACACAGTAATCTTGAGAGGTTTTAAGGACCATACTAGCTGCACAGGGAGTCAAACCAGAGTTACATGCCCACCAAGCCCCTTGTGGAGGCAGAAGATAGTAATTTCCTTCCCCTGAGGGTACAGAAATGGTGGAGTTGCAAAGGCAGGCATGAGTTGGAGGTGGGTTTCCTAAGCAGAGCCCAGATCCCGAGACTTCTGTGAGGGTTAGGGGGTGAGGGGTCTCTCTATGACATTGGTCAGCTGAGGTGGTGTTATTGAATGTCCCTTGGGTAGCTATGCCCTCATAATAAGGGGGTGCTGCTGCTAAACATAGCCAACAGGATTCAGTTAGGTTGGGGTCTGTTTGTCTAATGGCCTTATATGCTCCTTGTATTAGATTGAACAGTCGGTCCCCCGTGGGTGAAACCTTGTGACTCGGGGGGCTGGGGGTCTGTTTTAACAGGATATTTGCAGAGGAAGTTTCAGAAAGAGGGTTGGGGATTAAGGCTGGAGGGGGATTCGGGTGACTGGGGATGGGATTCTGAATAGGTAAGACGGGATTGGGGCCTATAGCTATTGAATAGGGGAAGGTGTCTCTTTTAATAGTAAATAAGAGGCCAGGATCTGTCCCCTCCTTATATATCATAATTCCCCAAGAATGTCCCTTTTCCCAATCTGTGGCCTTTTTCCCTGTTGTTGTGAATTCTATCTGGAGGGGGTGGCACCATTTACCTTGACAATCCCAATTAAGAGCATTTGGGCTCTTATGGGAATAATTTGCTTTTACAGTAATGTAATACCAGGATGAGGACGGGGGCCACCAGGTATCCCCGGTTGTTTCACATCCCCAACTTTTACAGTAAAAATAGTTTCTCTCTCCACATTGGGAATTGAGCCACTTAGCTCAATGGTTACCTGGACAGACATAGAAGGTTAACCGATGCAACATGGTCCGTGCTTGTTCACGACACCCTCCCCCTGTTAAGTGGGGTCCTCCAAATAGGGGGTAAGCCACCGGGCCAGGTACTTTATCAGGATCCGTAGAATCTGGTATGTCCCAGGGCGCCCGTGCTCCTAAAGCTAATTTACACAAATCTGGATACAGTGTAGGCTACCAAGTGCCCTTAGGTGCCACTTTGTGGGTTTCAAATACCATAATACCCATTTGATTGATCACCTGCCAGGTGGTTGGCACTGGGAGATGGGGGCTCCCTTTACTGGGGGTGAACCTACAAACAAGTAGAATCATTAAGTATCTCTGGAGAGTCTTATTTTTAGAGGGTTGGATGTTCTGTGTAGATGCCATTTTCCAGCGTCGCCCTGGGTCGGGGCTCTTTTGGCGTGGGAAGCATGGATCCAGGCCAAAATCCCATCTACTTTGAGGGCTGTAGGCGTCAGGAGAACCGTGTAGGGCCCTTTTCACCGTGGTTCAAGAATCTTTATGTTGTGTCTTCTCACATACACCTGATCTCCAATCTGGTAGGAGTGGGACGTTTGTGGACCCCCAGGCTGGTAGACAGCAGCCAAGGGCCTCCAAACCTGGTTCTGGATGATCTGGAGGGCTTGGAGTCTTGTTTTCAGGCTGGGATTGTCAAAAGAAGAGGGCAGGGGGACAAGGTTACATTAAGGACAGGAGGCAGTCCTCCAAAAAGGATTTCATAGGGGGTTAGGCCATGTATAGCAGGAGTATTTCTAGCCCGAAAGAGTCTTGTTTTCAAGCTGGGGTTATCAAAGGAAGAGGGCAAAGGAGACAAAGTTACATTGAGAACAGGAGGTGGCCCTCCGAAAAGGATTTCGTAGGGGGTTAGACCGTGTATAGCAGGAGTATTCCTAGCTCGAAATAGAGCTAGAGGTAGGAGCTGTACCCAGTCTTTAGTGCCAGTCTCTAAAGCTAATTTGGTTAAGGTCTCTTTAATAGTTCTATTCATTCTCTCTACCTGTCCTGAACTCTGGGGTCTGTAAGCACAATGTAATTTCCAATTAATCCCCAGTGCTTTGGCCATTCCCTGACTTACCTGGGAGATGAAGGCTGGGCCATTATCAGACCCAATTACCTTAGGCAGCCAGAATCGAGGGAATATGTCTTCAATCAGGTTCTTCACCACAGTCTGGGCTGTCTCCTTCCAGGTGGGGAAAGCTTCAACCCACCCTGAGAAAGTGCCTATAAACACTAGGAGATATTTCCCTGGGAGGACCTCAGTAAAATCTACCTCCCAATTAGTCCCTGGTTGTGTCCCTCTTTCTCTCATGCCAGATGGGACCTTTGATCTGGAAGCATTTACCAGGGAACATGAGACACAATCTCCCACTATTTTCTGGACTAGCTGGTTAAGGTCCGGGAAGTAATAGAATTGTTTTTTTTTTTAATAGTGTTTTTAGTTTTTTGTGTCCTAAGTGCGTCCACTGGTGGAGCACTAGCCTACCCTGGTATTTTTACATTTTAGATTCTGGGTCCAGGGTAGCGTTGAGCTTCCGAACGAGTTCCAGATCCTGTTCAGTGTAGGTAAAAAGAGCATCTCCCTCCTTTGTTTGTGCCTCAATTTCAGCCTTAAGGTCTGCGTGTGTGTAGAGAATGCAGGTGCCTTCTGCTGCCTAACAGTTTCATCTGCCATCCGATTGCCCCGAGCAATCGGCCCCTGGTCTCGCTGATGTCCAGGGCAATGGATAATGCTGACCTTTTTAGGCAAATACAAGGCTTGTAGAAGGGCCACTATTGTTTCTTTGTTCTTAATGTCCTTACCAGCTGAGGTGAGGAGCCCCCACCTCTGGTAAATTTCTCCATGTACGTGAGCTGTGGCGAACGCATAGCGGCTGTCAGTGTAAATGTTGACCTTTTTGCCCTTTGCTAACTTTAGGGCCTGAATCAGGGCTTCCAATTCAGCCCACTGGGCTGATGTTCCAGCTGGCAGTGCTTGGGCCCAAATTATCTTCTCTCCATCAACCACCACCACCCCCGCCTTATGCTCACCGTCTCGCAGAAAACTGTTCCCATCCGTATACCAGGTGGCATCTGCATCTGTTAGGGGCTGGTCAGTGGGGCTAGTCCCATGCGTCTCCACAAGTATTTGCTGACAGTCATGGGGAATCTCAGTGTCTTTCTCGGGGGTTGGTAGCAGCGTGGCAGGGTTTAAGGTAGGAGGGCTACCAAACTTGATCTTTTCTGGATTCAGTAGTAGTGCCTGGTAATGAGTTACCCTGGTATTTGACAGCCATCTGTCAGGGGGCTGTCTTATGATAGACTCCACCTCATGTAGTGTTATAATAGTCAAGGGCTGGCCCATGGTGAGTTTCTCTGAGTCTTTTACCAGGGATGCTATTGTCGCCATAATCCTCAAGCATGGGGGCCAGCCAGTGGCCACATTGTCCAGTTTCTTTGAGAGATAAGCCACTGGCCTCTTCCCTGGCAATCCTAGCGCTGGAGCTGTCAGTAGCGCTCTTTTTATTTTGTCAAAAGCTCTCTGGTGTTCATCAGCCCAGACGAAAAGAGTCCCATTTTTTGTTAAAGGGTATAGAGGAGCCGCTATCTCGGCGAAGCCCAGTATCCATAGTCTACAGAATCCTGCGCTTCCTCGGGGAGTAACGGGGTATTCCAAGGGGATTGGCAAGGATGAAGTATGCCCATTTGTAAAAGCCTTTGGATGTGAGGCCTGATTCCTTCTCGGGCCTCTTTGCTCATAGAGTATTGTTTAATTGAAACTGGAGTTGCAGATGGTTTTAATGTGACCACTATTGGAGGCTGGTTACATGCTAGTCCTGGGCCTCCTGTCTCGGCCCATGTTGAGGGGATTTTACTTAGCCAATCAGATATACCAGGAGTTTTTGTTACTGGTCCCTCATATAACCGATGTTCATCTTCCAGCCGCAGGGTTAACACCTGTAGTGGAGCTCCATCTTTTCCTTTTATAGTAGCTCCCTTTCCTGTGAAGTGAATGTGGGCTCCCAGTTTAGAGAGTAAATCTCTCCCAAGAAGGGGATATGGACAGTCGGGGACCAGTAAGAATGAGTGGGAGACACGTCCTGTACTAAGGTCCACTTTTCTTTCTGTGGTCCATCTGTATGTTTTCCCTCTGGTAGCCCCTTGGACCCAGGCTGTTTTGGAACTCATGGGTCCCTCGATTGTTGTCAGAACTGAGTGTCTACCATGAAGGTAGTCAATTGCCCCCCTATCTTTAAAGTTACCCTGGGCTCAGGGGGGAGCTCCTGGCCCCGACTCCCCTAATCCCCTATAGTCAGGACTGGGGTTGTCTTCTTTTGAAGCCTATTTAACTTTTTCGGACATTCTCGAGCCCAATGTCCTCTCTCCTTGCAATAGGCACACTGGTCTTTATCCACTCAGGGCCTTCTTTTGTCTCCCAGGTCCCTACCTGGTCCTGGTCCTGTTCCCTGAACTACTGTGGCCAAAATTCGACTTAATTCTTTATTTCTCTTTTTCTCTCTCTTATCCTCTCTAGCTTCCTGCTCTCTTCTGATTCTGTCCTCTCTTTCCTCTGAAGTTTCTCGCTTGTTATAGATTCTCTCAGCTTCTCTTTCTAAGTCCTGTAAGGAATACCCCTGAAGGCCCTCTAGCCATTGAAGTTTACCACGAATGTCAGGAGCTGATTGTCCTATAAAGGCGATAATAAGATCTGCCTGACGCTCCTGGGCTGCCGAATGTCAGGAGCTGATTGTCCTATAAAGGCGATAATAAGATCTGCCTGACACTCCTGGGCTGCGGGGTCAAAAGGGGTGTACATCCAATATCCCTCTATCAAGCATCCTAGAAACCCTGCGGGGGTTTCATTTTCTCCTTGGGTTATAGCATGTACCTTTGCCAAATTAGTTGGAAGCCTTCTGGCCCCTTTGAGAGCCGCTAACAGAGTCTGGTGATAAAGATGGAGACGCTCCCTACCGGCCACGGTGTCAGGGTCCCAGTTGAGTCTAGTCAGAGGAAATCCTGCATCTATTTTATTTGGGAGCAGAGTGGGTCTCCCCTCCTGCCCGGGGACATTTTTCCTGACTTCCAGGATGACTCGCTGTCTTTCTTCTGTGGTTAGAAGGGCCTGGAGGAGTTGCTCACAATCCTCCCAGGTGGGTTGGTGGGTGAGGAGAATAGACTCTATTAAAGCAGTTAGAGCCTGAGGATCCTGAGAAAAAGAGGGGTTATGAGTCTTCCAGTTATACAAATCAGAGGCTGAAAAAGGCCAGTACTGGATCTGATCCACTATAGTTCGGAGGGGAAAAACCTGGGCAGTCCAGGTTCCATCAGAGGGGCCCCCCTATCCCTTCTCAGGCGAAGTCTGCTAGATAGAGGGAGGGATTGGTCGGGTTCGGTAGAGTCAGGAGAGGGATGAGGTAGTTCTTGGGGTAGTGGAGAGGGATGAGGTAGTTCTTGGGGTGGAGTTGCCTGCGCAGGTAGATAGGGAGGTGGAGGATCAAGGAGGGTTAGGGAGGCTTCGTCCTCGGGGAGGACTGGCTTCTGCTTCTTCTTCTCAGGGGAACACTGGAGGGGCAGGAGGGAAGAAGTGAGATTCTGGGGAGCTGAAGGGGTAAGGGGCCCTTGATCAGTCTCTCTGGTTCCTCGAGGAGATATGAATGGCCATGCCCAAGGTGTGGGGTTCTGGGCCAAGTCTTCCCAGGTGACTATATAGGCCACCTGGTCCGGGTGTCCATGTGGTCCTGGGTGGAAAATGTATTCCTTAACCTGTAAGATAGTAGCAAGGTCAAAAGTCCCATCCCTTGGCCATCCTTTTTCAAAAGAGGGCCACACAGAGGAACAGAGATTCTGCCACTTCTTCTTTTCAACCTCCAGTGATAAATTACAGGCCCGTTCCATGACCTCCTTCCAGTGTTCCAGGGTTAAGCTTAAAGGGGTAGTTAATGATTGACCCATGATAGAGGACACAAGAGAGAGAGAGAGAGAGAGAGAGAGAGAGAGAGAAAGAGAAAGAGATGAAGATGCCACTCCAAACAATAGTGACCTGTGAATGTGCTTATGAACAAGTACCTATCGTTGCCCAGTTTTTCTTCTGCAGGGGACATGAATTTATCTGGGATTCACGCCTGGGACCCCCTTATCGTTCCACGGGAGTCTTTTAGTGGCGAGCACCCTGTGGCTCTTATTTGCTCGAACCGTGCCCACGGGGCTTTTTCAGTGGCTGAAGAGAGGAGAAGGAAGTACAGGAAGGCTGTCTCGTCTCCACCCGTGTGGGCAGTCGGGGTCCACTAAGAGGGCTAAGAGCCTTTGGCTTACATCAGGGAGTGGCCCTGACCGAAGGGATAGGGGGTCCTTGATCATTCTCTCTGGTTCCCCGAGGAGGTAGGAACGGTCGTGCCCAAGATGTGGGATTCTGAGCCAAGTCTTCCCAGGTGACTATGTAGGCCACCTGGTCCGGGTGCCCGTGTGGCCCTGGATGGAAAATGTATTCCTTAACCTGTAAAATAGTAGCAAGATCAAAAGTCCCATCTCTTGGCCATCCTTTTTCAAAGGAGGGCCATGTAGAGGAACAGAGACTCCGCCACTTCTTCTGGACCTCTAATGATAAATTATGGGCTCATTCTATAACTTTCTTCCAGTGTTCTAGAGTTAAGCTCAAAGAAGTAATTAGTGATTGACCCATGGTGAAGGACTTTTAGGAAAGAAATGGAGAAAGGAAGAAGGAGAGAAGGAGAGGGAGAGATATAGATGCCACTGCAAACAGTAATGACCAGTGAGTGTGCTTGTGGATGAGTACCTATCGGTGCCCAGTTTTTCTTCTGCGGGGGACATGAATTTATCTGGGATTCACATCTGGGACCCCCTTATCCTTTCACGGGAGTCTTTTAGCGGCGAGCGCCCTGTGGCTCTTACTTGCTTGACCCGTGCCCACGGGGCTTTTTCAGTGGCCAAAAAGAGATAGAGAGGAAAAGGGAGATACAGAAAAAACGTCCTGTCTCCACCCATGCGGGTAGTCGGGATCCGCTAAGAGGGCTAAGAACCTTTGGCTTACATCAGGGAGTGGCCCTGACCAGAAAACCTCAGTTGCTCTTTCACCTTTAACAGTCGCTCGCGAAGACTTGGACCAAGAATGAAAGGAAAGAGAAAAAGGCAGGGAAGGCTTGAAATAGAGAGCGTAATACAAAACCAGACCTTTTTCTTTTAAGATGTTAACACACTATCAAGCACGCACACACACCGCATTAAATCACATTCGTATGGACTGGTCCTTCTTACACCCAGACACACATTACACTCACCACTTTTACCTTCAGGATTCTCAAGTACAAACACAGACAAACAGACACAAAAAAAATCCTCAGCGCACCTTTTGACTCAAAACTGAAAGTACAGACCGGGAGGGGAGTAGCCAAGCCAATCTCCCTTCTCCTGGGGAGAGGAAAGCTACGCTGTCCTCCCCACTCCAGACCACTCTGGTCATAAAGATCAGAGTGTTGGAACCAGGGGTCCCTGGGCATGTCTGCAACTCCCACTGATTCCCAGAATACAGACTTACAGGTCCTGTACAGGCACAAATGTTCAGACGGAACGTTCCCAGAACAGGAAATGACTG
>NW_008339436.1:3358337-3362452 GCF_000622305.1 Nannospalax galili | reverse complement strand
CTGAACCCCAGGCTCTGGGAACAGATTTAAAGATCAGGAGCTTTGAAGTGTCCACCACTTATTAGCTGCAGCATCTGTGAACAGCTATAGAATATCTCAGAATCTTAATTCTGCAGCATCTGTGAACAGCTATAGAATATCTCAGAATCTTAATTCTGCAGCATCTGTGAACAGCTATAGAATATCTCAGAATCTTAATTCTGCAGCATCTGTGAACAGCTATAGAATATCTCAGAATCTTAATTCTGCAGCATCTGTGAACAGCTATAGAATATCTCAGAATCTTAATTCTGCAGCATCTGTGAACAGCTATAGAATATCTCAGAATCTTAATTCTGCAGCATCTGTGAACAGCTATAGAATATCTCAGAATCTTAATTCTCTTGTTTGCCACATGGGCCTAACAGGGCTGATGATGGAAAGCTTGTGAATGGCCCTCTAAGTACTGGTGAATGTTGGGCCCCCGGTCTGGGGTACCCAACGTCCACAGAAGGTCGCACCCCAGTGACTCAGTCCCAATAGGAGATGCAACAAGCAAGAGGATTTAATCGTTTGCGCAGACGGGCTCCTGCCTCACTCGGAGAGAGAGCAGCAGCAGCGAGCTCAGCTTACAGTCTACTTTTAAAGGCAAAAATCACAAACCAAAACCAGCAGCAGTGGGAGGGGGCCGGCAGCAGTGGGAGGGGGAAGTTTCGGGTGATTTTCAGCTTGTGCAAGGAGCATGAAAAGGTTAGTTCTTTCTCAGCAGTTAGAATTATTTATTTTACTTCCTTGTACTTTCTTTTGCCTGGGGGACTTGGTTTGAATCCACTTTGATCTGGGGGGGGTTAATTTGATTCCATCACTCTCTGGTACCAGTTACTGTATTAGTCACTTTTCTGCTACTGTGATAGAAACACTGACCCAAACCAACTTATAGCAGGAAGAATTTATCTGAGCTTACAGTTCCAGGGGAATTATAGTCCATCTTGGCCAGGAGGCATGGTGGCAAAAGCTAGGCTCTACATATTCTAAAAGGCATAGGAAGCAAGCCTGTTTATTTAAATTCTTTATCATCATAAAAATTCATTCTCTCCTCAATAGAGCAATTCTTTTTTTTGGGGGGGGGTCTGTTGATTTTTTTTTTGACAGGGTCTCCCTAGTTGCAGCCCACCTGGAAGTCATGATGTGAACCAGAGTGGCCTCCATCTCACAGAGATCCACCTGCCTCTGCCTCCCGAGGGATGGGATTAAAGGCACACACCACCACACCTAGCATGAGCAATGCCTTTTGATTTATTGTCTATTAACTCTGGGAGTAATATATTTAGTTGTACAACTTTCTGTTATTTGTTGCAAAGCATGTTTTTCTTCCAAGATAATGTTGTCTGTTTTAAGTATCATATAATTGCTTCTATGTCCCAATTTACTTTGATTACTTTTGTCTTTAATTAGAGTTTTTGGTTCATTGACATTTAAAATAATGCTACTATCTTTTGTAAAATACATCAGTAGGCTGGGTTAAAAATAAACAACACTTAGGGGGCTAGACGGATGGCTCAGCAGTTAAGAGCACTGGTTGCTCTTGCAAAGGACCTGGGTTGGATTTCTAACACATGTATGGCAGCCAACAACTGTCCTTTACCCCAATTCCAGGGGATCAAACACCCTCTTCTCACCTCTGTGGGCATTGCACGACACTTCCATACATGCAGGCAATACTGTCATACACATAAAAATAACAAATAAATAAAAACACTTAGTTTATTCTGTTTATCCCAACTTATTTAATATCTCCTTTTCTATCTTTTCTAGCTTTAGGTTTTGTTATCTTTTTTTTTTCCATTCTTCTGGTTTGGAAATTGTATACATTTATACACTGATTCCATTCTTTCCTTTGTGACTCTATATGAAATTCATACTAGACTACTAATGCCTAAAATTAATGCTTTTAGTTTCCTCCCATTCAAAACAGGGATGTCAGAAAATTCAGTCACCAACAGAAACAATAAAGGAAAAAAGCCCAAAAGGCTCTTTTTCGTTGTGCCTCATGAGTGGCCAGCTGCTTTAAGGTGAGGCAACACCTCTGTCACAGCTGCGAGTTGCCACAAGCCACTGGAGAGTGAATGCAAAGCTGTGCCTTCCCTGTGAAGTCCACAGCTACAGAAACTACTGCTGAGACAGTTGGTGGAAAGTTATGGTCTGAATCTACAGTGAAAGCAGCAAACAAGGTTTCTCCATAAAACTTTGCCTGCCTGCAATGAAGTCCTTATGAATATCCTTATATTCCTGTTATAGAACAAAGAAAAATAGAGAAAGAAAGCAAAATCTGCTCAGAGTTGTATTGTGGATGCCAATCTAAGTGTTCTCACATGCCCCAACCCACAAACAAATTGTTTATTATGAAAAAAGGATTTTAAAGGAAGGGAGAGGAGAATCCTTTGCTAATTAATACTTGTCTCCTTGGCCCAAAGGAGCTAACAGAGTTCACACTTTCCATTGTCTCTAAAGATGTCTGTAAGAAAGATCCTGAGCAAAGGAAAAACCCAGAACTAAAGCACCCACCGTTCTGGGCCTTCTTATTCCAGGCATCAGCATGCTGCTTGGTGGAAACAGCATACTAAGAAAACATAAGGACAGGGCTGAGGAATATGTTTCACTTTTGGCCAGGAGAATGAAGGATGTCAAAGAAAAATCACAGGAACAGATTGCAAAAAGATGGAGACTGTCTGCTCTCAGAGCTACAGCTCTGAGTCCAATCACAAATAAGATTTGGTAAGAGTATCAGAGTGAGGGAAGGAAGGAGGGAGAAGAAAGCTAGAGAAAGAATATATAAGTGAAGGGACTGTGAAATAGTGTTCCTATGGCTTTGAAAAATATGCTTGGTAAATTTAGCTGAACCTTGAACATGTATACCTGGAGAGCCTTGTCTCATGAAAAAGTTTATGCAAGAATGCTTGCTGGGGAGTTATCTCGGGAATGCCAGTACTTCCCTAGTTTCTCAGAAGACATTTATCTCTCAAGGCATATTATGGTGGTACTGTTATCCTGGTCAATTATATTTTACTAAATTGTTATATTCTAACTACTTTATTATTATCCACTGTTCTGTAAACCTTTAACTGTAGTTCTAATGAGTATAACAACGGGGTTGCCTGTGCTTTGGGCGCTTGTGCACGTATGAAGAAATAAGTAAAGAATAAAACTGTACAAGTCCCATATAAGGTTTTCAGATATTGGAATTATGAAATCTGTTTATGAACCAATCTTTGCATTTTTAAATATTTTATTATTTTCATTTTATGTGGATGAGTGTATTGCCTGCATGTATATAAGTCCACCCATGTTGTACAGTGCCTGTGGAGATCAGAAGAGGGCATCAGATTCCTGGAACCAGGGTTACAGATGGTTGTTAGCTTCCATGTGGGTGCTGGGAATCAAAACCAGGTCCTCTACAAGAGGAGGCAATGCTCTTAACAGCTGAGCCATCTCTCCAGCCCAATCTTTGCATTTTAAGTAAACAAAAAACAACATTGAAAATATGATTGGCCTTACTTATTAATGGGTTCCATAGTCATGAATTCAACCAACTAAGAACTGAAAATATTTGGTTTAAAAACCTCTATCAACCACAACTTGAAGGTAAGACCCTATTGCTGAAGACAGGACATGCTTTGAAGAGAGGACTTAGAGCAATGGAGCTGGGACTGACTTAGAAGCCACCTCCATTGAAGGCTAGCTCTCATAGCGTTGGAGAGCACTATGCAAGCTGCTAAGGGAGAACATCAATCAATGGTCCAGCCCCGGATTCATGGCCTAAAAACCACATCAATGATCATCACGGCAAACAACATTGGTGCAATAGTGGCACTTTTATCTTGGGGGTACTGAACGTTAAAAATTTTTATGTGGGCTGGAGAGATGGCTCAGTGGTTAAGAGCACTGATTGCTCTTGCAGAGGACCTGGGTTCAATTCCCAGCACCCACATGGCGGCTATGAACCATCCTTAACTCCAGTTCCAGGGGAATCTGAAGCCCTCTTCTGACCTCCGTGGCATTGAACGACACAGGTGCACTCACATACATGCAGGCAATACACTCATACACATGAAATAAAAATAATAAAATATTTTTAA
>NW_008339436.1:3356494-3358133 GCF_000622305.1 Nannospalax galili | reverse complement strand
TGTAAAAAAACCTCAGTATTGAACATGTACAGACTTCTTTTCTTGCCACTATTTCCTAAATAACATAGTGCAATGCCTGTTTATATAGTAGTTACAATGTTTCAGATAATATAAGTAATCTAGTGATGATTTCAAATCAATGGAGGATATGTGTAAGCTGCACACAAATACCATATATATGACTTTACAAAAGGAACTTAAGCATCTGCAGATTTCGGTATCTTCTCCCATGGAGACAGCAAGTTTTCCAAATTCAAAAGAGAAACAAACAAAATATCTAGAAATTGTAAGAACACCCTAATTTAGCATGTGTGTTGTAGTTACAAATATGGAAAGTGTCCCTGAGGGAGCCTGTGCTGGTTAGTTTTTGACAACTTGGCACAAACTAGAGTTACCCGGGAAGAGGGCACCTCAACTGAAGAATTTCCCACATCAGATTGGCCTGTGGCCATATCCGTGAGGTATTTTCTTAATTGCTATTTGATGTGGGAAGGCCCAGCCTGTTGTGGACAGTGCCATTCCTAGGCAGGTGGGCCTGGGCTGTAAAAGAAAGGTAGCTGAGCAAGCCAGGCAAAGCAAGTCAGTAAGCAGCGTTCCTCTGTGGCCTCTGCTTCAGTTCCAGCCTCAGGTTCCTTCCTTGAGCTCCTATCCTGGCTTCCTTCATTGGTGGACTGTAACCTGTAAACCTAAATAAACCCTTTCCCAGTAATTTGGTTTTTATTAGTGTTTTGTCACAGCAACAGACAGCAAATATGGAGCAGTACAACATGCTTACCCTAATGGAATCTGGCATGCAGCTCAACTTCAATCCAGGTCTAAGAGAAACTGAACTTCTACCATATCATCTTTTCCAGTTACAAGGTTAGGCTCCAAGGGCATAGTGCAAGCAATCTTGTGATGGGTTAGGGGGTCTCCAATTTCGTACCACTTTCCCTAACCTATTGGCTAAACCTTATTCCTGGTGTACAGGCAGTGTGCACTGGTGTAGGTCTGCAGATTCTATTGTAATGTTCTCTTTCTGATCTATGCTTCCATGATCCTAACAGTCCCAGCCAAGAACATCAGAAATCTGGACAGATATGGAAGAACTGACTATGTTTAGCTGTTGAAGACTACTTCAGCCCGCTAGAGAAAAACCGGAAGTCACTGACTGGGTCACTCACCAAAATTGTCTGACTATTAGGATGCCTTTCCCACTCTTTGTCCTGTCTTGACTCAGTAAGAAGTTTGGGAGAAAAGGAAGACCATCTGACCCTGAGGCTGAATGCTTAGCATATGTATTAGTTACTTTCTCATTGCTATGACAAAATACGTGACAGAAGCAATTTCAAGAAAGGAAAATCTTATTTTGACTCATGGTTTCAGAAGCATTGCAGAGTGGTTTCATGGTGACATAAATATGTAGAGAAGCTTCTATGTGGTAGGTAGGTAGAGAATGGATGGGAAGCAAGGCCTACTGATAACTCCAAAAATCTAGTCCCCAGTAATCCATCTCCATCATCCAGGCGCCACTTCTTAAAGTTTTCATCACCTCATACAATAGTGTCACAAGATGTTAAAAACATAAGCCTGGGGTAAGATGAAATCTTAAAGTGGTTTTAATTTGCATTTCCCTGATTATTAGTGATGTTGAACATCT
>NW_008339436.1:3352029-3353406 GCF_000622305.1 Nannospalax galili | reverse complement strand
CCTGTGGGCTGTGGGAACATGTCAGAGTCAAGCCATAACAGCATGTAAGTCCTCTACCTGAGGCTGTAATATTAGAAACATTTGGGGATCTCTGCACTGCCATTGGACAGAAAGAAGGAGAAAACAAGCTCAAGGACTTTGATGACAAAAAAAAAACAAAAACATAAGCCTGTGGGAACATGTCAGAGTCAAGCCATAACAGCATGTAAGTCCTCTACCTGAGGCTGTAATATTAGAAACATTTGGGGATCTCTGCACTGCCATTGGACAGAAAGAAGGAGAAAACAAGTAGTTTGCTCAAGGACTCAGAAAACATTTGAAATTATAGGTTCTCATTCACACATTAGAATATTTATTTTAGAAGTCTTCAACATCTGGGCTATGGAGATGGCTCAGTCAATAAATTGTTTGCCACATAGCATGAGGATGTGAGTTTGGATCCCCAGGACCCATGAGAGAAAAAAAATACAGACTACCAACACACATCTATAATCCCAGTCCTGGGGAAGGGAAGACAGGGGATCTCTGAAGCTTTCTGTGAGCTTCAGGTTTATTGAAAGACTCTGTCTCCAATTAGTTTGGGGAATAGAGATAAATGGAGGAGATAGAAGAACAATTTGAGAGGTTTGAAAGCATAGACTAGGAAGAGGAGGTTCCCTGGACTTCAGCTATAATGGGATAGAATTAGGTTGAAGAGGGGGACTAGTGCCTGGAATTGAGTGGGGTTCTGGAGAAATCCAGCTAAAGACACCATATATCCATAATGATGGGAAAGCCCCATTCCAACTCCATGCTAAGCTCTCCTACTGCTGCCTTCTGAACTGTATCCTCCTCCCACTTAACACCTGTATGGTGACACAGAGCCAAACCTGGGCCTCTGACAGCTGGCTGCAGGCCAATGAAGGTCATGTTTAAATACAGAGACATTTACATGGAGTAAAAGAGAAAGCATATATCAGGATCCACCCCAAAACCCTGCTGCTTGATTCCTATTTATGCCCTGTATCTACAGAGAGACACCACACACACACACACACACACACACACACACACACACACACACACACCATGCATATGTAGAACCAGCAACTGCTCTCCTTCTCCCGTGGGAGTTCAGGCCTCTGGTACTTCCGCCGTTGGGGAAGAATCCAGGCAAGCTAGAAAGCATTCTTTTTTTTTTCTACCTAGATTTAGATTTAGAGAATTTTGAAAGAACCAGGAATATGGGGACAATTAGTGGCAGGTGGTTTTTGTTGTTGTTGCTGTGATGTTTAATCTTGGACTGACAATCACCTAGGTTAGATTAGTAAAGCGTGTGTGTGTGTGTGTGTGTGTGTGTGTCTGTGTGTGTCTGTGTGTGTCTGTGTGTGTGTGTGT
>NW_008339436.1:3348153-3352000 GCF_000622305.1 Nannospalax galili | reverse complement strand
GTGTCTGTGGTGTTTCTTTGTGTCGCTGTGGTTGTGTCTGTGTGTGTTTCTGTATGTTATGTCTGTGTGTTTCTGTGTGTCTCTGTGTGTGTGTCTGTGTGTGTCTGTGTGTGTTTCTGTGTGTGTGTCTGTGTGTGTATCTGTTTCTAACAAGGATTCACTAAGGGAGCAAGTCCTACCTTGAATATGGGTGATAACACATGGAATAAAGGGTGAGAGAGAAAGCCCACTAGCACAGTCATTTTCTCTTTCTGTTTCTTGGCTACTACACACTCTCACTTCCCTCATGCTCAGCCTTCCTTCCAGCCTAAAGTGATAGAGTCAAGAAATAGTAAGACAAAATTTATCCTTCCTCCTTTGTGTTTCTCAGGTTTTGTCACACCTATAGAAAGCCTGACTAGTACAGTTTCTCTACTTTCCAAAGTTAGTTTGGCTTTTTTTTCTATTATACATACACGTACACATAATATAGATGATAGACAGATGATAGATAGATAGATGATAGATAGATGATAGATAGATAGATGATAGAGATGATAGATTTGCATACATATATAGTACATATATGTAATGTTATAAATGCATGTATATATTGAATATTGTACATATAATACAAAGTATATATATATGTATGTATGTGTATATGCCACATACAATATAGAATGATTTCCAAGTGCCTCCAACTTTGGATGTTGTATTGGTTACTTTTTTTGTTGCTGCAATAAGACACCATGACCAAGGCAACTACAGAAGGAATAGAGTTTATTTGGCTTACAGTTCCAGAAGGATAAGAGTCTATCATTGCAGGGAAGCATGGAAGGAGGCAGTCGGAGCCGAAAGCTGAGGGCTCAATCATCAAGTAGTACATGAAGCAGAAACAGACAGACTGGAAATGGGCATGGTTACGATCTCTTAAAGCCTGCTCCCATGACATGTTTCTTCTGACATGGTGACACCTCTTAAAGGTTCCATGACCCTCCCCAAACAGCACCATGAACTGGGGACCAAGTGAGTTGAAGCCCATGGGGGGTATTCTCATTCAACCACCACAGATTGATATAAGCTATATGTTATATATTAGCTATCATAGCTATTACAGGTGGTATTTATATACACATATCTCAATACCTGGAGCTGCATGCTCTTCACTGGCTCCTGCAGATCCATTCCCCCTACCCTCACCCTCTCACCTGCAGTGCAAACACTGCACTACATCTATGAACTCTGATTTCCTACTGTAGCTGTGTTCTACTCCCAGGAGGCAGGAGCACGGGCAGGAGACAAGAAGGGAGGTATGGTGGTTTGAATGAGAAATGTCTTCCATAGGCTCATGCATCTGAACACTTGGTATATGGTCCCCATTCTGTGGTGCTGTTGGGGGTGAACATGGAACCCCTAGGAGGTACGGCCTAGCTGGAGAAAGCACATCACTGGGGACAGGGTTTGCAAGTTCATAGACTTGCTCCACTTCCAGTTTGCCTTCTCCCTGCTTCCCACCCATACTAAGCACTTAGCTTCCTGCCCCAGCAACCTCTCCACCATGATGAACTCTTACCCCCTCTTGAATCATAAGCTAAACAACCTCTTTCTCCTATAAGTTGCCTTGATCACAGTGCTTTACCACAGCAACAGAAAAGTGACTAATACAGGAGGTCAAGACTTTTAGATGCCTGCTCTCTCCCTGCCTACCCTGAAGGCTGACTGTGTGCTATGACACATCACAACTCCTGTCATAGCGCTTTCCTACCCTCAGAGGTGCTGAAAATCAACCCCTTCCTTTCTGCCTTCAGGTCCAGCTAGTAATGCTCCTGGTTGTTACTAGCCCCAGAACGAGGCATTGCTGTGCTGCTTTCCTTTAATCTTGTTCACATCTTTGGAAATGCTGAACTGTCCTTAATTACCCCACTTGAGGAAGGCACTTTCCTATGGGAAGACTATCGACTGAAATAAATCTAATGCATATATGCTGTTAAAAGTCTTCATAAAGTTAAAAGTTAAGCATCCTGATTGATTGGGCCTGCTCTCCTATTCCTAAGGTAACTCCTTTCTTGTTGCTGAGCACATATGACCAATCACATGAATCCTATTGCTGGCCATCTTTGCTTGATCCTTGCTGAGGTCAATGGCAGCAACTTCTGCCCTGGTCCGCCAAGCCTCCAGACACACTTCTCTACCCACCTTTACTTTAACTTCCATTCTTCGTGGAGATACCTAGACACATAGCCATCCTTTCAAGTACCCCTGAGCAAGGGGCTCTCATTCCCCAGGGCTTGAGCCCTCCTGTTGCTAGAGCCCCACTTTTCCTAGGTCTAGCATCTCTGTTGTGCTCCCATAGTGCCTAACAGCCACAATGTAGCTAGGCACATTTTCCTACTGCATACCATACACTCATCTTGAACCACTTCAGTACCTATGGCAGAGACAGCTAGATGAATTGTGGGATCCAGTGTGAATTTAAATGTTCAAAAGGAAAAAAAAATGCAACATTAAAGAAGGAAAATCTCTTTCCTCCACAATATCAAATTATTTACCAAATATAAGAGGAATAATAATGATTCTTGAGTAAATAATATAATCTACAAATTACAAAAACATTCTCTTGGGGCTAGAGAGATGGCTTGGCTATTAAGAGTACTTGATGCTCTTTTCAGAAGACCCAAGTTCAGTCTCCAGCACCCACACTGGGCATCTCACAACCACCTGTAACTCCAGATACAGGAGATCCAATGTCCTCTTCTGGCCTGTGCAGGCACCTGCAGAAGTATGGCATACATATACATACATATACACATAAATAAAAATACATCTTTTTTAGAAAAAGATGTAAAGATTTTAAAAATTTTTTGGTATCATAATTTTACACACTACAGTAAACAAATTTTATCAATGTGAAGTACTGATTGACCGTGATGTTCTCCAGGCTTTTCTTCATTTGTCACCTCGTCAAAATGTATAGGCTTAGTAAATTCTTTTTAAAACCAGTTTTTAATTTATGCAGTTGAAGGAAATGTCTGTTGCTCTAGGCAAGTTCAAGATGGCAAATAATACTTGATAATTTTTGAATATCATGAAATTATTGGAACTGTTAAGAATATTTTATAGCTCTGGAGAGATGGCTCAGCAGTTAAGCATACTAGCTGTTCTTCTATAGGACATGGGTTCAGTTCCCAGCACTCACATGGGAGCTGACAACTATCCGTAACTCCAATTCCAGGGGATCTGACACTCCCTTCTACCCTCCATAGGCATTGCACACACAGAACACTTACACATATGCAGGCAAAACACTCGTATACATAAAAATATCAATTTTAAAAAGAATATTTTATAGTATGCTGACTGATGCTTTTAAACCCAACACTCAGGAGGCAGAGGCAGGTAGATCTCTGTGAGATAGAGGCCAATCTGGTCTACATAGCAAGTTCCAGGCTAGCTAGGGCTACAGGGAGAGCCTGTCTCAAAAACAAAACAAAAGAATATTTTTACAGGCTGTGAAACTTTTCAGATGACTTATTTGAACCTATCAATTTTAGTATATCTTAAACAATCTTTCATTAAAAATTATTCCTGCATGCCGGGTGTGGTGGTGTATACCTTTAGTCCCAGCACTCGGGAGGCAGAGGCAGGCGGATCTCTGTGAGGTCCAGGCCAGCCTGGTCTACATAGTGAGTTCAGGTCAGCTGGGACTACAGGGAGACCCTGTCTCAAAAAGACAAAAAAAAATTATTCCTGTAACTTGGTTTTATATAAGTTATGTAATGTGAAATGCAAATTTATGCAATGACATTTTAATGTTTCCATGAACATTTCCTATAACTTCTGGAAGCTAAACAAGAAACAAAGTGGC
>NW_008339436.1:3346407-3347161 GCF_000622305.1 Nannospalax galili | reverse complement strand
TCATATCTCCATCAGCTGCTACCACAGCCAACACCGATATGGGCTTGTGTTCTAGATTTTCCTTTTTAATTCTCATAGTGCCCTGGATTCCCTAGGCTCATGTGTCTCGGAACAGCTGGGTATGCTTATGAATCTAAGTCTAGAAAGTACATGTTTCTGCCTGGCATGTCTGTAGTGTCCCATCAGAGTTCATTTACAAAACTCTAGTCCAAAGATGAATTTGTAAGAATTTCAAGATGATAGCAGCAGAGCAGTAAAGCAAGCCAGTGTCCTTTATTAGTTGCTTTACAGTATAGCTGTGAACTGAGAAAGCAATCGAGAGGAAGAAGGATTTATTCTGGTTTAAAGATTTCAGTCCATAATGCTTGGCTCCATTGATTCGGCCCATGATGAGGCAGAACCACAGCAGGAGCATGTGGCAGACACGGGCTACTCCCCTCAAGGTAGACAGGAAGCAGAGAGAGCCAGGAGCAAGAGGCTAGGGTCAGGATACCCCCAAGGACCCACTTCCTTCATCTAGATCCTACCTCCTAATGTTTCCAGATCCTGCCAAAATAGTACCACCAACTAAGACTAAGCATGCTATAAATGAGCATATAGGATGTACAGACCCCTCATAAAGACTATGTTTATACTCAAGTCAGGTGCCCTTGAAACCAGGCCTGGTCTAAGGGGACAAGACACCACATGAGAAAAGTGGCCATGAGATTAGTCATTCAAAAACAGACACTTTGGCCCTCCTATCCTCAGGCCT
>NW_008339436.1:3346071-3346245 GCF_000622305.1 Nannospalax galili | reverse complement strand
CCTGCACGCCTATCCACAGGCCCCTTGGGGTAAGTCTATAGCGAAGCCCTCCGCAACTAGACTCCCCAAGCCACATTCACCCTGTCATCTCCCCCGCTGTTCGCTACTCCCAGTTTGGGACCTGCGCCATTCCTAGACTAGGGGCCCCAGACACCTGGGGAACCAATACTGCTT
>NW_008339436.1:3340248-3341892 GCF_000622305.1 Nannospalax galili | reverse complement strand
GAAGTGGAGATCTTTTTTAAATGTTGGAACCTCATTTAATTTTATGTCTTATAGAGTTTATAATGAGTAAAAGATTATATAAGCGTAATAAATCATCTGTAAACCTAAAAAAAATGCAAATGGGAAAGCACTGTGATTAAAGATATGTCACAACATGTTTACTAATTCACTGTATTTTATTTCACTGTATTTTATGGCATTTAGTAATTGTCACTTTAGAAGATCTTATAATCTGTTGTGACTTTCCTTTCATAAATAAATATTAACATTTATGCTGAAAACAAAAACAGACACTTTTGAGAATATGGGTCATTCTGTTAATGATCACACTAGGACAACGTGGGACACCTGACTGCTTGCACACATGAGGCTCATGTGGTTCCTACTCTTTTACTATGACTAATCTCCACTTATTCTACCCACCAACCATACACATTCCAGAAAATACTTTGGGGTGTTCCACATCAGAAACTTAAACTATGGTATATATCTTATCCAATACTTCCTTTCTATTTCCCTCTTGCATGTTCTTCTCTGAATTTCCAACCATTTTTAGTTTTAAAGAAACAAAATCAAGGGCTGGAGAGATGACTCAGCAGTTAAGAGCACTGGCTACTTTTGTAGAGGGCCCAGGTTCAATCACCAACACCCACATGGCAGCTAACAACCATCCATAACTCCAGTTCCAGGGGAATCTGATGCCCTCTTCTGACTTCCTTGGACATACATGCAGACAATATACTCATACACATAAAATAAAAATAATAAATAAATTTTTTTTTACAAAAGAAAAGAAACAAAATCACTGACTTGTATGTGGATTTCGCCCCAATCTCTTTGTTCTTTACTGGTCTCATTGCCTTTCCTACCCAGCCTGGGCCCCAGTATCCCTACCTTGGTTACTACCAAGGAACTTTCAACTGCCTCAGCTTTCATCTTTATGCCCAATATGCTCAGGAAAACCTCACCTGGAAATCTCCCTGGAAGTACCATCTCCCTTTATCTACTTAGGTTGACAAGAATTGAAGAGAAATGTTTAAAGTTCTGTCATTATGAATCCTTGACTTTCCATCTCAGCTGAGTATTCTCATGAACTCTTGAATTTGGCTGGAGAGATGGTTCAGCCATTAAGAGCACTGACTGCCCTTACAGAGGACCCAGAACCCACATGGCAGCTAACAGCTGTCTGTAACTCCAGTTCCAAGAGATTCAATACCCTCTTCTGACTGCCACAGGCATTGCACAACAAGGGTGCACCTACTTACATGTGGCCAATACACTCATACACATAAAAATAAAAATAATAAAATATTTGTTAAAAAAGAATTCATTATTTTTATTGTCACTCTTAAATGCCATGCCTCAGATCTACAAGCTATAGGGCTGCTTGAGTTAGAACAATCTACTAGCATCTTGGCTAATTTCCTTAAGAGCGTTACATTCTGTGCAGTTAGTGGTATTTTCCCCTTTTGGGTTATGATCCATACCCCAGAGATAAGCTGTCAGTATTTTTTTAATTTTTAAAAAATAGGTCGGGCATGGTGGTGCATGCCTTTAATCCCAGCACTAGAGAGGCAGAAGCAGGCGGATCTTTGTGAGTTCAAGGCCAGCCGGGTCTACATAGTGAGTTCCAGGACAGCTGGG
>NW_008339436.1:3327632-3339681 GCF_000622305.1 Nannospalax galili | reverse complement strand
TTGGCTTAGCAGTTAAGAGCACTGACTGCTCTTGCAGAGGACCCAGGTTCAGTTCCCAGCACTCACACGGCAGCTAACAACTATTCATAACTCCAGTTCCAGGGGATCCAACACCCTTTTCTGTCCTCTGCAGACATTACATAACATGGGTACACCTGCCCACAAAAGGAAAATAATAAGTAAGGACATAAATAAAAATAATAAATAAAATCTTTTTAAAATCTTACTTATTATTTTCCTTTTATGTGTATGCATATATTGCCTTCATGTGTATAAGTGCACCCAGGTCATGCAATGTCTGAGTTCTGATGCCCCACTCTGCTATAAGATCAAAGTGAGCCAAATATCTGAATCTGATGTCCATTTGTGTTTTCAACTACTGTGGCATAAATAAAGTTATTTTATCTAGAAAAATACTTGTGCCGTTCCTTTTGGTAATCAGACTGTTGAGTCAACGAATTCCAAGAAATGAAATTATCCCAGGAATTACATTCTGAGAGAAAGAAAAAGATGAAGCCTGGTGCCAGCCAGAGGAGGAACTTGTCTATAAAAAAGAAATTTCATTCTTAATTCAAAATATCACACAAACAGCCTTGATAGAGATTTAGAGGGACTCTCAAACTTTCCTCCCAAACTCCACAAACCAGGCTTCCGTTGTCTGTATTCCTTTCAGCATTATCTTCCAAAATCCCACAAAAAAGTCTATTAAGCTCTGAGCATTCAATAACTCTTCCAGCCCAAAGCTCTGAAGTCCTTCCACAGTTCTCCCAAGAACAAGATGACCAGGTATTCTAGTTACTTTCTATTGCTGTGACAAAAACACTGTCCAAAACCAATTCGGGGAGGAAAGGGCTTATTTTACCTTACATCTCCCCAGTCACAGTTCATCACTGAGAAATGTCAGGGAAGGAAGTCAAGGCAGGAACCTGGAGGCAGGATCTGAAGCACAGACCATATTTCTGTGTAAGCCAAGTTTCTTACTGGCTTCCTCCTCGGTCTGTGCTCAGCCTGCTTTCTTATACAACACGGGACCACTGCCTCAGGGGTGGCACCACCCACCATGGGCTAGGCCCTCTCACATCACTCAACAATCAAGAAAATGCCCCCATAGACATGGGCACAGGCCAATCCAATGGAGGAAATTTCTTAATTGAGAGTCCCTCTACCCAGATGCATCCCATTGACAACTGAAGCTATCCAGCACACTACGTCTGTCACAAAGAGACCCTACTCTCAGTACCAATTTCTATCCTGATTTTCTTTCTGTCGCTGTGATAAAACACTGACAAAAGCAACTTGATGGGGGAAAAAGATTTATTTGGGCTTACCTTTCCACATCATAATCCATCACGGAGGGAAGTCAGGGCAGGATTCAAAATAGGAAACTGGAGGCAGGAACTGAAGCAGAGACCACAGAGGAATGTTGTTTACTGTCTTGTTTCTCTGGTTTTCTAAAAGTTTTGTGAAAGATTTTGGTAGTTTGGGTTGGAAAAGCCGTTGGATTGCTGTAAGCACAATTTGAATTGCTATAAGCAGAGCTTAATGTAAGGTCATTCTGGTAACAGTTTGGAAGATAGTCTTGCTGAAAGTAATACAACAATAAAGAACTGGCTGATAAGGTTTCAAGGGTAAGCAAGAACTTTTAACAGTAGCTGGACTGGAGGCCATTACTATATTTTGGCAAAGAATCCCATTGTTTTCTGTCAATGTCCTAAGAATTTACACAAGACTGAATTAAAGCTTAACAGACTAATTTCTTTTGTGAAGGAAATTTCAAGGCAGGATTACACTGAGTTAGTGGTTTGGTTAGTACTCTTATGTAGGTCTACAAAGAAAAAGAGCAAGTGAGACAGAAGAAAATAAAAAATATATAGTTTGGAGAGAAAAAGAACACTAAGAAGCTTAATGTTATAGTTAAGACATGTGCTTAAAAAAAGCTGCAATTGTCAAAGATATTAACACCATTAAGGAGAGGCCTCCTGCACTGCACTGGAGCAGTAGAAAGGATACCCTCAGGGCAAGATCCCATTCAGCTAAGATTGCAGCTTGTGAAATAAAAGGAATAAGGAGCTTTTTGTTCTCAGGAAACAACAGCTTTAAAAAGCTCCTGCAAATGTGATTCAAAGGAGCAAGTGTCCATCCCAAGCTAGCAGCTGAACTTGACAATGTTGTCCAGATGGTACTGGCTTTGGGGGCATGAAAGATGTAAGAATAAGGGAATTTGTGGATTCCTCCTCTGCTGTTTCAGAGAGCCACTGAAACCAAGTAAACTGGCAGGAGTCCCTGCAAAGCCATGAGAAGATTACCGTATGAAGCAATGAAAGTGACGCCTTGGTTGCAGTGAGACCCCAAGATATTTGAGTTGCCAGAGCCATAAGACATCTGCCAAGAAGAGCTGCTTACAGGGACCAGAACCAGCCCAAGAGACAGATTTATGTTGCAGGCTTCAAAGTTGGAGGAACAGAGACACCTAAGCCCTGTGAAACTAATGACCCAGACACCAGACATGGAGCTACAATTTTTGGTGTTTGTCTTGCTGGGTTTCAGTCTTCCTTTGGTGCTATATTTCCTCACCATTCTCCCATTCCTTCTCTTGGATGAGAATGTATATTCTGTGTCATTATATGTTGGCAGTATGTAATATGCTTTTTGGTTCATGGGGAGGAGTCATAGTTAAAAGACTGGATTGCCTTGAGCCTCAGAAGAGACTTTAGACTTTGGCCTTTTGAACAATGTTGATATTGTGATAACTATGGGGATTTTTAAAGATGGACTAAATGCATTTTGCATTATGACATGGTCATGAGCCTTTGGGAGCCAGGGAGTAGAATGTGGTGGTTTGAATGAGAAATGACCCTCCTAGGCTCACTTATTTGAACATATGGTCCCTAGTTGGTGGTGCTGTTTAGAAAGGTTATGAAAACATTAGGAAGTGGAGCCTTGTTGAAGGAAGTATATCACTGTGGGCAGACTTGAGAATTTATAGCCTAAACCCACTTCCAGTTTTCTCTCTCTGCTTTGTGTTTGTGGTTGAAGATGCAATCTCAGCTTCCTACTCTGCCCTCATGCCTGCCACTTGCTGCCATACCTCCCTGCCATGATGGACCTTTTTCCCTCTGAAACTGTAAGCCAAAATAAACTCTTTCTTCCATAGGTTGCTTTTGGTCATGGTGTTTTATTAAGAAACAAAAAGTGATACAGGGTCCTTGCTTCCCTCCCAAACATCATGAATTATGCCTCTACTATCTGCATGGTTCTTAACATTCTTTTCTCCCGTGTTCCCATCAGAATTTCCCATTAAGCTTTGCTTAGTGTATTCAAGGGCTTTTCTAGCTCAAAGTTCCAAACTTTTCTACATACCTCATGCAAACTATTTTCAAAAGCCCAAGAACCAAGTGGTCAAATATCACAACAATGTCAATTTTCTGTATTGGTTACTTGCCTTGATGATGTGACAAAATGCCTTGACAAAAGCAAGTTGAGGAAAATAGGTTTTATTTGGACTCACAGTTCCAGTTCCAGTCAACCATGACAGGGAAGTTATACTGGCAGGAGCTTGAGGCAGTAGGTGACATTGCATCCACAGTGAAGAAGCAGCAAGAAATGAATGCTTGGGCTCAGCTCATGTATACCTTTTAATGAAGTCCAGCGCCTCAGCCCATGGAATGGTGTTGCCCATATTGATGGCAGGTGGGCCTTCCCACCTCAATTAACTTAATCTGGAAAATTCTTCACAGACTTTCCCAGGGTCTTGTTTTCATGGTGATTCCAAGTCCTGTGACATTGATAATCAAGATTAACCATCACAGGAAGTCACCGGACATTTTTATTTGTTCTTCTTCCCAATCGCTACATTAAATGAATTTCTTATTTCTGCTTTAGGACTGTGGGGACCTAGGCTCTGACCCTAGCAACTTTGTTAACACTTCCAGAATTAACATTGGAAAGTGCCAGACCTAGGCCATAACTCCACAAAGGAAGTTTAAATGAACGTTTCACAGACTGGGGAGATAACTCAATGGGTAAGAGTATCTGCTGTGAAAGCATAAGGACTTGAATTCATGCCTCAGCACCCATGTAAAAATCCAGACATGGTCATGTTGGTGCCTGTAACCACAGTGCTGTGGGGGTGGGGGGGGACACACACAAAATGATTTCTGGGGTTTACTGGGCACCACCTAGCTCCAGATTCAGTGACAGACCCTATCTCAAAGGAATAAGGGGAATAGTGGTAGAACAAATCACTCAGTGTCTTCCTCTGGCTTCTATGCATGTACCATTGGAATACACATGTGCGTGCATACACACGCGCACACACACATACACACACACAAATAAATAAAGTTTTAAAAATTGACATTTAAACCAGTTAACATTTAGCTAGGCCTGACTAAAGTAAAATCCTGGATAAGTAACTTTTTTCAGTCTCAAATTTTACTGTTATTAAATTCCTACATTCTTTTGAGTATATATGTGTATGTGGTGTTGTATGCTTATGCCCGTGTGGATGTACGTGTGTGTCTGCGTGTGTGTGTAAGCCCAAAGTTGGTGTTGGTGTCTTCCTTGATTGCTCTCCACTTTAGTTACTGAAACAGGGTCTCTTGCTGAACCCAGTCTAGCTGGGCAGCCTGCCCCCAGGATCCCATCTCTATCTCTCAAGCACTAGGATTACGGGGTGTTGCCACCCTTGCCCAGCTTTGGTGTGAGTTATAAGGATCCAAACTCTAGTCGGTCTTCATGCCTATGTAACAAGCACTTTGGAGACTGAGCCATCTCCTCAGCCCAAATTCCTGCATTTTAGTTAATATCTTTTTCAGAAATGAGAACGATAAACAAAAACCCCACAGAGGCAACAGCTCCTGTATCTTAATGTTATCCACAGTGATTCCAAACACTAACATTTGTACATACACATACACACAATTCAAATTAGACATGCCAAGAATAGTAATTTTAGTGTACAATGAGTTCAAAAAGTACTCAAAAATGAAGGCCACAGATCTGCAACCCAGTTATCGGAAACTCCAGGAATGGATTAAATTTTGCTACACACTGTTTTAGAAATCATAAGTTATGGACTAGAGTGATGGCTCAATGAATTCAGTTCCCAGCACTTATGTCAGGCAGCTCAAAACCACCTGTAACTCCAGCTCTAGGGTGATCCAATGCCTCAGACCTTCATGGTCACCTGTACTGATATTCACATCCACCCACACAGACACATCCATACATGTAATTAAAAATAAAATAAGGGGCTGGAGAGATTGCTCAGTGGTTAAGAGCACTAGCTGCTCTTGCAGAGGACTCAGGTTCAGTTCCCAGCTCCCACAAGGCAGCTAACAACCATCCACAACTCCAGTTCCAGGGGATCTGACACCCTCATCTGACTCCCACAGGCATTGCATGACAGAGGTGCACTTACATACAGGCAGATAATACACTCACTCATACACATAAAATACAATAATAAAAATTAAAAATAAATAATAAATCTTTGAAGAAATAATAAGCTTACAAAAGTCTAGTTTTTTTAAAAATCCAGAATTTTCCCTAGGGGGCATCAAGATAGTATGGACTTAATATTTTCCATGGTTACACAAAACACAATGGAGACCTCCTCAACAACTTTTTCTTAAATGGTTCAACAGCATCCCAATGGCTCAACAAAACCTCAAAGACCAACACATTTTCACCTCCATCATACGACAAACTCCTGTATTAGAACATCTGTATTAGTTACTTGCCTTGCTACTTCAACAAAACACCTGATGAAAGTAACTTAATGAAGGTTCATAGTTCCAGGAGATACAGCCCATCACGGCAGGGAAGGTATGGCATCGAGAGCAGGGGGAAGCTGGTCACATCACATCCACAGACAAGAAACAGAACTTGATGAGTGCTTATGCTCAGTTTGCTTTTTCCTTTTTATTTGATCTGGGACCCTAGGCCATGGAGTGATACCACCATATTTAAAGCAGGTCTTCCTATCTCTATGAATCTAATCTAGACAATCCCTTACAGATACACACAGATTTGTGTTGGAAGTAGGAGTTTTAAGCTAGGAAGTCTCTCCTGGGTTTTGGCACCAAATGTTAGGAATAGGAGTGGGAAGCGTTGCAGGTGGAAATGAAAAGCAACCAATCTTAACAGTCCAAATTCTTTGCAGTATTCTCAACACCTTTATGGGACCAATCAGTTGTTCCCCTATATTCAGAGTCAACTTGCTACACTCAAAATGTCTTTTCTCTGGGATATGGCTTGCCAAAACTCTTGCCAGAGTTGTCAGAATCTGAGCCTTGGCCCTAATAAGCCCTGACAATGTACTTAGCCACCCATCCTCAATAAGCCAATTAAATGAACAAGCAAGAATGAGAAGTAGAAAAAGGAGATTTATCCAATGTGGCCACATTGGGAAAAGAAACAATGAGGTCCAGTGACACCCTCCCCAACTCTATTTTTGGGGTCCTGTCATGAGGTTTCAGTTTAAGTAAAAGGCAAAAGGTCTGTGTAACTAAGCAGTCCTGGTCCAGATGTGGTCCAGCTTGCCACTGGCCCATCACTGTTGGCTCCAATCTCCCCTGCAAAGTAGTCTGACAAGTAGAATGTATGGAATCTCTTCCTGGGAGACAGCTTCTGGCTGGCACCAGGCATTAGCCTATTCCTTTTCCAGCATGAGATTCTTGGGGAAATTCCAAACCTTTAGAGTTACTTTCTCAATAGTCTGATAGACAAAGGGAGGGCCCAAGTATTTCTCTTAGATTACCTCTGCTCCTTCCAGGATGGTTACAGCATTACCAGAAACTAACGTCTCTCTTGTTTCCTATGGATGGTTTGTCCTTCAAGTATCCACGGAATGGAGCATGTTTTGGGTTCAGCAAAGAACACTCACTTGTGCTCCTGGGTAGCTGTCACTTATAATTAATTAATTAATTAATTAATATTTTGTAAGTGCACCCATGTTGTGGAATGTCCATGGAGGTCAGAAGAAAGCATCGGATTCCCTTGGACCTGGTGTTATGGATGACTGTTAGCCTACATGTGGGTGCTGGGAATCGAATCCAGTCCTCTGCAAGAACAGCCAGTGCTCTTAACCGCTGGGCCATCTTTCTAGCCCCAGCTGTCACTTATTAAAGAAGGTCACACTTTGAGGGTTTATGACTCTTCCCACTGCCTTTTTCCAAGTCTTAAATTTTATTATCTTCCACCCACTCCCACAAGCCCAGAGCAGAGAAGGCTGACTGGCGATGTCAACCTTTAGCTTAGAATAAATTCTGTATGCTTTGGAGGCAAGGGAGGCAGGGAAATCTATCCTCATAAATAACAGTGTTATCATCTGAGAATCTGCTTTGGAAAAGAATTTCAACAACAGGAGTTGTTGAAGATTTATTTAGCAATTTGTTAAAAAAAAATACTCTTTGCTTTTCCTTTTTCTCTCTCTCTCTTTTTTTTTTTTTTTCTGTCTTTCTTTGAGACAGGGTCTGCCCGTAGCCACAGTTGGCATGGAGGCCTGGAACTTGATATGGAGACCAGGCTGGCCTTGATCTCAGGGAGATCCATCCACTCCTGCTTCCCAAGTGCTGGGATTAAAGCCCTGTGCCACCAAGCCCGGCAAAAAAAATACTTTTCATTTTTAATTAACACATATTAATTGTACCTCTTTCTGGAGTCCAGCATGGTGGTATTTCAGTGTATGTATACAACATGCAATGATCAGATCAGGGTACTCGGTGTAACACTATCTCCTCAAGCACTTACCATTTCTTTGTGAAGAAACATTCAAAATCCTCTCTGGTAGCTATTTTGAAGTACAGAACTCATTGTTGTCCATCTTAGTCACCCCACTGTGCTAGAGAACAATTTGTCTTCTAACCTCTGCTTTCCTGAATCTTGTCTTTTCATTAGCATCAGAGGGCCTCAGGCTCATCCCTGAGTCAGAGAGGTGAGACAAATCCTGTTCTATTAGAGGTCCCTGGCAAGGCAGCAGGAGGCAGATGCATCACATTTACTTCAGAGGTTCTCACAATCCTGCCACCCATGGACAAGGATTCTTTAACCCTGGTGATGCTGGAATCGCCTGTTCCCTAATAGTACTATAAAGAGCAATGTCTAGCTCAGTCTCCAATTGAAGGACTTTTGGCAAGGTTGGTTTTTTTTTGTTTTTTTTTTGTTTGTTTTTTTTTAACAGGGGTCTCTCTGCCAAGGGTTATTGGTGGAATAAAGGCCTGCCCATCTTCTACCTTGACATCTGAAGGGTAAGGGGTAGAGGATCAGTAGAACAGATGGGGGAAGAGATAACAGTGGCCCTTCCTTAAGGCCACCCAAAGGAAAGAGTCAGGGGTAAGGTGCTGTCTTCACTCTGCCATGGGGCTACAGAAATGTGCTATACTACATTTTGAAGTATAAACAGCAAACTTCCCGTAGAAGAGAAGAAATTTTAGCTAAGAACTGTAGATGGATGTAGACAGAACAAGGGGCCCATGCTATGAGTTCTAGAGGAAAGCCTGCTTATGAAATATGTCTTTATTTGAAACAGCAAGGATTTTTTTTCTAATTAGTTGTGGGGGGTGTGTGTGTGTGTTATGTGTGAGTCTGTGTGGTTGCTGTTGTTTGTCGGGAGGCGTTTTGCTTTTGAGATAGGGTCTCCCTGTAATCTCAGCTGTCCTGGAACTCACTGTGTAGACCAGGCTGGCCCCAGTCTTACAGAGATCTGTCTGCTTCAGCCTCCTGAGTGCTGGGATTAAAGGTATATGCTACCACACCTGGCTAGTTGTGGAATTTAATATTTTCTTACTCTCCCACTCATTTCCCTTTATCTTTTTCTCTGGGGGATGAACTCTGACTATCTTCAGTATCTGTATACTGTAGGCTGCAAAGATGTATTTGGACTTGTGGTTCCAGAGGCTGAGAAGCACAAAATCAGGTGACCACATGTCGTTATGCAAAATGTGTCTCATTCTACATGAGCTCATAAAGGAAAACAGAAGGTAAAGAAGTAAGTGCGTGTCAAAGAAAAGCAGGAGAGGTGTTAGGCCCACTCTGTAACAGCACAGTCCCCTGAGCAGTTACTTCTCCCAAGAACTAACCCATTCTCTTGAGAAAGACAATAATCAGTTCATGAAGACTGTAACCCTATGACCTAATCCCTCACCAACACTACTACTTTCAAATGCTGCTAAAATCACAACATGGGTTTTGGCTGAGACAAGCTTTATCACACCATAGCAAGGAATTCATGCATCCATGCTGGTGATTCTCTTCATGAGAATGTGTATCTGTGTGTGTGTGTGTGTGTGTGTGTGTGTGTGTGTGTGTGTGTGTGTGTGATCTTCAGGCTTTACTAGCTTGTCTCTCTCTTACATGCACCTAGAAGCAAAAATGAGCTATCACTGGCAACTTCAACTCCGAGTACTATCCACTTGGGTCTTCAGTTTGTTTTGTATGAGTTGCATTTGGATCTGGAATGTCTTCCATAGGTTCATGTTTTGAGAGCTTGTTCCATAACAGGTGGACTGTTACTGGACTTCTATTCATAGTCTGTGCCCTGACAAGCCAGATTTGATCACTTTTCCTCAATAAGGCAATTAAAATAGCCAAATTAATAGTGAAAAAGCAGAACCAGGAAATTTATTCAATGAGGACACACTGGGAAGAGAGACAAAGATCCAGTGATTCCCCCCACCTCCAATACCATCTTTGGGATCCTGCAATGACGTTATGGTTTAAGTGGAGGGTCAGAGTTCCGCATACCTAAGAAGTCCAGATCAAAGTGTGCTCCTACTTGTCACTGACCCATCACTGTCTTTCCGTTAGGTGGGCTGACAAGTTGTCTCTTTCTACAAGAAAATTTCCCCTCTGTTGGCCCAGACTTTACAATTTCTCTTCTCCCATCATGAGATTCCTGGGGGATTCCAGTTTTTGGGGATCTATTGTGTCAATAGTCTGATAATCAAAGTGAGGGATGCAAGTATCTCCTCATGCCTGTCAGGCTGGGTACAGTGCTATTGTGGGAAGCCATAGAGCCTTTAGAAGTTGGGTCTAGCCATCAGAGGTGGGTGACTAGGGGAAGGCCTTTGAAGGTCATAGCCTAGCACCTAGTTCCAGCCTGACTCTGCTTCCTGGTCTACCATGATGTGAACATCCTCTGTCACAGGCTCTCATTGCTGCTTGACCATGCCTTCCCCATCATGATGAGCTGAAACCCTTTAGAACAGGGAGCCAAATTAATTCTCTTATTTCCATCAGGTGTTTTGCCACAGCCATCAAAATTCACTAACACAGTCTCCTAAATGGCTCCCATTTACCATGTCCATAGAGATCACACCAGATCAAGCCCACACTTCCTGCCTCCATCCATACAGCCTTGTGATAGGAAATCTTTCACAACGTCCCTTGCTGAACACACGAGGGACTTTGCATTAGGGTTAGAATAAAAACATTTCCAACACTACCAGTATGGCTGCCCTAGGTTTGGTCTCTGTCAACCTTTGGTTTTCCAACACAGCTGGCCTGTCCTTAGTTTTCCCAGCTTACTGTCCTCTCTCTCATCACGGATTCTTACACACCAAGTTAATTCTGACATAATCTCTGCCTAGTCAAATCTGTTCTCAAGTGGCAGTTCCTTAGAGAAACGTTTCCTGACCTTATCAGCTACATTGATTAATTTCACAATATGATGTAACCTTATCAGTTTCCATTATAATACTGATGATTTTATATGTTTACAGTTATTATTTCATACCACAGGGATTGTCTGTAAGCTCTGTAGTTACTGTCAGTGTTAGAATACTGTGGGTCAGAGAATGGGCATGTGATAGATTTACTGGAGAAACGAAGAATGGAAAGAGAGAAGAAATGGGAGAAAACAAAGGAATGAATGAATGCTCACACCCACTCCATGTCAGAATCACTAGATACTGGCACCTCAAAATATAAAAGGAAAACAGTCGACCTGGATTTACTTATTCAGTAAATGTTCATATATTTAGAAAGTCAGGGGAAACTACACTACACAAAATGTTAGAGAGACCGCCTTTCCTTCCCCACTGTCAAAATAATTTATATATACTTGCTTCTTGCTTTTTGTCTTAGTGACGTATTATGGACATTTTTGTCCTGTTGGTAAGAATGCCTTTGAACACATGGCTTTTAAAGTGCTAAAATGTGTTCTATTGCATGAATGATAGTAATCTAAATGGCTTTCCACCAATTGTTGGATAGTTAAGCTTGTCAGTTTATCACTTCTATAGCTAACATTTGCACAATGTGGGGTCTCAGAGGTAAAGCACCTAATGCAAAGAATGTGGAAGGAGGTGGATTTTGGAAAAATTGGAGGTGGAGAACCTTTATTTGCCTGTGGGTGGCTAGTCGCCCCTCCCGGAGTGAGTTGGAGTTTCTTCAGTGCTCAGGTGTCTGCCCTGACAGGTGTGCCCGCTGGCCTGCCAGGTTTGGCGCGAGCCACATGACCTTGAAACCCTGGGGCGAGGAGCCCGGCAGGCGTAGGCTCTGACTGGCCCAGAAGCCGTGTTTCGCCGCCACGCGCCGCCACGTGCCGCCCCCCCAGACCCGCCCCCCAGCCATTCCCGGCCACGCCCCTCACACGCTGCTTTCCAGGCGCTACCCGCGGCTCCGCCTCCAGGCGACCTCCGGGAGTCCTCCGCGCCCGAAGCGTAGCCACACCCCCGGCCTCAGGCCCCGCCCCTGCAATCCGGGCCCCGGGGCCGCCCCGCCCCCAGGCCGCTCGGAGGCGCGGGGGCGGGGCCCTGCGCGATGACGTGGGCGGGCGTGCGCGTTGACGGCTCGCGTCTCTGTTACTCAGCGGAGCGGCAGAGGCCGGACGACGCGGCCCGGAGTGCGGAGCCGCGAGCAGGGCTGGGTAACGGCTGCGGCGACCGCACGGACGGCGCCGCTCTCCGCCGCGGGCTTCCCCGTCGCCGTTGGCTGCGCAGCCGGGTGAGTGCGCGGGCGCAGCGGCCCCGTCGGGCGGCTGTTGCCCTGCAGCCGCCGCCTTCCCTCGGCCGTGACCCGCTCCCGGGAGCGGGCGCGCGGGGCG
>NW_008339436.1:3324936-3327617 GCF_000622305.1 Nannospalax galili | reverse complement strand
TGGCGCGGGCGGCGGGGGTGGCAGGGGGCGTGGCCCACGGCCCTCGACCCGGCCCCGCCCTCCCCGCGCGGGTCCCGCTCCCACGTCGCGCGCGAAAGAAATGGAGCTGAATGGACAGCAAGTTCGGCGTCGCCCCCGAGACCGGCGCCCACGGGGAGCGTGTTTTGTTTCTGGGCGGTTTCTTTGTGTTCACGCGTGTGCGACGACGCCGAGCGCTACTGCGGTGGCCTTGGCCCGGCCCTGTGCTGCGGCCCCGGCCCTGGCATCCCGCACGGCCCTCGCCCGCTCCTCGGGGCGCTCGGTGGTGACCCTTTGACTTTACCCCATGCCAGTGTCTCTTTGTCTGGCGCCTGCTTTCCGGGTCCAGATGTGGTAGAACCAAGTTCATTTTAAAAGTACTGTAAAGGAACACTTGGCATTTTGGTTTCCGAAAGTTCCCTCTCCGACCGTGATTTTAATAACGTGTTGACTGTATGGTATCAGACAATGTCAGTAGGTACTATTTTTACTTCTGAAATTAAGTGATTTCCCAGTGGAATTCTAATCTGTCAGCCCATTGTGTTTTGAGATAAGCATTCAGCAAGCACCTTCTTGGCAATTAGAACATCTGTTTATTTCATTCATTCATTCAGCAACTGTTCCGTACTGTTTCCAGATGGAGAGGTTTTGAAGGCAAAGAGAAATAGCCTTTAAATGGAAGAGGATACTTTGAAATATAATGTGCCTTTAAAAGAGTCAGTTATATAAGGGATGTATGTTAACGGAGGTAGTTGTTTCTCTGGCTCATTTTACTGGAACGTCCGAGTGTGTAATGTATTAGGAAGTAGAGCTAGATTTGTTCTGAATATGCAACCTTTATTCTTACATTTTATTCTTTTCCAGTCTTTACCGTCATTTGTAACCTGCTGTGCCTAAGTTAACCCTGGGAGGTCAGATGTTGTAAGTGAACATGTTTGCTTGAGAAAGCAGTCAAACTGGGACTTTGAAGGAGGACTATCTTACATCTGTTTCTCCCCAACCTACCCTGGAATATATGTTGTGTTGTATTGATTTTAAAAAATCATTTAAAAATTAAATTTATTTTTATGTGTATGATTATTTTGTCTGTATGAGTATGTGTGTGTACTATCTGAGGTTAGAAGAGGGTGTTGAATGCCCTGGAATTGGAGTTAAAGTGGTTGTGAGTCACCATTGTTAGTGCTGGGACCCAAACCTGGGTCCTCTGGAAGAGCAGCAAGTGCTCTTAACTGCAGAGCCAGCTCTCCAGGCCTCTGATGAAAGATCTTTATAATCGGTAATATTTAAAAATCAAGCCTTAAAATGTATATGTCCTCCCGGAAGTTTTGAGTCTTCATGTGCCACAGCCAGATGGCTAGATTATCAATTAATACAGCACATTATCTGTTAGGATCACTTTGCTATCATTTTCCCCCCTCACTTCTAGGCCTTTCACTATCCTAAAACTGCCTCTGAATGTTTTTTATATATAATTATTAAAGTGGTAGATTGCAGGGTGTGGTTATATATGTATACAGATAAAGGTTTAGCATCCCTAATTTGAAAATCTGAGATGTTCTGAAACCTGAAACATAAAGGTACATTTTAGGTAAGGGACTTTTACTTGGTATTTTGTAATCAAAGGTGGGTACTTTGTCTACTCTAGCAGTTTAGATCAGGGATTTCTCCACCTATGTGTACACACCAGACATAGCAGTGGTGTTTCAGTAGGAGTCTAACATGATTGCATTTATCCCCTTAAAAACAAAAACAAGCCAGAAAAAAACCTGTATGTGTGGGCACAGATGCCACTGTGTGCATGTGGAGGCCAGAGGACAACTTGCGGGAGTCAGGTTGTTTCTTCCACCTTTCTGTCAGTTCTGGAGATGGAACTCAGGTTGCTAGGCTTGCTAGGCTTGCCTTTACGCACTGAGCTGTCTCATCAGCTGCATTTATCCTTTTATGACGATTTCAGAAGTATTGGTGATTTCTTTAAATAGAAAAGTATCACAACCTGTGTAAATATATTGTTGAAAACACGATTTCTAATAACATTTTAGAGCTGCTTATTAGATGATTTAGAAGTGCTTATTAGAAAGTTGAAGTTTTAACTTGTACACTCATACAATTCACAAAGCCACATGGGTTTCAAACTCAAAATAGTATCAATTTATCCAAGCTATGGCACATTTTCAGTACTTGTAAAACATTCTAGCATGTTTTAGATATGAAAGTATTTGAGATGAGCTTATATGATACAAAGTAGAAATTAAAAAACAAGAAATAGCTGGGCGTGGTGTAATCCCAGCACTCGGGAGGCAGAGGCAGGCAAATCTCTCTGAGTTCAAGGACAGCCTGGTCTGCATAGTGAGTTCCAGGACAGCTGGGGCTACAGGGAGACCCTGTCTCAAAAAAACCAAAAACAAGAAAATAGTACTTTATTGATAGAAGGTAAAGGTCTTGAGAAAGCAAATTTTTATTGCTTTACCTAGTTAGATGTATTAGATTCTGCTAAGAATTTCTGATCAAAAAAAGTATTTGAAGCAGGTGTGGTGGCGCATGTGTTTAATCCCAACACTCGGGAAGCAGAGGCAGGTAGATCTCTGTGAGTTCGAGGCCAGCCTGGTCTACATAGTGAGTTCCAGGCCAGCTGGGGCTATAGGGAGACCCTGTCTCAAAAAGGA
>NW_008339436.1:3312673-3324613 GCF_000622305.1 Nannospalax galili | reverse complement strand
ACACAGGCTAAATGGGTGGATTAAGAAACAAAATCCTGGCCAGGCATGGCGGCGCGTGCCTTTAATCCCAGCACTAGGGAAGCAGAGGCAGCTGGATCTCTGTGAGTTCAAGGACAGCCTGGTCTGCATAGTGAGTTCCAGGACAGCTGGGGCTACAGGGAGACCCTGTCTCAAAAAAACCAAAAACAAGAAAATAGTACTTTATTGATAGAAGGTAAAGGTCTTGAGAAAGCAAATTTTTATTGCTTTACCTAGTTAGATGTATTAGATTCTGCTAAGAATTTCTGATCAAAAAAAGTATTTGAAGCAGGTGTGGTGGCGCATGTGTTTAATCCCAACACTCGGGAAGCAGAGGCAGGTAGATCTCTGTGAGTTCGAGGCCAGCCTGGTCTACATAGTGAGTTCCAGGCCAGCTGGGGCTATAGGGAGACCCTGTCTCAAAAAGGAAAAAAAAAAAAAAAAAAGAAAAAAACCAAAACAACTAAAAATATTAGTTGAGAGTAGCTCACAGGCCCTGAGTAGAACCAGAGTCATGTTGATTTCTAAATTCTGTTTAAACTGCTTCTTGAGATTTAACTTACATACAAGATTCTCCTTGTAGATCGTATATTCAATGATTTTTAGTAAGTTCAGAGTTGTGCATTGATCACCACTTTATGATTTTAGAACATTGTCATCCCATGAAGAAACCCCATGCCCATTAGCTGACTTTCTGCACACCACTCCGGGGTTTTAAAGGAGAGAGCATGGATTGTGTTAGTAAATAGATTCCCTTAATAAGTTTGAAAAGGATGCCCTTTAATTTGTGGCAGAGTAGAAAACTGCATGCATTCTTCATGCTCCTTTAGATCCTGAGAGAAATTATGTGGAAATTAAATTGGTATAAGAATAAATTGAGCCAGATGTGGTGGTGCATGCCTGTAATCCCAGGATTTGGGAGGACAAGGCAGGATGAGTTTTGAGGCCAGCCTCGACTGCGTAGCAAGACCCTGTCTCAAAGCCAAAGAATAAATTGTTCCAAAATTATTGAAGGTAGAGTCTTAATTTGCTCCATAAATGATGTGGAAATGACCCTGAGACGATATTAGATGGCCAGTGGAACAGTAGTTTGTTGTTAAATAACTAAACTGTCCTAGTGGTAATTAAGAGGTTGCTGAATAGGGGCTTGCTTCTTGTTACTACCTTGTTGGTAGATGGAGTTTTGACAGATTTGAGTCACCTACATGCCTGAGATGCTCTGTGGCACGTGTATAAGTGTGATGTGTGATGTTAAAGTGCCAGTTGTCTAGGTGCTCTGGTCAAGTCAGTGGGACAGGCACCAGCCTTTCTGATTCATGTAGCACAAGGTAGTCATCATACCACTTAGTTTTACCTATGAATCACCTACCTGTTTCAGTGAACTGTCTTAGTCCTTATTTCTTTACCAGAACATTTAGAAGCTTTACATTCTTAGGCCAGTGCAGGTCATCTGAGCCTTGATTTCAGAAGAGTTAAGATTCAGGGAATTTTCTTCCTTTTTTTTTTTTTTTTTTTTTTTAATTTGGTCTTTTTGAAAGGGTCTCCTATAGCCCCAGCTGGCCTGGAACTCACTATGTAGACCAGACTGGCCTTGAACTCACAGAGAACACCCCCCCTCCCCGCCCCCCGTGAGTGCTGGGACTAAAGATGTGCGCTACTGTGCCTCGCTGATTCAGAGAATTTTCTAAAAGGGGACAGAAGTGTTGAAATAAGTGTCATACTATCATTCTGAGCAGTAGGTGGAAATAAAACAGTCCAGGAATCATACCTATGTTTCCTTGGTACTTTGCCATCAGCCAGTTTGGAGCCTGCCACAAATCACTTAACCTTTAGAAGTATGAACGGAAGCAGTCAGAACTGAACTCTTCGGCTAGATAGGTGATCTTCCAGAAAATAGATACAAAAGAGCCCTTCTTGAGTGACTATGGAAAACTCCAGTCAAGAAAAGTAATCACAATTAAACTTCTGCAATTTTTGGAAACAGAAATTTGTTAATTTTGTTTGTGATAGCAGAGTTAGGAAGCAGAAGTTTTTGCCATAAGCTAGAAAGTCTTTGGTGAATTTTACTTGTTACAGCACTGTGCCTTCTGATGAAATGCTCTCAGAGACTGGAAGATGTGAAAATGTAGGTCACTAACTTCAAGAAGCTTATGGTCAAAGATGGGACTTGAGGCATATTCAGGCAGGGAATTTATGCTCTATCAAAAGATGTGTGAAGGGCCTTCTTTCCCTACAAAAACCCACTGCAAATCTGAGCAAGCCACATTTCACTGGTTTAGTTTTTACAATGTGTGTGTGAAGGTGCTTAGAATACTTGGCTGCTATTTTGTACAAGTTGTGAGTTGTTTCATAAGTACAGTGAGTATCCATGTCTCCTGTACTGCCTTAGCAGACATCAGATTTGGTTTAAGTTTGCTAATTCTTTAAAAATTTAGGAATCCATTTGGAAATGGCTGGCATCAGTGACTTTCCAGCCATTCCTGAGTCAGTCCATACTCCAAATCTAATTGATTATGTGTCATAAGCTAGTTGAGGTCCTACAGCATACCTGAGCCTACTTTACTCTCTGTCAGATGAGAACAGTAGTAATAGCTCATGCTCATCGGGCTGTGAGATTCCAACAAGCCTGCACATGCAAAGAGCATGGGGCTGCTGTGGTGCATGGATGGTAGATAAAGCACTCAGGAAGTCCTAGAGTTCTCACTTCATATATTTTTAACTTTGAACGAACTCAAAATGCCAAGTAAAATTTAAATCATCTTGATGCAGAGCATACGTTCAAGTTCTCCAGGATATGCCAGTTGTTTCTGTCTGCATCTCTCCTGGGTCTATTAGAGTTTGATAATCTCATCTAACCTGAATTGATTTGAGATTATTTTTTTTAACATTTGGACCAATAATCCTCTCTGTCTTAAAATTTGGAAATGTTCCAGAAACAAGTGACGAAGGGAATGTAATTACCGTATTCTGTGGTCCAATGCTGTTTTACCTTTTTTAAAAAACAAAAACCATTTTCCACAATAAAGTGTTACCTAAGATTTCTTAGATGTATTTTGACAGCTATCTGGAGTGGGAATCTAGGAACTGAAAATAATTGAAGAGAATGGAGTACTGTCCACCTTTCCAATTTAATCTTACTGGGACCTCTGAAGATTACATACTTATCAGAGACCTGGTAACCACAGTAGTTCATTTAGCATTTCCTGGAGTTTTCTGTATTGTTTCTGGGGTTATAGTAAGTGGTACATTAGATTTCTTGTCCCTTCCTAAGAACAGCAGCTTTGAGAAGACAGGCAGTGTTCATTGAGGACCCACTCTGTGCTAATTCAGATAGTAAGTTATATTAGTGACTTTTCTGTTGCTGCGATAAAGCACCATGACCAAGGCAACTTACAGAAGGAAGAATTTATTGGGTTTACAGTTCCAGAGGGTATAGTAGGAGGCAGCCAGAACAGAAGGCTGAGAGTTCAGTCTTCAAGCAGACACAGGAAGCAGAGAGACGAAAACTGGAAATGGGGTGCAAGGCTGTGAATTTTCAAGCTTCTTTCAGCAAGCCTTAACAGTTCCAGAGGGATAAGAGTCCCGTGGTGGGAGAGGCATAGCAGGAGGAGCCTCTGGGGACACCACATAAGTGATTTGGGAGACTGAGGTATACTGGAGTCAGTCTTTTACGTGGTCTAAGTAGAACTTAGCAGGACAGGACAAATGAATGCATCTGTCCTAACACACCGAGACATAAGTTGTTGGCCATTTCACTAGTTTATTTTGCCATTGAGACTTTTGGAAATGTCTAAACTTAACATGGCTTGCCCTGCCATAAAAAATAATGCTCACTTGATCAACTACAGAAAGCGAGATGTCTTTTCTGATACTTGGTTACAGTTGAAAGTGTGGTGCAGATGTGTCAGAATCATAAAAGGCAGCCCTTCTAGTCAACTCCACATGCATTTTGTAGAGTATTGAAATAGTTTATGGGAAGCATGAAGAGTGGCTGAGAGAAGATGCCACTCATACTAAGTAGAATGGTGCTGAAGCTTTGAAGGCGAGACTTGATGTATGCTGGAGCACTCTTTTTTTTTTTTGTCTTTTTGAGACAGGGTCTTACTGTAGCCCCAGCTGACCTGGAACTTGCTGTATGTCAGACCAGGCTGACCTTGAACTCACAGAGATCCACCTGCTTTTGCCTCTGAGTGCTGGAATTAAAAGTATAAGCCACCATGCCCGTCCTTGGAGTACTTTTTAAAGTCAAGTCTTCCTCCAGTGTTGAAGACTGGTCTGAGAGGTCCCAGCATGTCACCTACAGTATTGCTGAAGACAGCCCCATATACCTGCCTTTCTTGGCGGGAGTATCAGAAACATTGGGGACTTTTTGTTTTCCTAAAGTGAGGTGAAACTCTCCATTTACTCCCTGACTCTCCTGGAGTACTTTTAGGCAACTGCAGGTGATTTGAGAAATGGTCACTTTTCAACCCGAACACCCAAAACATCTAGCTTTGTTAGGCCAAGAATTTATTTACATTTCATTTATATTTTGAGTAGTTCATCCACTTAATTTAATATTTCAAAGACTTAAAAAGAAGTAACTGTAAAGATTTTTTTTCACTCTGCAGCCACCCAGTTCCTCCTTTCAGAAACAGTGTTTCTACAAGTAAATGTAGATCTCTCTTGTCAAAAACCCTTGGTCCAAATGTATTTCAGAATTAAGATTTCTTTTGAAATTTCATCTGCCATGTTATCTGAATCCTAATAGGTGGTAGCAGTTGGGCATATCCAGCCTTTTGAATTGCAATAAATATTATCACACTGGAGGTTTCAGTATTAACATTTGAGGGCAGAGGGGGAGTGAACACAAGCTCAAGTCCCAACATCATTATAATGATGTGCCGTTTTCCAGGCATGTTGGTACACACCTTTAATCCCAGCACTTATGAGGCAGAGGCAGGCAGACCTCTTTGAGTTTGAGGCCAGCATGGTTTACATAGCAAGTTCAAGTTCAGCCTGCTCAACATAATGAGTTCCAGGGCTACCAGGACTATGTAGTGAGATCCTCTCTTTAAAAAAAACAGGAAGAAGAAGAAATGAAAAAGAAAGTTATGAAAGTATGCAATTTAATTAACTTTTGTTTGTTTTGAGACAGTGTCTGGAACTTGCTATGTAGGCCAGGCTGACCTTGAACTCACAGAGCTCTACCTGCCTTTGTCTCTGGAGTGCTGAGATTAAAGGCATCTAATGTGCATTTCGGTTGTTTTTGATTCAATTATCTTATATACCCATTATTTCACATTTGTGTAGAAATGTGTAGGATAACTTGTTGCTGTGAAACTGCCAGGTCTGAATTTATGCATTTGTAGTTTTGATATTTATTTCCAAAACACAGCCTGTAGAGGTTGCCCACCTTCCATAACACCAGCGCTGGGTAAGGACAGCTGTTTGGTAATTTTTTTCTTGTTTTCCTCACTGTTTTTAGGAGTGAGATTAATCATCATGTAAGGACTGTTTGCATTTTCTTTCTTGTGAACTGTACTTACCCTTGTCCTGTGCCCCTTTTCTTAGGTTTATAGTTTATTTTTTCACCAGTGAAGTAGCTCCAGGCTGCATTTTGGAAATAATGTCTTCCAAATTTTCTGTCTACCTTTCTAGGGTTTGATTTTATATATGAATCCAACCATATTTTTTCACCAGATGATCATCTAGTTGCTTCAACATTATTTAATATATAATAAACAATCAATTTTTTTGTTTTAGTGATTTAAAATGTCACCTTGATCGTTTGCTGAATCTCTACACATACTTGGGTATTTCTGTTGTGTTGACCTGCCCATTTGGGAATCAGACCATTCAATTTTAATTGCTATAGTTCATAGTGTGCTTTCTGTTGCAACTAATTCTTTCATTTCTTTTCATGTTTTTTTTAATGGCTTTGGCTTTTTTATTTTGTGTGAACTTTTGTTTTAGATATTTGATTTTTATTTTAAATTACGTGTATATGTGTGTTGGAGTGTGGGTTTGTGCACGAGTGCCATGCCCAAGGAAGCCCTAAGAGGGTGTCAGATCACTTGGAGTTATAGGTGAATGTGAGCCACCCATCATGGGTGCTGGGGACCAAACGTGAGGGCAGCAAATGCTCTTAACTGCTAAACCGTCTCTCTAGTCCAATACGTGAACTTTTATAGCCAGCCTACCTGGTATGGTTCCTACCCCTCCTTTGCCAATCCTGTTGACACTTTATTTTTTTATTTTTTGGAATAGAGTTTACATATAGCAAAATGCACATTATATGTGTATAGCATAATAAAAGTTTGTGTTTGTATGCTCTTGTGTAACCTATAGTTCAAGATATAGAACAGTTCCATCACTGAGAGTTTTCATTTTGACATTTCCTCCACCCACCCCCAGGTATGGTTGAATTCACTTATATACATTCAACTTACCATGAAGATTGGTTTCTGTGTTTATAGGAGAATTGACAATATTATGATGTTATGGGAACTTAACTTTACCATTTGTTTGAGTCTCTTTGGGGTTCCTAATAGCATTTTAAAGTTGTTTTTTTTCCCCCTAGTTTCTGTTTAAATTTTTTTTGTGATTTTTCTTGTCAAATGTCAGATGTGGAAATTAATCATTTGGCAGTGAGCACAGGATTAGTATTGCAGTTTAGTCTGCTGTCAGCATACAGTCAGTTCAGAGGTCAAGAGAACATAAGTGAGACAGAATGTGTATGGACAGGAAGGTGTTATGCTTAGAAAAGTGATCTTGATAAAAATCAATGCGTCAGAGCAACAGGAGGCTGGAGAGAGTGGAAAGTAAGCTTGATTGGGTCTCAGGTTGGTCTCATCCTTGATTGAAGATACTTGGTTGAACTCGAGTAGAAATTGCATTGTTTTCTGACCATTGTACCTCCCTCTGGCACTTAAAAGCCAAGGTAGTTTTATGCTAAAGAACCCACACATTATTGAGTAAGGTAGAAAAAAAGAATTAGAATCCAGGAGAAAACAAGAATTCAGAACATACTAATGATGTAAATAGCTAATACTAAGTCAGGCTTACTGTGTTCCAAGCTCTGTTCTAGTGTTTTACATATTTAAGTGGTTTAACACTCTCATGATAACCCTACATACTGTTATTCCCATTTTATAGATGAGGAAACAGGTACAGATATTACATGGGAAGTTATTGGTGGTCTTGATGAAGTTTCTTAAAATGAGAAAGTTGATTAAATAGTGATGTAAAAGTTTCATTAAAGAGAGAGAGAAAAGCAAATTCAGACACTGTGGATGTAGACAACATTTAAAGGCAGCTGTGGCATGTGAAACAAAGGAATAGGTTGGTAAATAAAGGAAAATGTAGATTCTAGAAAGTAAGTGAAAATGAAAACCTTTGGGAAAAAGCAATGTTTGACCCTGTCAGAGAGATACTTCCCATCGGATGGTATGGGACGGGAAGGAATCAAGTGTCCATGCGCTCTTCTGAGGGAGTTTGGGGTTTGCAAGGTGAAGGCTTAGTTTCGGACTTTGAGTTCTGGTTTCTGTTTCTACAATGAAGTAGGACATTCAGGAGAGCAGAGCAGGATGGGAGTGTGGGGAGTTTGAAGCACTTTGCCAGGAAGTATTGATTGTTCATTTAAGATTTGAAATCTTGAATTTACAGTGCGGTCTCATGAGGTTTTGCTAGGTTTAATGCAGTTCTTAGAGAAATCAAAACCAGTGGCGGGGAGGGGGAAGGTGGCTCAGCAGGTGAGAGCACTGGCTGTTCTTGGTCAGTCCCCAGGTTTGGTTCTTAGCACCCACATGGTGGCTTAAAATTGCCTGTAGCTCCAGTTCCAGGGAATCTGACACCCTCTTCTAGCTTCCAAGGGTACCAAGTATGCATGTGGTGCACATACACACATGGAGGCAAACATCCACATAAAAATAAGTAAGTCAGGGAACTGGAGAGATGACTCAGTGGTTAAGAGCACTGACTGTTCTTGCAGAGGACCCGGGTTCAGTTCTCAACACCCACATGGTGATTAGCAGTTGTCCATAACTCCAGTTCCAGGGGATCTGACACCTTCATCTGACGGAGCTCCATAGGCACACTGGTGCACCTACTTTCGTTCAGGCAGTAGATTCGTACACATAAAATAAAAATAATAAAATATTTTCAAAAACAAAAATAACAAAAAACAGTAGGCAGTATAGACAAGATGGATAGATGATGAGATTTCAAGGAATTTCCTTTTGGAGGGTTAGCAAGTCTGCAATCTGTAGAGCAGGTAGGTGGGGAAGGAACTCTTGAACTAATGTGCACTCTTGAGGCAGAATTTCATCTCTTTTGGGAAACCTGTTCTCCCTCTTAAAAACTTTTCAACCAATTAGAGGCCTGTCCACATTATCAAGAATGATTTTCTGTACTTAAAACCAACTAAGTGTAGTTATTAACCACATCTATAAAACACTTCCTAACAACTCCTAGATTTGTGTTGAGTTGAATAACTGGGTGCTATATTTTAACAAAGTTGACACACAAAACTAAACAGCACACCAGCTCAGTACAAGAGAAAGAAAGGGTACTTGGGTTTTTCTAATAGTACACTTAGAATAGAAATGCTGGATTGTGAAATCTGACATGGATGGGAGAGGAGGTGAAGTGAAAATGTGCAGAACACAAGTAGTAGCATAAAGATGGTGGGATTTTCTCATATAATTGTGGGTGGTAGGGTGGGGGTGTTGAGTGATTTCACAAGAATATCAGTTACTGGCATTGATAATGCCCAGCAAGATCCTGAATGTGGGCTACTGAGGTGGGATTGGAGATAAGTCTGTGGACTTGAAGAGGACAGTGAATTAAGAGTGGGACTAGGGGATATGTAGCTCAGTATTGGAGGCTGGCCTAGTGAGTGCAAGGCCCTGAGTTCTGTCCCCAACACCATATATGCATACATGTGTATTAATAAAAAGGTTGGCCTACATATGTGAAGTCAGCAAACTGTGTTGGAGTAGAGATACCTATGTCATCTGCCAAAGTTTTGGTTAGGTGACGGTGAGTGAGTTGAAGGGAAGATCGCTGACAAGGAAAGATAAATGCGATCTGACTTTTTGCTTGTTACAAATTAGGAATTTCAGAAGATAAAAGAATATGGAGGGATAAGAAGTGGGTGAAGTCCCTGGTGATGGGGATTTAAGAACTAAACCAGAACTTAGGTGGCAGGGTGTGGGGTGTGATGGGGTTAGGCCTCATAATAGGAGAGGGTGGCTCTTAGTTCTAGTGCTGTAGGGTTTGTTTCTTATTTTTGAGATACACACATAAAGAAATTAAATAAATACATAAGCAGTTACAAAAGTAAAAATACTTTAAACCTTAAGTCATTGCAAAGTCCCCAAACTACTTAACAAGTTACACATAATCTTCTGTTTTTAACAGTCACGTGGCAACTTTATTTATTCATTAATTTATTTTTGAGGAAGGGTCTCACTGTGTAGCCCTGGCTGGCCAGGAACTTACTATATAAACCAGGTTAGCTTGAACTGGTAAAGATGAGCCTGCCTCTCCTTAGGTAGTGTTTTTCAAATGCTGGTCATGACTAATAATGGGCTGTGGAATGAATTTAGGAGCTCATAACTTATGCTACACTTTTAAATAAAATGAAGTAGAAAATGTACCATAAGAAATAAGCTAAGAATTTAAGTTTTACTGTGGTGCAGCCCACATACCATTACAGTTCAACAATTTGAAGTACACAAGTTCATGTAACTGTCACTACAGCCTAAAGTTACAATACTTGTCACCACAGAATGAAACTCCCGATGAACCAGCAGTCATTCTTCTTTCCCCTCCTTCCAAGCAACCATTTACCTACTTTCTCCTCTCTGTGGATTCACCTATTCTGAATATTTCATTGAAGTGGAACCATACAGTATGTAGTGCTTTGTGACTGTTTCTCTTAGCATGATGTTTTCAAGGTTTATTCATGGTGTAGACACATCAGCACTTCATTCCTTTGGCTCAAGAGAATTCCTTATGTGAGGGTACCACATCTTATTTCCCCACTTTGCAGGTGGTAGGCACTTGGATTGCCTCTACTTTTTGGCTATAAGTAAAGCTGTTGTGCATATTTATGCATAAGTTCTGAGGGTTATGTGTTTTGATTTTCCTTTTCATGTCCTCAGGAGTGAAAGTGCTGGGTCATATGGATGGATGCTCCATGATTAGTATTTGAAGGAACTACCAAGGAGCCACTGTTTTCCATTCTGTGAGCAAGATGCAGAGGTTTTAGTTACTGTACATCCTACTCCGTCTTGTTGCTGTGTCTTCAGCCATACTGATTTGTAGTTCTTTGCTGGAAAGAGTTCTTTATTGTGTATACATGTCTCATCAGCTATTTGACTTGCAAGTATTTTCTCCTGTGGGGTATTGTCCTTTTACTTTCTTTTTTTAAACGTTTATTTATTTATTTATTTATTTATTTATTTATTTATTATTTTTATTTATTTATTTATTTATTTACTTAATTATGTCTTTTTGAGACAGGGTCTTCCTGTAGCCCCAGCTGTCCTGGAACTCACTGTGTATGAGAGTTTTACCTGCATGTATGTACCATGCCCACAGAGGTGTCAAATCCCCTGGAACTGGAGTTATGGATGCTTGTTAGCTGCCATATGGGTGCTGGAAACTGAACCTAGATCCTCTGCAAGAGCAGTAAGAGCCAGTGTGCTTACCCACTGAGCCATCTCCTTTGCCCCACTCTCACTTTCTTGTTGACATTGTTTGCAACAGAAAAGGTTTTAATTTAATTTTTAAATATTATTTTATGTGTATGTCTGTATCGCCTGCATGTATGTAAGTGCACCCATGTTGTGCAATGTCGGCAGAGGACATAAGAGGCCATTGGAGCCCCTGGAACTGGAGTTATAGACACTTGTTAGCTGCCATGTGGGTGCTGGGATTCGAATCCAGGTCTTTTGCAAGAGCAGTCAGTGTTCTTAACCACTGAGCCATCTCCAGCCCAAATGTTTTAATTTTAATTAAACCATATTTCTCTACTATTAAAAAATCTATTTTACCTATTTAGTTGATTGTGCATAACTTCAGATCGTGGCAGTTGTTCCATGTTTTCTTCTTCAAAACTTAATGGTTTTAGCTCTTAACAGTTCTTTGAGTCATTCATTCTCATTCTCTCTCTCTCTCTCTCTCTGTGATAAAGGGTCCAGTTTCATTTTTAGCATGTGAATATTCACTTGCCCAGTATCATTTATTTAAAATACAATTCTTACTGAATTGTTCTGGCTTTTTTGGGGGGGGGTCTTTTTGAGACAGGGCCTCCCTGTAGCTCCAGCTGTCTTGGAACTCACTATGTAGACCAGGCTGGCCTTGAACTCACAGAGATCCACCTGTCTCTGTCTCCTGAATGCTGGGACTAAAGGTGTGCACCACCACACCCGGCTTGACTTAATGGGGCAGTTCCCCTCACAGGCAGCAGATGAGGCAAGTTAGAGGGCCTCTTGGTGAGTGTATGAATTGTTTTTGATTGTATAACTGATAGTTCTTGATTAGTAAGTAAAATTTTTTTTTTCTTTTTAGGAGGGAGAGGGAAAGGGGAAGGTGGGACTTAAGGGCAATATCGAGGGTTTAGAACAGCTTTGGCCATTCTTTTTTTTTTTTTAATTTTTAAATGATTTATTTAATAACAACATACTTAGAAGAAGCATATCATTACAACACAATTGACATATTCAATAACGTTTTCCTGAGGTAGGATGCATCTCTTTCAAAAGTGGCTGTAAATTTTTAAGTTCACAGTTGAATTAATAGTTATATAATATTGAACTCAGTATATAAGCCCTGTGAGACATAAAATTGAATGAGCTTTTAGCCTTTAAAAAAGATTTCCATTTCATTTTAAAATATACTATTTCTTACAAAAAGACTCAGTTTTTGCTACTA
>NW_008339436.1:3291875-3308843 GCF_000622305.1 Nannospalax galili | reverse complement strand
CTCTTTGTCTTTTCTGGTTAGTTTCAGTTTAAAGTCTATTTTGTCCGATATTAGGATTGCTATGCCTGCTTTTTTCTTAGTGCCATTTGCTTGGTGTATTTTGTTCCATCCTTTCACTTTGAGATAGTGTCTGTCCTTGAAAGTGAGATGAGTTTCTTGCAGACAACAAAAAGATGGGTTTTGTTTCTTAATCCATTCATATAGTCTGTGTCTTTTGACTGTGGAGTTCAGTCCATTAATGTTTAAAGTTATTAATGAAAGATGAGTATTTAGTCCTGTCATTTTTTTTGTTTACATTCTTGCTTAAAAAATTATAAGGCCTGATTGTAAAGACTATGGAATGATGTGTGTTCTGAAAGTTTGAAGTTGACAGTGCTTTGCATTGGAGCAGTCATGACTGAAACACAAAACAACAACGAAAAGCTTTCTTTGAATCCGTTAAGCTGTGTTGGGCAGCTTTATTTTTTGCAGCTTCTGTAGGTCTTTTTCTTGAGAGTTTTTCATCAGTTCCATTATCCTGCTTTCATAACCTCATGTTCCATCAAAATATATCACATAAGAGAGTTAGATCATTTGAAGTATGAGAATGATGCTGTTTCTATTCAGAGAGGATTTTTGTTTATTTTGGGGAGAAAGCAATTTAGTGGCGCTGGCTGTCTATATCATCCTAATCTTGTCATATACCAAGGTGTTTCAGAGGTGGGCTCTGGTGTCCAGAAAGGTTGCTCTGCTTTGTTGTCTTTGCTCTTAAGATCTGACACTCTGGGGTTCTAGCATAAAGCCAAGGATATATTAGCCTATTTCCTCACCTCATGCTATGCTAGCCTATTGGCAGCAGTATTTATCCTTCCTAACCTTGTTGGTTTGTTGAAGGTCACCTGTAGGAGTTCGCACATACCCCCTGGGAGACAGGGATCCCAGATGTCAGATCTGCTTGCTTTCCCAGATCTTGGTTTTCCAAAGTGTAGGTGCTCTGATGTCTTAACTTTTTGTTTTCTGTGTTTTTTTTTTTTTTTTTTCTAGGTTTTCCTGGGAGGTTTTTTAGTAGGTAACAATTTTTCTGGTTGTTCTCAATGAGACAGTGAATATGAATTATCTAGTTCACCATTACGAGGAACCAATTTGTTACGTTAGTCTGGTGATGTAAAATTCCTCAATTGACTTTGTAGTGTGTGTGGTTTTAGTTCTTCCTCGGGTGTTTTTTGGGGTGCCATTTTATATACATTATATCAATTATTAGAAAAGGAAAATAAGAAATATAAAAAAGAGAAAATGAAATAATCTACAAAGTTTAGGAGAGAGAAAGCTATCAGTGAGAAAAGGCAGTCACATACTAGAGTAGCTGACAATTCACATGCTATTAGAAGGCTGTAGACACTGAGACATCCTAGACACTGAGAGGAGCCATTGATTAAATCATGCTGAGCTTTCCTTTACATTTCCATAGAGAAACCCCAGACTAATCTCTGAATTAGTACATAGAGGGTTATGATTGCCTTAGCACAGTGCATATCCATAGCACATCTGCTAGCATAGTAAAGGATTGTGGGAGAATTGCATTCTGTGGTACCCATTAGATACATGATGAATATAAGTTTACTTTAGTATATGTTATGGTCTTTGTATGTGTGTAAGTGGTTTTAAGGTCTTTGTGAGTTCATGTTTCTTATCAACCCATTGCTGTACTTTCTAAGTTTTAGTTATAAATTACTATTACTCTCAACCACTGTATTTGAAGAGGAGTAGTAGTATTTCCTTTGTAGCCTCATCTGTCTTGTCTTGAGAAATGAGAGCTATATGGAGTGTTCTATTTCAGATGGTTTTCTCTGAAACTTTTGAAAGACAGCAGTTTCTTGAACTGATTGCCTTTTTTTCATGTCTCCAAGATCTTACATGAGTAATAAGAGCCTGGTTTAAGATGGGTGTTTCTTTGTTCTGTCCATGGAATCTGCTACTAGTGTTTGGTTTCCTTTTGTTTTTGGTGTTTTAATAATTTAGCCCCCTTTTAAGTGACTTCATTTTCACTCACTACTTCTTTAGAATGGCTATGTGTATACAAACAAGTTGAAGCAATATTACAGTAAGCACCTGTATACTGTCACATGTTTAGCAGTTAGCATTTCTCTCTCTCTCTTTCTCCTCTCTCCCCTTTTCCCCCTCCCCTGCCCCTTAGTTTAAGGCAAAGTCTTGCTTTGTAGCTTTGGCTAGCCTGGAATTTGTTATATTAGACCAGGTTGGACTCTGTTGCATCTGCTCTTAAATGCTGTCAAAAGTGGAATGTACCACCAGGTCGGGATTGGTTTTCTCTTCCTCTCCCTCCCTCCTTCCCTTTCTCTCTTTCCCCCCCCCCATATGGTAGCACTTGACCCATGAATATTTCAGTTTTCAAGAGTCATCTAAAAATAAATACTTTATCCTACATGTGTCATACTGAAACATTGAAGAGGGAGGGAAACAAAGCCCTGATAGTGTTAAACAAAGCTCTTCTATAGTTCCTCCCAAGGGTCAGGTTGCGCTGCAGCTGAGTGCTGAGAGACTGACTGCCTACCTTCTTGACTCTTGTGAAGGCAGTTTCATACATGGATAGCTCACACTGATATTGGGAGGTGGGGTAGAATCTGAGTCCTGTTCCACCATCTTGTGTTTGTCTCTTTGTGCACAAAAATCAGTTCATATCTAGTTTTTTCTAACTAGGATTCAATCAGAGCTCATGCATTGCATTTGATCGGTGCTGCCCAGTCACTTTTAACCTTGGAGAGTTGGTTGTTTTCCCCTCATGATACTGGATTCTTGACACACCAGGCCAGTTGTCTCATGATTGTTCCCACACTTTGGATTTATCTGATTTCTTCCCTGTGGTGGTTAACGTGTATCTTTGGAAACTGTTCCTGAAAAACAAGCTTGAGTTGAAAGGCTGGATTCTGTTTCAGATTTTTTACTTTTATGTGTACATTATATTCATATATATAGGACAAAGCATCAGGTCATTTCTGAAATATGTTCATGTGGTTAAGGTGGTGCTCACCAGAACTATCTGTGATGAAGATCAGAACTACCCCGTTAGGAATTCATCGATGTGGTAAAAGGTTGGTTCCCCCTGTGTATCTTATTTCTCAGTAGCCTTTTACCTGATATTTTTAGCATTTGTTGATTAGCTTTGTGTGACTTAGTTATTTCTTTTGGTCTTGCACATGCTTTTTTCTAACCACCTTTCTGCTTCTATTAATCAGCTTTCAGTTCTGTTCAAAAGACTTTTCCTGAGCTGGTATGGAAGTGCACACCTGTAATCTCAGCCTTTGGAGGTCAAGATGCATAGCAAGACTCTTCTCTCCAAGAGAACCATTAAAAAAAAATAGTTCCCTTTTGGGGCCTGGAGAGATGACTCAGTAGTTAAGAGCGCATACCGCTCTTGGAGGAGAACCAAGTTTGAGTCCCAGCACCCATATCAGGCTTGTCAAAATTCACTAATGAAATCATTTGGACCTTGTGCTTTCTGTTACAGAAGCTTAGTAACTATCAGTATACTTTCTTTAACAGATACAAGTCTTCACATTGTTGATTCTTTCCCTTTCTCGTGTGTGTGTGTGTGTGTGTGTGTGTGTGTGTGTGTGTGCGTGTGTGATGTATGTGTATGTATGTACATGCACACATACTTCTCTTTAGAATATTTGTCTTTGCAAGAGCCTTGATAAAGTGTTTCTTTCACGGAATTGGTCTCTCTTATTTCAGTTACCAATTTGTAGGTTCAGAGTAATTCGTAGTATTCCTTTGTCATTTTTACCTTTTTTTAGATAGGGAGATAGGGTCTTGCTAGTAACTCAGGCTATCCTGGAACTCGCTTCATAGTCCATACTGGCCTCAAACTCACTTATCTTCCTGAGTGGTGGGGTTGCAGGTGTACACTACCACACCTGCCCCTTCATTGTATTTTGAGTCAGTAATGATGGCCCCTCTCTACTTTTTATATTAGTAATTTGTATTCACCTGTTCTCCCTCCTTCATTTCTCTTTTTTTCTCTGTCCTTCTCTGGTGCTGGGGATCGAACCCAGGGCCTCACACATGCTAGATAAGCATTCTACATCTGACTTTGAGTTCACTCTGTAGGCAGAGCAGGCCTTGAAGTTGTGATCCTCCTGCCTCAGACTGCCGAGTAGCTGAGATTACAGGCCTTCACCATTAGGCCCAGCTGCTGCTGTATCTTCCTTCTCCCTCCTCTCCCTCCTCTCCTTCCTCCCGCTCTCTTTTTTTCTGAGCTAGACATGTATCTGTTTTATTCATATTTTCAAAAAGCCAGCTTTTGTGGGTGCTTTGTTGGTTTTATTTATTTCCCTATTTGCAGTTTCATTGATTTCTACTATTTTTCTTGTGCTCGCTTTAGGTGACATTACTATTATTCATTTTGATGAACAGGTTGTTCCATATTTGGGTATTTCTTGTGGTGGCTGCTCTGTAATTTCGACCTGCTGTGACTGATTTTTGATGCTTCCTTGCTTGCTGGGAGAATGGACGTGTTTCACCCACTTCAACCTGGAGCACTGTATTTCCTTAGGAAGTTGTCTTCAGACTTAATTTTACATGACCGTCCATTTCTTTCATTCCAATTTGCTGCTTGGGATCTTGGCAGTTTATATAAGAGCAACTGAGGCGTGTTCATGTGTCTTTGCTTGTACATAAGTTAAAAGCTGCTGTAATTACATTCAGCCAGACTCCACTGTGAAATCCCTGGAAGTGGTTTGTAGTTGAGCAGTTGAGTATTTGAATGTTAGCTTCTTCTTTTTTTTAAAAAACACATACCCACACTTCATAAAGAGCTGCTCATTTCATCTTCCTAACAACCTTTGTGTAAACACTCTTCTCTAGTCTCCATTATATAGATAGGAATACTGAGGCAGGATGCAATTAAGTAACTTGTTCAAGATCTTACATCTGATAAGAAGTGGGGCCAGTTGCTTGTAGTTCTGGGTCATGGTCTTCCCTTCTCCTTGTTAATTACAGTGTAATAGGTATCAATTCTTTTACCTTGATACCTTTGTATGGTATTACAAGAACCAGTTATTTAAGCAGTAGAGTTTTGAGATCCCTAATTGGAAGAATTCAGAGAATTCTAAAAATTTAAATTTTTTAAATATTAAAAACACACATAAGATGAAACACTGAAATTAAAGTGCAAACCAAGAATTAAAATATTGATTATATTTGTCAGAATTAAGGGCATAAAACATAAGGGGTTTTGATTAATGGGAAATTTTTAACAAAACATTCTTTGAGAGTAAAGTGTACAGACACCAAAGACCACTGGAAATATAAGAAATCTAGATTGTCACAGTTCATGACTTGAGCCAATATTTCTGTGAAATACACTATTTCCTATGGTTGACAGTCTCTCAGGGTGCCTTTTCAATTTGACAATGAGTCAGCCAATGTACAGTTCTTGGGTTCTTGGTCATTTTTTTGCTAGAAAGCCAATTGTCAGTATCTCATGAAATAAGTAAAATTGCTAGGAATTGCCAGGTACTTGTAGATCCATAAGGAAGGAAGCACATGAATGTGATTAGGAACACTTTTCAGAGTCCCAGATCTGCTTCTTTTAACACATATAAAACCTAACCTTCAAGAAATACAAGAAAATTTAAAAGTGATATGACTTCTGCTTCCAAAGTGGAGTAGACATTTATTCCTATTCTTGCTAAGTACAGCTAGATGCCTGGACATTTTGTGTAAGATAACATAAGAAGACCAAAATATGGAAAGAAAGTGGATCAGCTCTGGAACTCTTAAGACTCAAAGAACATGACTGTAAATCCTGTTTTCTTATTTCCCCATATATTCTAAAATGAATCTGGAGAAACTGGCAATCTAGAAATGTAGGCACAGACCAGAAAGAAAAAAAGTCTATATTTTATTAAACCAAGGACCAGGAGAAGGGAGGCCCATAAAGACAGAAAAAATTTAGAAAATAACTAACTCAACTCCAGCCAAACATAGCAAAACTTACCCTGTCAAAGGCCAAGTGGGGACCTAGATTTTCATCTTTTTTGTCTGTTACAAGGCACCCTGCCCTCCATGGTGGCAGCTGGCATTATATGGGGAGCTGAGTCCATCAGTAAAGAGCCTAAACTCCCTTCTTCTTGCAAAAGAGTTCTTCTCTTTCTTTATCCTCAACCTGTGGTCAACTGAAGCCTTGAGAAAAAAAAGCTCTGCCTCTCCCTGGCCAAAGAGTTGTTCATTAGTTGATGGTCTACTGCTGGTCTGACCACTACAGCTTTCTGAATCCTGGCAAACCCTTACACCTGAGAAGTATGCTCAGCAAATCTGAAATGTACCCAAAACTGCAGTGCCTGTAACCAGGCATCTAGCCTGACCTCTGCCAGCTGACTACCACTTCTTGCAGCCTCTCAACAACTCCCCCTCCCAACTTTACTTTTTTTAAAAAAAAATATCATTTTTATTTTATGTGTATGAGTATATTGCCTGCATGTATGTGAGTGCACCCGTGTCGTGCAGTGTCTTGGCAGTCAGAAGAGGGCTTCGGATTCCCCTGGAACTGGAGTTAAGGACGGTTTGTAGCCACCATGTGGGTGCTGGGAATCGAACCCGGGTCCTCCGTAAGAGCAGTCAGTGCTCTTAACTGCTGAGCCATCTCTCCAGCCCCCCAACTTTTCTTTTTATTTGGATAGGTCAACACGGATGAAGATTTTTCTAGTCAGAAGTTCTTTAAGTATGTCAGAGAATTAGTACATGGTTACAGCTAATCAGTAAAGTGGTTGGCAATTTTTTTTCTTTTCAGGGAAAATGGTTCCATAACCAGCTGGATGTAGAAATTACTTTCTAAGAGTTCTTTTTTAAAAGTAATTTTATTATTTTTATTTTATGTGTATGCATGTATTACCTGCATGTAGGTAAGTGCAGCAGTGTCATGCTGTGCCCGCGGAGGACAGAAGAGGCTGTCGGATCCCTGTAACTGGAGTTACAGACAGTTGTTAGCTGCCATGTAGGTTCTGGGATTCAAACCCAGGTCTTCTGCAAGAACAGTCAGTGTTCTTAACTGCTGAGCCATCTCTCCAGCCCAAAAAATTTTGTTTATTTATTTATTTTATGTGTATGAGTGTACTGCCTGCATGTATGTAAGTGTACCTGTGTATGCAATGCCTGCAGAGGTCAGAAGAGGGTTTGGATCCCATGGATCCAGAGTTACAGATTTTTGTTGACCATCATGTTGGTGTTGGGAATTGAACCCAGGTTCTCTGCAAGAACAGCCAGTTGCTCTTGACCACTGAGCCAGCTCTCCAGCCCCTTACTTTCTAAGAGTTCTTTAAATCCCGAAGTGTAGTTTTTATGTTACAAGAATAAACAACCATTTCTTTTGGGCAAAAATGTATTGATTGTAATGGTTTCTATTTTGATGAATAAAGATGTGTTGGAGCCTAGTTACAGTGATTTAAGATTTATGGTCTAAAACCAGTTTCTTTTGCATCAACTTAATAGAAATTAAGGGAACTTCCTTAACTATGTGAAGGACATCTACAGAAAGCTGATAACATTGTACTTAATGTAAAAGCAGTTGCCTTCCTCCTATTATAGGTGGCAGGTGGCAAGGTTGTTCACTCTTACCATCCTTAGTCATCGTAATTCCAGTGAGCACAGTCAGACAAAGGGGGAAAGGGGCATGCAGATTGGAAAGGATGAAATGAAATTTGCTTTATGATGGGATCACATATGTAGACAACACTGTGTGAGCTGTAGGAGAACTTGGAGAACTAGAAAGTGGATCCAGCAACATCACAGGATACATGAGACTACACAATTCATTGAGATTTCCTGTTCTAGGAAAAAAAAAAAAAACTTGTGGAAACTGAAATTTAAAACAGTATTTGGAATTGCTAAAACTTTTTAAAAACTTGGATAAAAATTAAAATACATCAAAGACTTTTGTACTAAGAATTATAACCTAGTAATGCAGAAAAGGCCTAAATCAATACATTTATAAATTGGAAAACTCAATATAGCCTAGATGTATATAAGCAGATATATGTCTAGCAAAAATTCCTGTCAGACTCCTAGCAAAATTTTTTGACAGTTTACACAAAATTATTCTTAAACATATAGGCAAAGGCACAGTAGCTGCAACAGTTCAGGACTTGGGAAAGTGGGAGGAATCATCATTCAGTTTTAAGACTTACTGTATGCCTAGAACAATCAGGACAGTGTGACATTGGTGGACAGGTAAATGATAGATTCATAGAGGTCATTAGAACACATTAGAAACTCAGATTTGCTCCATACAAGTAAAGCCAATTGTGTGCTTTTGGTTTAGTTAGAGATGGGGTCTTGTTATGTTGCCCATCTCGGCTTCTAGCTTGCCATCCTCCTGCTTCAGCCTCTCAAGTAGCTGGGATTACAGGTGCATGTCAGTGAATCAGGTCTCCAGTGAATTTTTGACAGACGTACATACAAATTACTTGAGGAAGGGTGACCTCTTCAGCATGTGCTGCTGTGACACAGTGGGTGTTGATAGGCTTCAGAGTGAGCCTTTACTCTAAGCCTCATACTTGATACAGAATTTTCTCCAAGTGGATCACAGATCTAGATAAAATCTCAAGACTTCAAAACATCTTCTCTCCTCTTTGTTCTCACAGTTGAGGAGAGCTAGTCTGTTGTTTCTATAATTTTACCATTTCAGGAATGCTATATAAGTGGAATCATACAGAATAAGACTTTTTGGGATGTGTTTTCTTTAGAAAAGTAACACATTGTCTTTAACATCTATCCAAAATGTTCGTGCATGTATCATACTCATTTTTATGGCTCAGAAAGGTTTGCACAGTGTGAATATACCACAGATGTCCCAGAGAAATAGCTATTCAGGAAACCTTTCACTTTCTTTGAATCATCACTTATTTCAAAATAAAACCCTTAAAAACAAACAAACAAAAACCTCAGATAAAGCATTAGGTAACAAGTTCTCAGAGAAATAAACTAAATGAAGGCTCAGAATTTCTGGGAACTTAAGTCTGTGACACTAAGGCATTTTTAAAACATGTAAACCTAGCCAGGCGTGTTAGTGCACACCTTTAATCCCAGTACTTGGGTGGCAGAGGCAGATGGATCTCCATGAGTCTAACTCTACATAGTGAGTTCTGGGCCAGCTGGGGCTACAGGGAGAAAAAGAGAGAGAGAGAGAGAAAAAAAACCCCAAACAGAAATAACAATAATTTGAAAAAACAAAAACCCAAAATAGAAACAATAATTAAAAAAGAAAAAGTAAAACTTTAGTTTCTTCTTTTTAGTCTCAGGCATTATTTAGGAACAGGAATGGAATAAAAATGAGTCTGACAAATCCTCAGAAGGCTTGGAGACCCAAGCTGATTAAAAAGAAATCTAAGAAATATTAACCTTATTATGGTGAAATAGCAGAACACCAGCGACAAAGAAAAGATCTTTTTCTTTTTTCTAGAGGAAAAAGAGATTTATCTTTAATGCTTTCATACCCAGAAGACATGAAATTAAGATTATCATCTTTTTTGGGTTTTGTTGTTGTTGTAGTTTGTCTTTTTGAGATGTGATCTCACTGTGTAGCCTTGGCTGCCTGGAAATCCCTTTGTAGACCAGGCTGTACTCTCAGAGATCTGCCTGCCTCTGCCTCCTAATTGCTAGAATTAAAGGTGTTGTGCCACCATGCCCAGCAAGATTATAACCTTAAGTAAAAAGGAAACAATCTAAAATTGTATCAGGGAAAATATATAGCATTTTATACAGATATAAATGAAACATAATTAGAAAGTCACTAAAGGAAATTCTGAAAATCGTACTCTGAAAAAAAAAAAGGAATAGAGAGCACCAAAAGTATTAAGTATCTTAGTACATCAAAACTTTTTTTAAATATATATATTGATAGGTATGTTTCATAAATTTTTAAAAAAATAGAGTTAGGCCAGGCATGGTGGCGCACACCATTGATCCCAGCACTTGGGAGGCAGAGGCAGGTGGATCTCTGTGAGTTCAAGGCCAGCCTGGTCTACATAGTTCCAGGACAGCTGACAGCGGGGGCTACAGGGAGCCCCTTTCTAAAAAAAAAAAAAAAAAAAAAAAAAAGAAAAGTTGAATTAGGAATTGGGGAGATTGCTCAGTTGCTAAAGTGCTTGTCGTACAGGCCTAAGGGCCTGAATTTAGATTCCCAGAAACCATGTAAAAGCTGGGTGCAGCAGCACTCCTCTAACCCTGGTGCTGGGAGGACCAAGACAGGCTGATCCTGGAGCTCACTGATCAGCCACTGTAGCCATATCAATGAACTGCATGTTCACCGAGAGAGCCTATCTCAAAAAAATTAGGTGGTGGGGCTGGAGAGATGGCCTACTGGTTAAGAACACTGGCTCTTCTTCCAGAGGTCCCAGGTTTGATTCCCAGGACCCACACAGTGGCTAACAACCATCTGTAGCTCTAGTGTCTTCCAGCATCTGTAGGCATTGCACACACATGGTACACTTACATACAATACGTTCATACACATAAAATTTTAAAAATAATAAAAAAATACTTTAAAAATAAGGTGGATAGGAACTAAGAAAGGCATCTGATATTAACTCTGACCTCCACATCCATGCGCATGTGCATGCACACACAGACATGTGCACACACAAAATACTAATACACTGGTAATGGCATGTAAATCCAAAGAATAAATGAAAGTCATTTTTCAAGATATTTGTTGATGAGGAAAGACAGGTGATTTCAGAAATGAAAGTTAATTTACTCAGCCATAAAGAAAAAAGAATTTGCAGGAAAATGGATAGAACTGGAAAACATATTAAGTGAGGTAACCCAGGTTCAGAAAGACAAATATCTTTTGTTCTCTCTTATATGTGAATCCTAACTTCTGAGAGAGAGAGAGAGAGAGAGAGAGAGAGAGAGAGAGAGAGAGAGAGAAAGTAAATGTGGGTAAAGACCAGGAAAGTAGAAAGGGGCTCATGAGTATAGGAGAAAATAGGCTTTAAGGGAGTTGGGCGGAAGACAATAGAACAAAGAAGGAATACTAGGTTTAAAAGAGCACAGTGGGGAAGAGGGGGACTAGGGTGGAAGGGAGTCAAATGTAATGAAATGTGTATGAAAATGTCATATGGACACCTTTTACCATCTAAGCTAATTTTAAAAGGGGTGTGTGTGTGTGTTTATAAAGGGACTGGGAAATGACTCAGTGGTTAAAAGTATAATTATGAGGATCTGGGTTCAAATCCCAGCTCCCATGTAAAAAGTCAGACATTGCTGCCTGTGCCTGTAACATCAGCAATGGAGGGCCAGAAAGGCAGATCCTGGCAGCCCCCTAGCCAGCCAGCCTTGGCAAAATGGTGAGCTTCTGCTTCAGAGAGAGATCCTGTCTTCAAGGCAGTAAGGTGGAAAGTGATAGAGGAAGACACCCAGTGTCCTTGTGTGTGTGCACCACAGTGCACACCCTCAACAGTCATGTGCATTCACCACACACACATAAACTACATACACACTAAGATAAATAAATAAATAATAAAAATAAAGCCAAAAAGTTAAAAACAAGAAATGTAATCAGTATATGTGTCATAATAAAGAATAGAAATAAAACAAAATGGAGTAAAATAAAGTGAAACCCAAAAGAGAAAGAAAACAGAAAAAGTACATGGAACAAGGAGAAAACAAAGTGATGGTTGTACGTTCATATATATTGGCAACTGAACAAAATATGAAATGGACTAATACCTCAGTTTGAATAGCAGACTAAATTTCAGAAATTGAAAGAATCTGGGGCTGGAGAGATGGTTCAGTGGTTAAGAACACTGGGTACTCCTGCAGAGGACCCAGGTTTGATTCCCAGCCTCAACATGTCAACTGACTACTGTCTGTAACTCCAGTTCCAGGGGATCTGATACCCTCCTCTGACCTCCACAGGCATTGGACAACACAGGTACACTTACATATGTGCAGGCAAAACACTCATACACATAAAATAAAAATATAAAAATTGAAAGAATGAAGCCAAGCGTGGTGGTGCATGCCTTTAATCCCAGCACTTGGGAGGCAAAGGTAGGTGGATCACTGTGAGTTTGAGGCTATCCTGGTCTACATAACAAGTTCCAGCCCAGCTGGGGCTACAGGAGACCCTGTCTCAAAACAAACAAACAAACAAAAAACCCTGAAAGAATCTGTGTGGTTTATCATTCCCAGACCAAAACACTTTACAAAGATTGAAAATAAAAAATGGAAAAGTGTACATTATGTAAGTGTTATTACAGATTTTTTCCCCCCTTTGTGACTGGAGTTCTGGGGATTGAACTCAAGGGCTTATGTATACTAAACCTGTGGGCTCCTCCTGAACTATACCTTCTGTCCCAGTATAGATAGATAAAAGGCAGAAAACTTTAATAATGATAAAGAGGTTTTTTTACTGATAAAATATATTCTTCAATAGGAAATCAAAACTCTAAATTTTATATACCTACTACTCTTGACTAAAACATAGCAAATAAATTTTTAAAAAACAAGGAGGAAAACACAAAATCCATAATCGTAGCTAGTTTTCATACTTGTGTCCTTTAGCTGATAGAATAAGCATTCGAAACAGTGTCATAAAACCTGTGTATCTTTTTATGCACTTCACATCTGTGGCATCTGGTCATGTCCCTTTTTTATTTTTTAATTTTAAAAGATATTTTATTTATAGGTCGGGCATGGTGGCACATGCCTTTAATCCCAGCACTTGGGAGGCAGAGGCAGGCGGATCTCTTACGAGTTCAAGGCCAGCCTCGTCTACAAAGTGAGTTCCAGGCCAGCTGGAGCCATAGGGAGACCCTGTCTCAAAAAGATCAAAAAATAAAAATTTATTATTTTTATTTTATGTGTTTGAATGTATTGCCTACATGTGTATAAGTACACCTGTGTTGTGCAGTGCCTGTGGAGGTCAGAAGATGGTGTCAGATCCCCTGGAATTAGAGTTACAGATGGTTGTTAGCCACCATATGGGTGCTGGGAACCAAACCCAGGTCCTCTGCAAGAGCAGTCAGTACTCTTAATCACTGAACCATCTCTTCAGCCCCATGTCCCCTTTTTAACCACTCATTTTGATTTTTGTGTGTGTATGTGTGTGTGTTGGGGGAGGGGGTATTTGTACATTTCACAAACACCAAATAAGTATAATGTGCCAATATCTTTGGTTTGTTGGAAATATTCAGCAATTATTGAACATAGCAAATGGCATTAGTCTTATTTTTAATTGAATTTTTGTGAATTTCATAATATTTTGATCATATTTATATTTCCTCTTGTATCTACACCACCTGTGTATTGACACCCCCCACCTATTTCATATTTCCTGTATTCTCATAGAGTCAGATTTGGATCCCCAGTTGTCTTTTGGTGTGAGTTCATCCTCAGGAGCCTGGTCAACCTTCTAAGTGTTTTCACCCTTAATGAGACTGAATCTCCCCTTCCCAGCAGCCATTGGTTGCCAATAGTTCCTTAGCTAGGGTTGGGGTTTCTTACCCACTTCCCCATGTCTATGCTGGGATTTTGACTCGTTTAAGCTTACATGGGACTTGTGCATGATGTCACCATTGCTGTGAGTTCATACGAGTAACTGACCAGCAGTCTGGAAAACTATTTCCTTGTGATCATCTACCTACCACCTCTGGCTCTTAGAATTTTTCCGCCTCCTCTTCTGAAATGATCCTTGAGCCTTGGAAGGCCCAAGTTTGATATAGGTGTCCTATTCAGGGCTAAATATTCTGCAGCCTCTTACTCTCTGCCTGTTGTCCAGTACAATGAAGCTTCTCTGCAAGGCAGGTCAGAGACGGACACTGATGACAGGGCTCAGAATCCCAGCAGAGCCAGGCAGTGAGTGTTTCCAGGCTCCAGGACTCTGAGTCCATCAGTCTTGTTTTAGTTGTAAAATACACATAAATTTTACCATCAGTGTACATATAGTATTGTGTGTCCATCACCATTACACAGTTCCAAAATATTTCTTGGCCTCAGAAGGATATCTTGTGTCCATGAAGAAGTAATTCCGTTCCCCTCCCACCCCAGCTCCTGACAATTGCTAATCTAGTTGTTGTCTCTGTGGATTTACGTATCTGTATTTCATGTAATGGAGCCATAAAATATGTGTCCGGCTTAATGTAATGTCCTCAGAGTTTATCTGTGTTGTAGCACATGTCAATACTTCATTTCTGATATTCCCTTGTGTGTGTCTACCATAATTGACTTCAGTTCATAGAACTTCAGTTGTTTTTGCCTTTGGCTGTTGTGACTAGTGCTACTATGACCATGGATTTCTGTTTGAGTATCTTTTTTAGTTGAGTATAAATTTAACACTGGAATGTTTACCATTTTGAGGAACCTACCAATTATGAAATAATGTTTCATCATCTTATATTCTGCTAGTGATGATGTACAAAGCCTGATTTCTGTGGTTTTGATTTACATTTGCCCATCGTTAATGGTGGACATCTTTCCATGTACTTACTTCCATTTGTGTATCTTCTTTGGAGCACTATTTTTTGTCCATTGTGGGTTATTTTTTGTCCATTGTAGGTTATATTTATTTCATGTATTTATGGAGTTCTTTTTAAAAAAATTTTATTATTTTTATGTGTATGCGTGTATTGCCTGCATGTAGGTAAGTGCACTCATGTTGTGCAATGCCTGTGGAAGACAGAAGAGGCTGTTGGATCCCCTGGAACTGGAGTTACAGACAGTTATTAGCTGCCATGTGGGTGCTGGGATTTGAACCCGGGTCTTCTGCAAGAACAGCCAGTGTTCTTAACCGCTGAGCCATCACTCTACCTCCAATGGAGTTCTTTATCCTAAATGTTAGACATTTGTTGGTTCTCTTAAGTTTCAAATATTTTTACCTATTTTGTGGGTTGCCTTTCACTTCTGTGATGTACAGTTTTTTATTTTGTTGAAGTCCAGTTCATCTACATCTCTTCTATTTCTTATACTTTGGGTATCATAGCTAAAACTCAATGCTAAATCTAGGGTCAAGAACCTCCCTCCCTCATGTTTTCTTCTAAGAGTTTTATAGTTTTTAGCTTTTATATTTAGGTTTTGACCCATTTTGAATTCATATTTTTGAATATAGGTAGATAAAGGCCCAATTTTTTTTTTCATGTAGATACTGAGTTTCCAGCACCATTTACTAAAGAGTCTATTCTTTTTGTATCGAAATATCTCGACACCCTAGTCGAAAATCAATCAAAAATAAAAAAATCAAATCAAATAAAAAATAAAAAAAAATCAATTGATAGATGGGTGTATTTCTGGACTTTTTACTTTAGTTCCATTGATCTATGTTGGTCTGTTCTTATCCCAGGGCCCTACTGATTTTGATTCCTGCAATATTGTTTTAAGTTTTAGGATCAGAAAGTGTGAGTCCCCAGCTTTATTTTACATTTTAAAAGACCTAACTTTTTATTTTGGTCATTTGACTATTTTTGTCATATTTTACTCCCTCCCATTCTTTTTCTTTTATTGTAGTCTTTTGGTTTCTTTCATTACTGTTTCTGTAATGTCTTCATATTGACATTTGCCTAAGTGACTTACCATGTTTTTTCTCAGACAGTGTCTAGATATGTAACCCAGACTGACCTAAAATTTGTGACTCTGAACCCCAGCCTTTCCATTGCTAAAGTATGCATTTTAAAGGCATACATTGCCTTTAGACTGCTTCATAACTGTGTCCTACAGGCTTTTTTTTTTTTTTTTTTTTTGATTTACTGCCAGCTGTCTTTTCTTCCCACCCTCATCCGTGGAGCCATAGACTGAATACAGGGCCTTAGCCTTCTACCACTAAGCTAAATCTCCAGTCTCCCACCTCTCATTTTTAGTAATTTTCTATTTGTAATTTATGGTTCTAATTCAGATATATTTTAATTCTGTCTTTTTTGATATATTTATTTTATGTGTTTGAGTATTATGCCTATATATGTGTAAGTGTACCATATCCTGCAGTGCCCACAGAGAACAGAAGAGGGTGTCAGATCTTCTGGAACTGGAGTTACCAACGGTTATTAGCCACCATGTGGGTGCTGGGATTTGAACCTGCGCTTTCTGCAAGAACAGCCAGTGCTCTTAACCCAGCACTGAGCCATCTCTCCAGCCAGTTTTGTCATTTTTTTTTAAAAAAGTCTGTTATTCATTGATTTTTTTAAAAAAAAATTTAATTAAAAAAATTACTAGGAATAAAATATTATTAGTTTCATAAACTTTGATCATTCCAGTGTGTAAATTATTCATATGTTTATGTTGCCTTTGTCTAGAGTTTACTGATAAAGTTGGAGGGTATGCTGGATAGCTTTGTCATCTTGACATACCTGGATAAAGGGAGCCTCAATTGAGGAATTGTTTCCATTGGACTGGCCTGTGGCCATGTCTGTGGTGCATTTTCTTGATTGTTGAATGATGTGGGAGGGCTCAGCCCACTATGGGTCGTGTCACCCTGGGCAGGTGGTCCCAGGTTGTATAAGAAAGCAAGCCAGTAAGTAGAGTTCCTCCATGGCCTGTGCTTCAGCGCCTGCCTCTGGGTTCCTGCCCTGGGTTCCTACCTTGGGCTCCCTCAGTGATGAACTGTGACCTGAGAGATGTAAACCAAATAAACCCTTTCCTCCCCAAGTTGGTATTAGTCAGAGTGTTTTGTCAGCAGTTGGAAGCAGACTAGAAGAGAGGGTTTGCCTGTTCAGGTACTAAAACATATATATATATGAATAAACAAAAAATAGACAATGAAAAGAATAGAGAACCTAGAACCACCCAGCCATCCTCTGTGTATGTGAATAATTACAATAGGACAGAATACCATTGCAGATCATTAAGGGAAGATTGCCTTCAAGGTAACAGTGGTAATTGGCTATATGGAACAAAAATTAGATGTCTTCTTCACAATGAACAAATGACTGAGTAATGATCTTTGTCTAAAAGTTTGTAGAGGAGCTTTTTTTTTTTTTTTTT
>NW_008339436.1:3276685-3291858 GCF_000622305.1 Nannospalax galili | reverse complement strand
TGTCTTTTTGAGACAGGGTCTTCCTGTAGCACCAGTTGGCCTGGAACTCAAAGATCCGCCTGCCTCTGTCTCCCAAGTTCTGGGACTAAAGGTGTGTGCCACCACACCCGGCTGGTAACTGTAGAGCTTTTAAAATATGAAGGAAGAGAACATTTTCCATGATTTGGAGAAGAAATTTCTTAAGATTCAGTAAACACTGACCTTGAAGGGAGTGATCAGTGTAGCTGTGTTGTTTCAGAACTCATGTATGTCAGAAAACTTGGTTCAGAGAGTGAGACAGCAAGCCTCCAAGTAGAGGAAAATACTGTAGCGTAGAACTAAGAGAGGCCTATACCAAGAGGATGGAAAGAATTTTAACAAATCAACTAGGAAAGGCAAGTAGACAGGAACTATGTCCCTTCTTCCTAGTACTTAGACAAGCACAAATTAAAACTTAAAAAAATCTTTCCGGTCCAAGATTTGGGGTTTCTAGTTGGAAATTAACTTCCTGTTGCCTAGTAAAGTTGAAGGTATTCTTATCTTGTGAACTGGCAGTTCAGTTCTGAGACAGCCTAGAAAATAGGGCAGATATCCTAGAGAAGTGTAAGCAGGTGCATGGGAGACATCTGTCAGCCTGTGCGTAGCAGCACTTTCATTGCAGTGCATTCATACAGCAGAATCCCATTCCACTGATAAACTGATGAACTACAGTTAGTGCCTATGCATGTAGTCACACTTACAAATCAAGTGAAAGAAGCCACAGAAGGGATTTATGTGTCAGATTCTTTATGTGAAGTTTAGTAAGAATCAAAACTGAAAAATACCTCTGGGATCAATACCAGTTTGTAAAACTAAGAGAAGCAAGACAGTGATTTTTCCAAAGATTCTGGGTAACTGACTGCTTTCTGTGGTCTTTTGGTACTCATACTCTCCTAGCCTGTTTTCATCTCATCAGTTTGTGTGTAAGAGGAGAATATCCATGACATGGTAAGTAGGGACCCTATTTGGGTTAATCATTTCACAGCCCTTTCTAGCACACACATTGGAGTTTCTTCTGTTGTAGTGTTCTTCATGGCCTGTCTATCCAGTTGTTCACAGATCTATTGATTCCTTATAGTACTTCTCAAATCTTTTATATCCGCTTACCTGGCCAACTTCATTAGCCTTGCTTGACGTCCACACTGGTTCTGTTTTTCTGGCCGGATCCCAACTTTGCACAGGCAGACCTGCTGTTTACTCTTTTAACAGTTACTGATTTTGCTTTGTATTCCTTTCCTCCCACAACTCATCCCCTTCACTTCCATCTCTACTGCTTCCTTCCTGAACAGTGATTCTCAGAAAGAGAAATGCGTATCTGTTTTTTAGACTGAGTTCTTAGCCTCAGAGATCTCAGGAACATCACATTTGTTCTTTTCTGACTCTTGTTTTTGCCTTGACTTGAACTTATATGTTTTAGTCGCCTAGTTTCTGCGTTTCTTGGAGTCAGTAATCTTTGTTTCCTCTTCAGAGCTGTAGCACACTACTATTTATATAGAATAATGGGAAAAATACAACAAAAACACAGTTCTTGTTGCCCCTCCAGTTTTTTGGGCAGTGTGCCTGAAATCATTATATTTTATAATTAAGAGCAGTCTAACGATTTATTCAAAGACCTTAATTTTGTTGATGAGAAATATATACCTCTTAAGTATAAGTGAATCCCACAGTTTTGCACTGTTGAAGTAATTTATAGCTTCTGAAATTTTCAGAGCTCACTTTCTGAATTTCATAAGCAGTCAGGTTGATTTGAGTACTGTTAGAGAGTTTTTAACCCATTTCACAGAATTTTGTTTAGGAGTCTATAACCTTGACTTTTTAGGTTTGCCTTCAGCCCTGCAGGTGAGCTGCGACTGCCTTACCCTTCCCTTGACGTAGGCCCCCAAGCACGACTATGGCCTCCTTTTCTTCATTCAACCCTGTAGAAACCCATCCTGCTAATCCTGTTTCCTTCTCCTACCCGTTCCCCTTTTGTGTTAGTTTACTGTCTGCTATCCCTCAGATCTTGGTTTGTAGGAAATCTCTGTCATGCTCTGTAATATCTGCTGTAAATACAGGTTATATTGTTTTAAGAAAAATACCACAAGGACCGTTTATCTTTTCATCTTTAGCTATTTATGAAATCTGGTTTCTATTTAAATTTGTGACCATTCTGTCCTTCATTTTTCCTGAAACCTTAGTTCTCTGCTGTCATTTATGGGTTATATATACATAGTATAGTAGTATAAGAAATAGTACATATTTCTTGTAATTAAACTGACTTGTTTTTCCTGCCCACTAGGTGGCTCCACGTGTACCACCTTGGTGGCTCTGATTGCCACTTGCCAGCTTTGCCTTTGGTTTCTGCTGATACTGCTTGCTTTTAAACTGTCTGGATGACCCCTTATCTGGACTCATTCTTCCAGTGCTTCGCATGTATGTGTGTCCTCATATTCTCTGATTATTTACAAGCTTCTGAAAAGCAGTTGGATTGTTCTTCATATCAAAAATACAGTGCATTAAAATACTTAGAAGATTCTGTATTTTGCTTTTAACAGCTTTTAGAGCAGACATGCTAGTGTACATCTATACTCCTAGCACTTAACGATGTGGAATTAGAATTGTTAGAGACCAGCCTGTGCTACATGACTTGGCTGTCTCAAAAAAAAGGTGTTGAGAAGGCTTTAGCTCACTGGTAGCATTTGTTTAGTGTGTGGGAGGCCCAGAGGTAGAGGAGGGACTGTTTTGGACTTGAATCTAGTTATCAATAATCTGTATATATAAATTCCCTCAAGCCTAGGCATACAGTTAACTCATCCTTTTCTTCACAGCCTTGTCATTTTGAGTGCGTTAAGAATATGGTGCTTCTTTTGGGAATTTTGAGGAACCATGTACTGTTTACTTCCGTTATATTTAAGTATGTGTGTTCTTGGCACTGGGAAAGGCGATGTGGGGAAGAACTTGGATAAATAAAACATTTGTCACTAATGAACTCATAGCCATGGGTAGAATAAAATGGCCAATAGAGGTCATGCATATAACCAGCCATGTGGAGCTTCATTTTTGACATTTCCGCTGTTGATGCTATATGTAAATACAAGCATTTAAAGAGTATTCTTTAGACACATTTCATACTAGGTGGTTTGAATTGATCAAAAAGGAAAGACAACTAAGATAAGTTGAATGTATTTAATGTCATTTTCTTAGTGTACATTGTTGATTCTCCAATGACAAGAGAGACAAGTATTGATAGCAACTTTACCAAAGAATCAAATAGGTAAAATAAGTTGCTGAGGATTAAATAACTTGTCAGTAAGAAGGCAAAATGTTTGACTCCATATCAGAACTGTGTTGAATCCTTTGTTATTAAGCCAGACAGGATGGCTCATGCCTGTAATGCCAGCACTCTAGGAAATTAAGGCAGGAAGATTGCTGGGAGTAGTTCAAGGCCAGCCTAAGTACATAGTGAGGCTCTCTTTCAAAACAAGAAAAAAAGGAAGAAAAAGAAAAACCCAAAGTCCAAAAAAGAAAAAAAAAATCTTTATTTGTGTGTTGTTCCCAAAAGAAAGAGAACTGGACCACTTTGATAAAAGAGTTGCTATTTTTTTTATTTGCTTGTGTGTTTAAGTAGGAGAACACAGTAGTTTTCTGAGTGGCAGAACCATTTTTAATTCCTGTATTAGCAGGCTTACTTTTATATCCCCTAAACAAAAGCCTCTGACTATTTTCTTAAAGCTCTTTCTGTTAGAATGCAGTGTTCCTGCCAAATTAGAACAATTATACTGTGTACTTGACAAACATCCTTAGAATGATAGCAAATTCTGAAAATTTGATTCATTTAGAAAAACTATACCTAAGAATCTTACTTTTTAGGTACACTGTGTATACTTTAGTACTATTAATAATAACTGAGTTATTTTTGTCACTTTGAAAATACATATGATTTAAACGAAGATGTCAACAGTACAAAAAGTTATTTCCAGTGTTGCAGCTAGCTAACAGTTTGTCTTTGGGGAGAGTGGGAGGCAGGGCCAGACAGCAGACAGGGTCTTGCTGTGAAATTCAGGCTGGCCTGGAACTCCCTCTTTAGACCAACCTTGAACTTGTCCTCCTGTCTCTACCTCCTGTGGAGTGCTGGGATTACATACTTGGGCTGCTTTGCCTGGCTTCTTTTTTTTATTTTTTAAAATTTTGTCTTTCTATAAGTGTTTTGATTTATCGTTGAGTCCTTTTAGCTAAGTTATGTAAGCAGGAAATAATGATTATTACCTAGTTTTCTTAAGGTAGCCAGTGAGATAACAATATTTAAAATGTTATTAAAAGAAGTCTGTAATATCTGTCTATAGAATCATCTTTCTGAATTTTTAAGTCTTTGAACTTTGCACTGTTCAGAAAAGTTACTAGCTACATATCCACAATTTCTGAAGTTGTTCAGTCATACCCAGACAAAAACAATCATAATTGCTAACAACAATTGATGTCATTTTGTGTCATGATCATGTCATCATCGTCTCATGATTTTACTCTCATGCCACCTTAGAAACTGTCTTACATATTGACTAGTCAGACTGACATATTGGTTCCTTTTTATGAACTGTCAAGTACTGACAATATTATTGCCATATTTATACCATATTGCCTTGTATGAAAATTCCCAGACTTTGATAATTTTGATAACTAAGATAATGGTAAACTAAGGAGATCCTTGTTCCAGCTTTTGAAGGAATGTAAGATTATTCATTTGTCTGTGAAAAAATTTTGGCCAAGATTTAAAAAAAAAACTTTTTAAAAGCAGGGCCAGAGAGATGACTCAGTGGTTAAGAGCACTGGCTGCTCTTGCAGAGGACCTAGCTTTGATTCCCAGCACCCACGTTGTGGCTAAACACCATCTGTAATTCCAGTTCCAGCAGATTCGACACCCTCTTCTGACCTCTGCAAGCATTGCATGACAGGTTGCACTTACGTACATGCAAGCAGTACACTCATACACATAAAATAAAGCTAACAAATAAAATATTAAAAAAAAATTTAAAGTGTATTGAATTCCTAGGCATCTTGTTATCTATGTAACCTGAATGAAATTTTAGATATAACAAACTTTCAGCCATCAGATGAGTTTGTTTAGTGATTTTAGATGTGGCATGCTAATTAGGTTACTGAATCAACTCCGTGTAAACCTTAATAGCATATTACATTGCTTATTCACTTCCAGGTCTCATCATGTTAGATTACAATGTGTATTTATTTACATAGATGCAGAAAGTCCTAACTGAACCAAGTGGAAGACAAAGTTCTTCTTTAGAATTCAACTTAAGTAGCTTTTTTCTTCTTCTTCTTTACTGTTTTTTGAATATAGAGTGACCATGAATGCCTATACGTAATGAGACCCTTAGGTGAGTTTAAATGTTTAACCTGCTTTATTTAAATATGTAACGTCTTTCAAACTTGTTAGAGACAGGTTTTTAAAAAGTATTTTTATATGCATTTTAGGTTTCTATGTCTTGTAAATGTCATTGGTTTGCTGCTTTGACTTCCTTGATTATACCCCATGAGGAAAAAAAAAAAGTTTTTTTATTGTGTTGCAGTACACACTTCTGTGTAAATACATGTACATTTCACAAGCATTTATCCTTATCACATAATGTGCATTTTGACATTCCCTTTATTCATAAAACAAGTGACTAAATAAACAAAAAAAACCCTCTGGGACAGGGAATATAGCTCAGCTTAGCATGTACGGGGTCCTGAATTTGATCCTTGGCCTCAAATACACTAAATTGCGTCAAATTAAATAAAATCTGACGCTCTACCAAGTTGATTTCACAGTCCATCATGGGACATGTAGTTTGGAAAACACTGTCATACAGAATTGAAAAGTAAGTTTTTCTCCTGAGTTGTTAGCAGTGGAGTATTCTGAAAGCAGATATTTGAACAGCTTTATTTCAGTTTAGTAGCAGCCTTAAAAACAAACGGGCAACAGTAAAACTCTTCCTTTCTTAAATCTTCAATGCTTACATAATCACCAAATGTTACTTCACCCTTTTTTGGACTTGAAAATTTAACTGACTGATTGGAAGGTATTGGACCAAGAACCATCTGAAGTATGGCTGGTAAAAAAAATATTATTAAGATCCCATAGTTGCCTATATACTCTTAGAATTAAGAACATTTTAGTTGGGGCTGCAGAGATGGCTCAGCGGTTAAGAGCTGCTTTCCACATTTGATTCTCAGCACCCACGTGGCAGTTAAGAACCACCTTTAACTCCAGTTCCAGGGGAATCCAACACCCTCTTCTGACCTCTGTGGGCATTATACAACATGGGTACACTTAACAAACAGGCAATACATTCATACACATAAAATAAAAATAATAAGCAAACTATTTTTCAAAAGAACATTTTAGTTAAGATGTTAAAAATGTTACCAGTGGTCTGGGTCAGAGTCAGGTGTTTCCAGGTTCTTGGCCTCTTATATGAGAAATTGAAATAAAAGTACACACAGATTTCAAAAAATACTAAGGAAATTTTATTTAAAACAACAAAAGAAAAAAATCAGATTAATAGGTGGCGCGAGCCTTTAATCCCAGCACTCAGGAGGCAGAGGCAGGTGGATCTTTGTGAGTTCACTGCCAGCCTGGTTTATATAGTGAGTTCCAGGCCAGCTGGGGCCACAGTGAGACCCTGTCTCAAAAAAAGATTTAAAGAAAAGAAGGAAGGAAGGAAAAGAAAAGATCGGATTATACTTCAAGGGAGCAGCAAGCCACATGAGTCAAGATATTCAGGGATTCCAATTACTTTTGGGGGCTTCATTTTGTGGGGCTCAAGAGAAGGAAGAGTTTGGTTACTGAGGAGCATAATAAGAGTGGTTCTGTTTTGATTGATGGTTTCCTGTGGCACATGTCCCTTCCCTGATTTTATAATATGCATGCCCAATTACGCACAGGCATAAGATAGCAAATAGAGAATTTGTTCTAAAAGTTCACTTGAGAACTATTTTGCCTTAGTGCACATGCACCCAAAAGCAGTTTAGATCGGGTCAGCTCTCCTACCCTGACCAGGATGTTCTGGGAATACATAATTAAGAGACTTGACTTTCCTTGGTTGACAAAAAACAAACAAAAATGTAAATGTTTGTTAGGGGCAGGAGAGATGGCTCAGTGGTTAAGAGTAGGTACTGCTCTTGCACGGGACCCAAGTTTGGTTTCTAGTACCCATTTTCAGAAGGCTCACCACCACTTGTAACTAGTTCCAGAGGACACAACACCTCTTTCTGGTGTCTGTGGACACCTGCACTCATGTACACATACCCACATGCAGGCAGATATACATTTTTTTTTTTTTTTTGGTCTTTTTGAGATAGGGTCTCCCTGTAGCCCCAGCTGGCCTGGAACTCACGTATGTAGACCAGGCTGGCCTTGAACTCACAGAGATCCACCAGCCTCTGCAAGAAAAGGTTTTGTTATATATATAGGTAGCTTTAAAAAATATCAAAACTATTGAATGTCCTGAAAAATACAGCTAATTCAATAAAAAGGTATTATTTCCTGACCTTGTAATAGCTTACATTTGAACAGTTGGAGAGACTACATTTCACATAAGAGGAACAGAAGCATAAAGACAGAATAATTTGGTATGTTCAAGAAATAATAAGTAGTTAATTGAATGGACTTTGTTCTAAAGGCAATTTTTTTAAAAATTAATACTTTTATTTTATGGGTATGTGTGTATTGCCTGCATGTAGGCAAGTGCACTGTGTCATGCAATGCCTGTGGAGGTCAGAAGAGGTGGTCAGGTCCCCTGGGACTGGAGTTATGGATAGTTATTAGCTGCCATGTGGGTGCTAGGATTCGAACCTGAGTCTTCTGCAAGAACAACCAGTGTTCTTAACCACTGAGCCATCTCTCCAGCCCTCTAGGGGCAACTTTTGAGCAGAGAGAAAAGTGAACATCTTTTGCTATCTATACCTACTTGATGGATTTCAAATCCGCTGAAGTAGGGTAGTATCTACAGAAATGGAAAAGGGAATTTACCAGACATTAGAATAAAGTCAACAGTATTTGACAACTGATTAGATAAATTTATTCCAAAAATATCTTGAGTGTCTCCTCTGTAATTCCAGAAACACAACTGTGAACAAAATGTTTTGTCTTCACAGAGGTTTTAGTCCTCTGGGAAGCCTCGGACACTCTGCTACCGTGGAGGAAGGCCATGTGTACCCTGTGAGTATGTCCACTGACTGCCTCATCTGAGAATGAGCAGGGAGAGGTGTGCTTAAAACAAGGCAAAAACAACCTGTATTGATTTGGAGATGGGAGAGACTGTCATACGTTTAAAGCAGTTTATTGTGGCTGGATCCTGGAATTGAGAAGGAGGAGGGGCTATAAGAGAGGAGGTAAATCATTCATAGCTGTGGAATCCCGAATGAAGCTTAGAGAGAAGGAGCCATGGTATGATTTAAGGCAAGAGAGATTCAGGATCAAGTTGCATGTTGGAAGAATTAGTTTAGTCATGAAGATGTTAGTTTTTAGTAAAGTCTTAGGCAAAACACAAAGTAATTCAGAGAAGCTTAACATATATCAGAAAAGGGAGTGCACTTGAACCTGTCAGAAGTTTGGAACCAGATTTGGTTATTAATTAACCTGGGGTACTACATGGTGCCCTGTCTTTCCTTTTCTCTGTGTGATTCATTGTTCTTTGTGTATGTTGGCTACCCTGCTTCTTAATTGTAGAACTAACCAAAACCTTTAGTGTTTCTCTTCCACCTCTAGATCCCCTGGGAAGATTCTGATTGACTTCTTAAATCTGTTATTTACCCTTGGTCTAATCAGCCGTTGCTAGAAGGATGGGACCATACAGCATAAAAATAATTGCTCTAGAAATTTTATTTTATAAAAATAATTGCTCTTTCATAGTTAGGCATGTAGTGAGTTCTGGGGTAGGCAGATTGGACAGAAAGAATGAGCTTTAAATAGTCATTCTGGTTGCAAAGTGAAGAATGGGGAGCAGGGAGGAGTCAGGAGGCCCCCTTAGGAGAGTACAGTAATCCTGACAGTAGGTAATGTTGGCTTGGGTTAGAATGTAGAATAAGAGGAGAATGGAATTGTGGTGGACGAAGTTTGGTTCTAGAATTGCATGATAAGTTGGTTATGGGAGTGTGAAGAGTTAATGATCATGTCTTTGTTTCTTGTTTAACTGTTGGGATGATGACAGCAGTTCCTAAACTGATTTGGTGGGATTGAGGGAAATGGTTTATTTTTGTACCTGCAGTATGAGGTAGCTTTGAGACATCAAATTGAGATGTCTGGTAGACCTTGAATATGTGTATCTGGAGTAGAGGAAAGAAAAGCTCAATAGTAAACGAATATTTGAAATTCTTGAGTTTGGGGGTATAACTGAAGCAGTATGAGTGGATGAAATTGCTGTGGTAATGTGTAACAAGAAAGGGCCAAGACAGCTCTGAAGGGAACCCTGTTTCAAGGCTGGTTCCTTGAAAAGAGTGGTATAGAGGAGATGGGGAAAGAACAGAAAAGAAAAAGTATGCAGTGTTCTGGGGACCCAAGCAAAGTGTGTCCCTAGGTGGGAGACTGTCCTCATCTGTCAGATCTGGAAACAGTCAAAACTGTGAGTTTACAACGTGGCATAAAGTGATGTTCCTCTAAGGTACATGTAAAAGCAGGGTGATATAGAAGTAGAGAAAAGCTGCTTGCTTGTGAGATTTGAGCAATTTTATAAAGAAACTCAGAGGAGAGATTGAAAAACATATACCCAGCAGGCCACTGAATTTGGGGGTTTTTGATGACTTTCCGGAGGGTTCAGGAGATGAGGGGAGTGTGAAGAGCAGTAGCTTAACATCTTGGCAGTATGCTGTTACCAGTGCTGATGCATGTTGTCTGCCACTGTTTCTAATCTCCAGATATACTATAATAATTTTTTTTAAATCGTAGTAGCTTTTTGTGTTAAGTATTAACTGTGTTCTGGGTTTTTATATTGAAGTGTACTAGCCATTTCATTTCCTCATACTTAAGTATTACTGAGGGCTCTAATACATTTGGCCTTTTGAGTGCTGTTAGGAACATTTGTTCTTGTACTTTGTGAATCATTGTGGTGTTTTCAGGCCACCTTCTTTCTTTTGTCATTTGTATTAAGTCATTTGATACTGTTATTCAGTGGTCTTCACCCCCTAGCTCCCAAGCACTTCACTGTGTTGGAACTTAAAATTTTTTAGAGGCTCTGTTTGGTATATCTGAGGAGGACATGTTTCTCCTGTATGCTTTAATAGAAGAATTCTATGAACACTGATGACCAAAATGTGTGAGGATTTCTCCCCACTGGCAGCTAAGTTTGTAGTAAATTCTGCAGGGGATACCAGCTAAATGTCTTCTTACTCAGTTCATCATCTCAGACTCTTTGCCTACTTGGAGATGGTTCAGATCCCATGGGTTGAGGGCTCAGTTCTGAAAGATTGTTCCCACTTTAGGTGCCATTTGAGATGCCATTTGCAAACACAGACTGTAGTCCTTTCTGAATGACTGCTTACCAATTTTGAGTCTGTATAACACATTTACTGGGTCCTGATAATTGGCCTGAGTAGTTTATTAAACTCAGGGGAAAGCATTTACTTGCATTTTTATACTTAATTGTAATGGTTTTCTAAAGAATACAAATGAACAGCCAGATGTGATGAATACATTGGACAGTATGTAGGACGAGGGGTGCAGACCTTCCATACCCTCTCCAGGGCACTACCCTCCAGGAACTGCCTGTGTTCGGCTTTCTTGAATTCCCTCAGCTCAGCTCTGTGGCTGTTTATGGAAACGTTATTACTGAGTATGATTGATAAAATCATTGGCTATCCATTTTATTGATACCTTAAGTCCGTTTATCCTCCTTGAAGTAGGCACAGAATTGAAAGTTCCAACAAGTAACCACTGATTGGTGCCTCTGACAGGGTCATCTTCAAGTTATCCAGGAGCCTCATGTTGGCATACAGAGTGACCCTCAACACTTTGGAGATTCAAAGGATGTTAGGAGTTGGTTGCTAAAAAGTGTGGACAAGGGGACTTGAGAAATAGCTCCGGAAGAGCACTGACTATTTTGGCCAGAGGACCTGGGTTCCCAGCACCCATATGGAGGTTCACACCTGTCCTTTACTCCAGTTCCAGGGGATCTGTTGCCCTCTTCTGGCTTCCATAGGGATTGCACAACATGGGTTGTATGCACAACATTAGTTGTATGCAGGCAAAACAGCATCTATATTCTAAATAATAAAAAGAGAAAGAAAGTGGGGACAAGACCAAATAACGTGTATTTATTTCATGGTCTCCCAATACAAACAATGCATCTATGCTTAGTTAACACAATTGACATTGTGTAAAAAGCAAACCACAGAAAACCAAGCCAATTTGTGACTGTTGAGCACTTGAGTTATGTTTAAATTGCCTTTAAATGAATGATTTCATGAGCTTTCTCATATGTAGGTAGTGAACTTTAGAAAGTTATGTCTCTTCCGGAGAGAGGATAAAAGATTTAGAGAAATACTTAATACGAAATACTTAATTAGAGAAATACTAAATACTTACATAGGAAAAAATCTGCTTTTTTGTGTCTGGACTTTATTGGCAATGAAAAGAATTTTAAGATTTATATTTATTTATTATGTATATGTATTTGTGTCTGCCTGAGTTTGTGTTTATGTGCATGGCATGCATGCCCATGGAGGTCAGAGAGCATTGGATTCTCTGGAGCTGAAGTTACAGGCAGTTGTGAGCTAGCTACCTGACGTGGGTGCTGGGAACCAAACCCAGGTCCTCTACAAGAACATTAAGTCATCTCTCCAGCCCCTGAAGAAAGATTTTTATTGCTAAACTAGACTATTTTGTAAAGGGCAGTATGAGCGTGAGATACAGCATAAATTGAAGCAATTTTTAAGTGATTAGTAATAGTTTCGTAGCTAGACAATTAAACATTGTACTTACCTTATGTCTTTGACTCAGATTTGTCATACCTGGCTTTCACTGTCAAATGGAAATGCTGTGTTTCTCCCCCATCTTTGTTGAGCTTCAGGTGCTGAAACATAATGTAATTTACTCTAAAATTTAGTGATTATGATATGAGAAAAATGAGGAACTTGAGAGCAATGGAGGCTTTCCCACTTGAGGTGTGCATAGCTTGGAGAGCCAAAGTGCAGGGCAAAATCATTGGCCACCAGAGCCATCCCAAGCTTCTGGTTCCTTTGTCTCTTGAACTTGAAAAATGAAATTCATTGAGAGTGGAGGGTGGGTTCAGAAAGGAGTTTTATTATAGGATTATAGGTGTGAGCTTGAGAGAAAGAAGGCAGAGTTCCTGTATAGCAGGAACAGGTCTGAGAAAATGGGATACCACTGAGCTGCTAATCTGGGGTTTTTGTAGAATTTACAGCAGAAATTAGGGTGAGTCATGGGAAGATGAGCTGATCATTTTTAATCACATCTTCACATATAGTTACCGGGTCAGAGTACTGGTTTATGAGGTTGTATAAAAGGAGAAGAAAGATAACAGGAAACCAGATCTGGAGCCAGAGTTCCCTTCTGGCTTCTGGTCAAGGATGAGAATTAGAACTGCTCACTTTTGGGGTCCCTGTTGTAATACTGCCTGATCAAAAAAGTTTCTCTTTTTTTAATTAAAAAATTTATTCTTTGAGAAATTCATATATGCGAGTAATGAAATACTACATTCACCCCTCACTTCCCCTCCAGTTCTCCCTGATCTCCCAACATGCCCCTCTCTGTACTTCATGCCCATTTTAAAATAACCTTCTCAGTTCAAGTGCTGCTCATTACATGCATCAGTATTAGGGGTATAGGGCCATCCATTGGAGCATGGCAACTTTCAACACTCCCAAAGAATGATTCTCTCTCCCTCAGTAGCTATCAATGGCCAATACTTCCTCAGTTAAGGGTGGGGCTTTAGGAGCCCATCCCCCCTCCATGCTGGAATTTTTTTTTTTTTTTTTTTTTTTGGTCTTTTTGAGACAGGGTCTCCCTGTAGCACCAGCTGTCCTGGAACTCACTATGTAGACCAGGCTGGCCTTGAACTCACAGAGATCCATCTGCCTCTACCTCCCAAGTGCTGGGATTAAAGGCATGCGCCACTATGCCCAGCCCTCCATGCTGGAATTTTTAGCTGGCTTGATCATGTGCCGGCCTTGTGCATATAGTCACAGCTTCTGTGACTTAATGAGTGCAACAGCTCTGTCATGTTCTGAAGATGGCATTTCACAGCTCTGCTCCTCATCTTCTGGCTCTAATATTCTGCTGCTTCTTTCTCAGCATTCCCTGAGCACTGGGGAGCAGAATGTGATAAAGCTGTCCCATTTAGGACTGAGCACTCAGAGTCACATATTCTCAGCATTTTGGTCAGTATTGAGTCTCTGCATTGGCTGCTGCCCACTGAGAAAATAAGTTTCTCTGACTACGGTTGAGAGCAGCCCAAGTCCTAGGGTCAGCCTGGTCTTCCTCCCTGGGTCTGCATCTTCAGCTGCCAGTTACGGAACTCTGTGCCTGTGGGTCTTACTCTGGGTCATCTTAAGCTTCCTGCATGGGTCTGCAGCTTCTACCACTGTGGAAGTACTTATGGACCTTACCCTGAGGTCAGCTCTGGTCCCCACCTTGAATCTGCAGCTTCCTCAGTGAGTTGTCTGCCTGACCAGTTTCTATCTCCTGTTCTTATCAGTTATTTTTTCCTACTGAGAGCAGGCACATTTAACTACAGAAACATAGTTGTCATGGAATCTTTTTTTTTTTTCTAACACATGGTACTTTAAAAAATGCTGATCATAGTTATATTGCTGGCAAGATAAGCTAGTGGTAATTGTATGTAGAATTAACTAACACGAATAAAATTCTCTGTAAGGTGCGTCTAGGACATGTCTCATTTACTATTCCTAATTTTTGGCTTTAGAAAGGGTCTCTAGCGGTGGTTGCATGTGATCAACATTTAATATGAGCCCTGAGAGTCTTATTAGTAAAATACTCAACAAAATTTATTATTAGAAAATGTCAGGGATATAAATGTATCTCTGGAAATTATTTTATGTGACTAATATTTTTGATAGGTGAAAATTTAACCCAAGTGAGTACTTTATACAAAAGTGCCTTTAAAACTAGATATTCTCAGGGTTAGTGCCATCAGCTTTTGGCCCCATACTGACTCCTTTTTTCCTTCTTGGAATTGTAGAACCAGTAATAAGACCAAACTTGAGACATAAAGGAGATTTTTATTCTTTGCCAAAAACAGGTGTGAGAGAGAGACTTGAAAACCAACTTCAGAACCTATTGGGAGTCAGGAAGTTATAGATACTGCATAAAAAAAAAATAAAAGAGTAGGCAGGGTAAGATAATAAAATCATCTCTTTTTTGGGCAGGGACAGAATTTTCTGGAATTTGGGTACCTCCTTGTGATAATCTGGATAAAAAGAAAGCTGAGCATGGGCATTCATCACTCTGCTTCCCCACTGCAGATAGTGTAACCACAGGCTCCTGCTCTGTGAGCTCCGCCATGATGACTCTAGCTGTGAACCAAAATAGACCCTCCCTTCCTAAGTTGCTTTTGTCAGGTATTTCTTCGCAACAGGCTTGTAAAGGAGCTAATGCAGTCCTCTTTCCCTCCTTCCATTGGTTCTTTCTGGCAGTTCTCACACTAGTTATCTATGGTGGTCTTCTTGCTGGTGAGTGTGTTGTTTTAAAATTCAGGTTATATGAATTAGAGGTTGTCTGGTGTTCTCTCTGGACATGCTAGGTCCAATCAGTGGCTAGCCTACCTGAAGAGCAACTTCGGGCCCACATGTAGCATCCTGTGCTCAAAGATACAGATTAGGACTGGGTAGGAATTTAGTGAGGTTTTGTAGACAATATGAAGGTAGGGCAGGTTTACACTAGGGCTGAGGTGTACATCACCGTATAGCATTTGAGTAGTATTACAATGCCTTGGGTTTGATCCCCACCACTGTAAAGGACAAAAAATAAAGTCAGGGAAATATTTCTTCTATAAAAACACACAAAATTTATATAGAAGTTTGTGAACATGAAGTGTTCTTAGTTTTACAATAAAAATACCTTTTTGAGTACCTTGGAAAATGGCAGTTCCTTTAAATTAATTAGGTCACCTTTTTTACTCAATTGAACTTCATTGAGAAAATTGACT
>NW_008339436.1:3274462-3276260 GCF_000622305.1 Nannospalax galili | reverse complement strand
AACATTTAAACAGCCTAGAGCCATCTTCCCAATAATTCAAATTTTTGTGTTTCAAATACAAAGTGATTTTAGAAACTTAGATACCAACTAATTGAAGTGTTATAGCAATAGTATACCATCATCACTGTGTTCTATTTCTTAAAGTACACTTTCTTTTTGCCTTTTTGTTTAAAAAGTAACCGCCCCATCAGGGACACAGGTGTGAGACCTTTAGTAAATAACATGTATGTATGAAGTCTTGAAAATGAGTTCCCAGTTTAGCCATGTATGTGGCTGCCATTACTTAAAAGAATTTCCCAAGGAATTCCCCTCAAAATACAGAAATTGTGAGTGGGATACATGGCGGGGTTACCTTTTCACAGGCACTGGGCAGGTATTAAGTATTGTTCACAAAAACCTTTTAGGGGCTAGAGCGATATAGCTCTGTGGTTACAAGCACTGGCTGCTCTTGCAGAGGATGTGGGTTGGGTTTGATTCTCAGCACCCATATGGCAGCTAACAACCATCCATAGCTCCAGTTCCAGAGGACATGACACACTTTTCTGACCACTGTGGGTATTGCATGACATCGAGACACTTACATGCAGGCAAAACACTCATAAACATAAATAAAATAGTAAAATGCCTTTTAAAAATTCTTTTAAAATCTAGGCCAAGTGTGTGGTAGTGTAAGCCTTTAATCCCAGCACTTTGGAGGCAGAAGCATGAGGAGCTCTGAGAGATCGATGCCAGCCTGGTCTACATAGAGAGTTCCAGGCCAGCCAAGGCTTAAAAATTTAAAACAACAACAACAAAAAAAATCATTAAAGAAAGAGAATGAGGAAGACACCAGGAGATGGAAGGACCTCCCATGTTCATGGATTGGAAGAATTAATATTGTTAAAATGACCATCCTACCAAAAGCAATATATAGATTCAATGCAATCCCAATCAAAATCCCCATGACATACTTCACAGAATTAGAAAAATCCATCCTAAATTCATATGGAAGCACAGAAGACCCCAGATAGCCAAAGCAACCCTGAGCACAAAGAGCACCACTGAAGGGATCACTATACCAGATCTCAAAGTATACTACAGAGCCGTAGTCATAAAAACAGCATGGTACTGGCACAGATACAGACACATAGATCAGTGGAACATCATTGAAGATCCAAACCTGAGTATGCAATTTCAGCCACCTGATACTTGACAAAGGTACCAAGAACACACAATGGAGGAAAGACAGCATCATCAACAAATGGTGCTGGCAAAACTGGATCTCCACCTGTAGAAGAATGAAACTAGATCTTTATCTTTCGCCTTGCACAAAAGTCAACTCCAAATGGATCAAAGACCTCAATGTGAAACTGGAAACCCTGAAACTATTAGAAGGAAATATTTTCAGTAACTTACAGGATATAGGTGTAGGAAAGGATTTTCTAAACCAGACAGAAGTTGCTCAGGAATTAAGGAATTGATTAAGGAATCAATAAGTGGGACCTCATTAAACTAAATAGCTTCTGTACAGCAAAAGAAACAATCAAAAAGTGAAGGAAAACCCCACAGAATGGGAAAAAAATCTTTACCAGTGACACATCTGACAGAGGTTTAACATCCAGAATATATAAAGAACTCAAAAAACAAAGAAGTGAGAAACCAAATGACCCAATTAAAAGATAGGCTAAAGATCTAAACAGAGAGTTCTCAAAGGTAGAAATAAAGATGGCTAAAAACATCTCAAAAAGTGTTCAACATCGTTAGTAATTAGGGAAATGCAAATTAAAACCACCCTAAGGTATCATCCTACCCCAATCAG
>NW_008339436.1:3251288-3274400 GCF_000622305.1 Nannospalax galili | reverse complement strand
GAACTCATCCTATTGCAGAGACACTTGTACATCCATGTTTGTTGCTGCTCTTTTCACAATAGCTAAGAGGTGGAAGCAACCTAAGAGTCCCTCAGCTGATGAGTGGTTAACAAAAATGTGGTATATTTATACAATGGAGTTCTATTCAGTAAAGAAAGATGAAATAATGAAATTTGCAGGTAAATGGATGGATCTAGAAACTGTTATACTAAGTGAAGTAACACAGACTCAGAAAAACTATGTATGTTCTCCCTCATATGTGGCTCCTAGCACCAAATCCTTTTAAATTCCAGGTCCTTTTAATAAGATGAAGCTATACAGCAGTCCCTTCTGCATGAAATAACTACCATCATCACAGCTTTGGCTGAGCCTGATTGCTAAACATAGTCACAATTGGGCTTGTTGATGGTTGTGCTCATTCACCAGATGTACAAGTACTGGAGAAAGGCTGGGGTGCTGACAACACAGCAGACAGTAGCAGGAATGACGGTATAAGGGCTCAAGGTGGGGGGGTGGGGAGGCTATGGGAGGGTGCCATCTGGGAAGTGGGTATATAGATGAATGAGATTGTTTGGGATGTTCTATGTGATATACACACAAAAAAATTAACAAATTTTAAAAAATGAGTTATATTTGAGGAGAGCATAAAAATTAACATCATGTTAATTAGTAGAAGTGATAAACATTACCATTGAAATCTACCCGATGACTTTATATTCATATACACGGGTGCCAAGGATCCAAGTGCAACCAACCATCACTAGTAATAATCAGAGTCATACAGATAGAGATGCATGTGCCAACATCTAAGTGTTATTAGCAAAAACAATGAGTCTTTCTGTAAGAAACAGTATATTTTAAAATGAAATGGAGATCTTTTTTAAAGGTTAAAAACTCATTCAATTTTATGTCTCACAGGGTTTATACTGAGTTCAATATTGTATATCTTTTGTACTGAGTTCAATATTGTATAACTATTAATTCAACTGTGAACCTAAAAATTTTATAGCCACTTTTGAAAGAGATGTATCTTTGCTCTGGAAATTGTTATTGAGTACGTTAAAGCTGTAATGAAATGCTGCTTCTAATAAAAAAAATAAAATAAATTTCAAAAAAATTACGACTCTTAAACTCTCTGTGGACACCTCAAGACAAAGATTGTAGCTGATTGCTTTGGCATCTGAAGGCACAGCTCCAGCCAGGACTGTTGGAAATAGTGTGTACTATGAAATCAGAAGCCTCTTGATGCACCATTTCCACCTTTGCCAGAGGGGGAGTTCTTCCCCTGGTAGAGGGAACCCTGATTGATGACATGACCAAGAACATTCCAAAGCATAAACCTTAATGACTCTGGTATTATAAGTAAGGTTGCAGTTGATTGAACAACTGGCTGTGACTGGTGCATGCACGCCTTCTTGGGCCTTACAAGCCAGCTGCTTGGGCTTACTCATTGTATTTACTAGAAGACACTCACCTGTGCAGCCTGCCCATTGGCGCAGCCTCTCCCAGTCAGTTTCCCTGGGCTGCCCTTTTTGACTACTATCAGTTGGAGGAGCCAGTAACAGGAGAAAAACGTGGAAGCAGCAGCAGAGCTAGCAGAGAGCTGCATTAGGAGAGCAGTTGCCATGGCTTTACAAGCTCAGCCTGACGAGTTCTTGCCCTGCACAGTGGCAGTTGCATGGATACCAGTAGCAGTGTAGGCCTGGAGAGACTAGATCCCATGCACACAGCTTGAACCTGATCAGTGGGCATCGTGCTGCACCATCCCACCACCCATGGTTTTGAGAGCTCAAGCAGCAGAGGTAAGGCTGCAGCTTTGACAGCTGAAGATTGCAGTGATATGGCCTGGAAACTTGTCTGCCTGGCACTGCATGGGGACCCTGTACTGTAATAGGAATTGACACAGTCCAGCAGCTCAGCACCTCTGTGAATCCTGAATCCAGTTGGCAATGAACATCATCAGAACCCCCATCCTGGGTGATGCCAACAGAGACGGCACCCAACTACTAAGCAGCCCAGCAGGTATTAGCAGTGGCCATTGAGTAGTAGAAAAGGTCAGGCAGCCACCTGACGGCAGAAGGAGCAACCAAACAGTTCAGATGACAAAGGGCAAGAAGAGACATTGGAGTCGAGACTACAGGAGAGAGCAGGGAACTGGCTAAAGAAGGATAAAAAGCCGTGAGGAGCCCCAGAAGAGAACCTGCAGGCCCTGGTCAGCAGAAGAGTTCCAGAGAGCTGCTAAAGGTCTTAGACCCCAAGCCCAGAGCTGTGACACCAGCCACTGCCAAGTACTAAGCATCTGATTCCCATGGCCTTCATAAAGACTGACCGGAGAGGATTCCACTTGCCACTGCTTCCGCCCTCCTGCTACTGCTGTTTCCCAGTACTTTAGATACTGAAGGCAAAGCTGCTGGGTACAGCATTTGAAGAGCTTCTTACGTACCTTGATTTCTATCCAGGACCAGAGCAGAAGTTCTCAGCCAGCTAATTTGTGACAAACAGATGCCTCTCTAAGCATCATTTTGTGGTGGACATTTAATAAGTATACTTACCTATTCCCAATAAATACTAGGATCTTATAAAAACCAATTGTGGAAATACAAACCAACTCTTGCCTCTTGTGGGTAGATCTGATTCTTCTAGAAGAGAGGGAAAACTAGATTTGTATCAAATAGAAAGAGCTTGTTATGGCCAGAGTACCAAGATTGTCTCTTGGCTGTAACAATTTCTGTCTGTATTCATGGTCAGTGAAATAAACATACTAATTGTGCTGGATAGCTTTAGTGTCAACTTGACACACCTGGGTTGAGGGAGCCTCAATCAGGGAATTGCCTCTATTGGACTGGCCTGTGGCCATGTCTGAAGGGCATCTTCTTGATGAGTGATGTGGGAGGGCCCAGCCCACTGTGGGTGGTGCCACCCACCCCTGGGCAGGTGGGCCTGTGTTGCATAAGAAAGCAGGCTGAGCAGGAGCCAAGGGAGCAAGCCTGTAAGCAGCGTTCCTCCATGGCCTGTGCTCCAGCTCCTGCCTCCAGGTTCCTGCCCTGAGTTCCTACCTTGGGCTCCCTGATGAACTGCGACCTGGGAGTTGTAAGACAAATAAACCCTTTCTTCCCCAAGTTGGTACTGGTCAGAGTGTTTTGTCACAGCAATAGAGAACAAACTAAGACACTATACAGATGTTTGAGAGATTTTCCCTCTACTTCTTTAGAAGGTCTATGGGAGTAGCACCCTGACCTTTCCTTTGTGAGAGTAGTGCAGAGAAGGGAGGAGAAAGAAAGATTCTCAAATTTAGAAGGACATTGTCTGCAAAGGATTCAGATAAGTGTTACAATTCTAACCCTGCTTTTGAAATATGCATATTAAATTCTAACTCTTTGAATAGCCTGAGTGTTTTAGCAATCTCAAGATGTAGGAGACACATCTGTTGCACTGAACAGCAGACCCCAATCTTTTCTAAGGGAGTATTGACAACTGATTGCTTCTAGATGAGGAACAGCTGACCTTCCTAAAACAAAGCCCTCTCGACAGGCTGACTAGATTCATCGGATGGACAATTACTGGGGAACGGCTGGGGGTGCCAACAATACAGCAGACAGCAGGGATGACAGAGTATAAGGGCTCTAGTGGGGCGGGGCTATGGGAGGGTGCCATGTGGGAAGTGGGTATAGATGAATAAGATGGTTTGGGATATTCTATTGATATACACACACGAAAAAAATCAAATTAAAAAAATGAGTTATATTTGAGGAGGAAGCATAAAAATTTACTTCGTGTGGCCGGGCATGGTGATACGTGCCTTTAAAAATCCCAGCGCTTGGGAGGCAGAGGCAGGCGGATCTCTGTGAGTTCAAGGCCAGCCTGGTCTACATAGTGAGTTCCAGGACAGCTGGGGCTACAGAGAGACCAAAAAAAAAAAAAAAATCATGTTAATTAGTAGAAGTGATAAACATTACCATTGAAATCTACCTGATGACTTTCTATCCATACACAGTTGCCAAGAAGCTGAGTGCAACTATGACTAGTAATCAGATACATACAGATTAGAGACACATGAGCCAACATCTGAGTGTTATTAGCAAAAACAATGAGTCTTTCTGTAAGAAACAGTATATTTTAAAATGAAATGGAGATCTTTTTTAAAAAAGGTTAAAATCTCATTCAATTTTATGTCTTACAGGGTTTATATTGAGTTCAGTATCAACTGTGAACCTAAAAAAATTATAGCCACTTTTGAAAGAGCTGTATCTTTGCTCTGGAAATTGTTATTATGTTAAAGCTGTAATGAAATGCTTCTTCTAAAAAAGAAATAAAGACCACATTCTGCTTTAAAATCTGAAAAAGTAAATTTAGAAGAGATTTTAAGTTTAAGGTACTTTGAGTGAAAAAGACTTCAGTGCACGTAAGTTAAGGATTAGAAGCCTTCATGAGTAGGTGATGAGTCACCAGAGTCCATAGCAAGTGAAAGAAGTAGACTGTGTGCTGTGTGATTTCATTTATGTGGCGATCTAGACCAGACACAGTGAAACAGCTCAATGGTGGGGGGGTGGGTAGAGATCGACCATTTAAAGAACTTTTTAAGGAGATAGAAATGCTTTATATAATTCGATGTTGCTTACAGGATGTTTTGTATTTCTTACGACTCATCAAATTGTTCTCCCAAAGTTGGTAGATTTTTTTAAGAGTCTTTGCATGTGCTGTTTCTTCTGCTTTTAAAGCTCTCTTGCCTCCCTCCCTGGTTAACTCATAATCAATGTTCTGATCTTTCCTAAGTAGCATGGTATCAGAGAACTCCACTGGTTCCTGAGTCCAGACTAGCATAGGCTTCTGGGACATCCTGCCCTTTACATTGCCTTTAGTTACAATTAGGCAAGTAATGTTCAGCTCTTAAAAGGTCAGTTTTTCTCTTTTAACTACTAACGCTACAGTGAGCAAGATGCTGATTGCTGTTGTGTTCATAGTGCTTGGGTCAGGTACTCTAGTAAATATTACATGAATGCATGTAAATGGGTAGAGAGTTTGCTGTTCTTTGGAATGGCTGCTGTGGCTTCTGCCAAGGGCACCATTCACTTAATTTTTTTATTCGTTCTGGTTTGCTTTTTCTGTTGCTGTGATAAAACACCAGAACCAATTTGGAGGAGGAAAGAGTTTTTCACCTTACAGGTTACAATCCATCACTGAAGGAAGTCAGGGCAGGAATTCAAAGCAGGAGTAAGAAGCAGAAACGGCAGAGGAACACTGCTTACTGGGTTGCATTTAGGCTCACATTCAGCTACTTTTCTTCTAGAGCTCAGGCCCACTTTGCCTAGTGATAGTATTACCCACAGTGGACTGGGCCCTCCAAGAAAATACCCCACTGACATCACCACAGGCTAAGTCTAATGGAGGAAATACATCAGAGTTCAGATTCCCTCTTCTCTGGTGTGCCTGGGTTTGTGTCAAGTTGATAAAAAACTAACCAGCACAGCACACCTGCCTCTGCTGCTGCCTTGCTCCTGCTGAGCTGTGATTGTCCATACTCAGCCGCCTGCCTGGTGGATTCCCCCACCTGTTGCTTGGCCTGCCTTTTCTGAAAATAAATAGTATTTCCTTACTGTTAAGGTGAAGTGAAACCTGCTCTAGGGCATGGCATGTTCCTGGAGCTACTCAACTTTTTCTAGCCATTTAAGAAACTCTGCTGGGGCTGGAGAGATGGCTCAGCGGTTAAGAGCACTGACTGCTCTTGCAGAGGACCCGGGTTCAATTCCCAGCATCCACATGGCAGCTACAAACTGTCCTTAACTCCAGTTCTAGGGAATCCAACACCCTCTTCTGAGCTCTGCAGGCAGTGTATGACACGGGTGCATTCACATACATACAGGCAATACACTCACACACATAAAATAAAAATAATAAAATATTTTTTTTAAAAAAAGAAACCTTCTCAGCCATTTGTTACCTGCTTTTGTAGCAACTTTTCAACTCCTGTCAGATATTGAAAAGCTCCCCCTTTCTCTCCTGTCCTAATCTTCAAAAGTTGAGTGGCATTCCTCCTAGTAAGCGTAGGAAGTGATCTGCAGGTGCAATTTGACTGCTTGAGTAGAAGCCTGTGTTCAGAAGGTGAAAAGAGCATCAACCCTGCTCATTTCTGATCATATTTGAAAAGTATGAGGGACTATTCTTGCTATCTTGATGCCTTTTGTGGGCCCCCATTTCTAGGATAAACACTTTCTCTCTTTTCCAGTTCTCTTCCCCCTTGTTTCCCTACTTCAATAAAGAGGGAGTTCAAGTTAAGGTAGGTGGGAGATTGGTGTTAGAGAGAGGCAGCTTAATAGAAAAGGAAACTGACACCAATTAATCTTTAGAATAAGCTTGGTGTGGGGGGCTTTGTGACCATGGCAGCAGGGATTGGGGGCATGGTTGGGCCTTGGTGGGAGAACATAAGGAGAGGCAGTACATCATACAGAGAGAGCATGATGGATCCATGGGGTGGGAGGGAAAACTAAGGGACTTCCCTCAAATCTGGAGAGGAGCTTAATTAGACAAAGTGGAAGAGTAGGAAAAATAGTAATGACCTAGTGTGATTGGGGTCTGGGAGCTGAAGGAGAATGCCTTCAGAGGAATCTTGAAACAAAGGGGATTTCTTACTTTTAATAGATTTTTCAGTAACCGCAAGCGCCATACCATGTGATATAGTCTGGCTCAGCCTATGTGACATGGAGCTTGGAGGAGGCAAGGCAGGTACTGTGTAGGACTGTAAGTTTATCTTGCAGTTGCAAAAGGGCCCCCCCCCCCCCCCCCCCCCCCCCCCCCCCCCGCCTGTGTGCTCTAACCTTCACTGCAGGGGTATGGCCTGATTTCTGAGAGAGAGGGTTTGTGAGCTAACAATTAAGATAACCAGTACCAACATTTGATTGTTCTGAGATCATAGCTGAACAAGTTTAGATCATCAACGAAAAGCCTTTCTTCACTCCTGTGGTCTGACCACTTATACAGAGCTTGTGAAGCAAGAGAAGCGTTACCTGATTATTTTGGTTAATGATTTTTGGAAGTATATCTTAGGAACCTGGTTTAATTTATCCAAATCTAGTTCTTTATTGGTTTCTACTTTATAGTTTACGTTGTTTGGATTTTTATTTATTTGGCCTTTTTGAGACAGAGTCACCCTGTAGCCCCAGGCTGGCCTCAAACCCACAGAGATCTGCCTGCCTCTGCCTCCTGAGTGCTGGGATTAAAGGCATGTGCCACCACGCCTGGACAAACTTTTATTTGAAAACTCTAAGTCTGACTCTTTTGAGACACACCAGAGAGATGTAGGCCTCACTGGTGTAGGAGGTAATAATATTTAATAATGCTTATCCATGCTTAAGTACTGTTAAATGCTATGTTATTCAAATTGTTCTGTGTTGAACATTCATTTTTTTAAGCATTTGCTTATTTTTTGTGTGTATATGCCATATGTGTATGGAGGTCAGAGGACAACTTTCAGTTTCCTTCCCCATGTGGGTTCTAAGGATTGAACTTAGGTTGTCGGGCTTAACATCAACTGCCCTTAACTACTGAGCTGTCTCACCAGACCCTTTATTGAATCTTCAAGTGGGACATTTGACAGGCCCTTCCCTGTGCCCAGCAACTTTAGGAGGGAACTGTCAGCCAAGCAGCCCCTTGATTGGCAACTGGCTGGACTAGCAGCCTGCTATTTTAGACACTTATGTTTACTCTTGAGAACATTTCACTAGCTTCAGGGGACAACTGTGACCATAGGTGAAGAACTGCCCTAGTCATGACTGCTCCAGATAAGGAGTACTGTACTGGTCTTGGAAAGTGACACTCTAAGCAAGAACAAAATCTTCTCAACCCTACACTGCCCTGCTTACCTTGCAGCTATTCCCACTCAACCAAAGGGGGTTGGGGGGCTTCTTCTGGTAGCCAAATAAAAGGCCTGAGATTGGTACAAACTCCTTAGGTGCACATCGCCCCTTGGCTGTATAGCCCTGCTGTTCATCTCACTTTACTACTAGTCAATCAGGAGACACTCTTCTATGATGCTCCCTGCCCCTCAAACCATACTTCAACATTAGACTACATGTCTTTTCAAACCGTGTAGTTTTTTTTTTTTTTCCTGCCTTTATTTTTTACTACCATTGGTTTTTATCACAAGTGGGCTGAACTGGTAACATAAACGGGCAGCCAGCTGAAGAGTTGCAGAGAGAAGCATCAGGTGAGGGTGGGGGGGTGAAGGTAATAAAAGATGGTAGAAATACAGTGAAAAGTGAAAGACAATTGAGCCCTAGTAACTGGATGTTACCCAACACTTGAGAGCTGCAACACTAGCTCGTGCTAAATGTTGCTGTTCCTAGGATTTGCTAAGCCAGGGATTACACTGGCTGCTAAGTGCCAAGCTACTGACAAAGTCCAGAGCAGCAAGAACCATGAATCTCTGGCCTCTAGAGCCCAGAACCTTAAGACTTTAGAACTTTGAGCTATATGCTACTGAGTTTGTCAGCTTAGCCCATAAGCCTTTGACACTGAAGGACCCTGGTCTGCCAACAGAAGAGCTACTTACTCCTCACCTACTGTTTCTGAGTACTGCTAACACTATTAGAATAGTAGCTTCTTTGTTTTTTCTGTTCTGTTTTTTGCTTCTCCTTTCTCCTTTCTCCTGCAGGTTAAATCAAAATGATCTGACAAGGCACTCTCTCTTGCTTTTCACCCCCTCACCATAGTTTGTTACTTAACCCCAGGATGTAACACAGTGCCTGATCCATGGTAGACAGTCCATTAAAACTCCTGTCAGAATTTTTATTGTTATTAGAGTTGCTCCCCCCCCCTCTGTTGTGTGACATTGTTCCTGGGGAGATGTGAACTACTCACCCAGATAGGGAATCAATGACAGACCAAAGGAAAGATACTACCAAAGTTCAACTTGGTGAGTGAGTTTTATTGGGGTTACTTACAGGAGTAGAAGTGACTCAAAGCCATCTGCATCACCAGAAACCATTGTGGGTGACAAGTTACTAAAGCAGAAAACATGGCCTGCACTGCGGGCAGTCCAGTAGGTTGGAGAGTGTCCTTTTCAGGCAGTTGAGCTAGTCTTTGCCTCTTCCAGGCAGCTCTGCTGGTCTCTGCCTTTCCTGGGTAGATCACCTTGTCTTCTAGCAGTCCTTAGAACTTATATGTGCTTGAGTAGAGAAGAGTCTAGTGAATCTGATCAGTTTCAGGAACTTCCTGAAGCTATTGAGTTATTTTTTTTAATTTAATGAGCTTCTTTGCAGGGTAGAGTTTTACTTCTCCTTAGAACATCCTGGTTTCACCTCCCTTTTAGAACATTTTGTGTCTCAATGAGTTTTTCTCCAAAATGGTACACAACACATACCAAAACAACAACAACCAGTAATTATTTGTATTCATCTGGTTTCATGACTTGCTGTGTACTAGGAAAGATGAGGCAACACCAGGAAGGTCCAGGAAGCAGGTTTATTTAGGCTGCAGCCTGGGCCAGAGGACTAAGTCTCAAAGTCTGGACCCCAAAGGGAGGAAGTGCTTACATTTCTGTATCTTGGGTAGTAGGGTGTAGCATAGGCAAATTACATATTAGTTGGTTAACAACAAAAAGTTATAAAAAAGCAAGTGATTTGTCTAGTTCTTGAATGGAGGAAAAAAGTGTAAAAAGTCCCTGTCTGAGACAAAGATAAGGAAGTTTGGGTCTAGCTAGTTGTGGCAGCATTTGAACCACATACCTGTCAGCTAAACTTTGTGGGCGGTGAGGGTATGGATATGAATATGATTAAAATCCCTGTTTTCCTTGATTTTTCCATCTCTACATAACTGGATTGGTGGATATAGGTTAGAGCTGTATTGCATGCATTTTACCTTGTTTTGTTTGCAATGGGCTAACCTACCTGCATAGCCTCCTGAGTGCCAGGATTACAGGTCCAACCTGCCCACCCAGTGCATGCATTTTAGAATAGAATACTTGCGTCTAGTAAGGAAGGAGAGATAATGGATTTGTCAATATTCAGTATTCAAATAAGAAAAAAGGATTGCCTTGACTTTTAATTTGGCATGTGGTAGAGAATTAAAGTTAGGCTGGGCATGGTGGTGCACACGTTTAATCCTAACAGAGGTAGGTGGATCTCTGTGAGTTCAAGGCCAGCCTGGTCTACATAGTTCCAGGCCAGCTAGGGGTACAGGGAGACCCTGTCTCAAAAAAACAACAGAAGAAAAATTGAACTTAGAATTTACCCGAGTGCTCCAAACACATTAGAATAGCATTGTTTGTATACTAACATACAAAATGTCTCTCTCTCTCCTTGATCTTGTGTTTTATACCCTGCTCCTCATCCTTTCAACCATGGTGTTTGTACCAGGATGTTATTGTTGAGAGTCAGAGGATTATCATTGTAAAAGGATCTAATTTGTTAGACAGGTATAGTACGTGCTAATAATTTACTACTCTGGTATTCCATTGTAGAACTGTCTTAAAGAACCTGTTTGATTATAATTATTTCTATTCTTTTGTATGTATGGGGTATGTTCATGTGTGTATGAAGGCCAGAGGTCAGGTGTTCCTTAGGAGCCATCTACTCTGTTTTTTGAGACAAAGTCTCCCTGGGATGTGAGACTCCTAGGCTGGCAAGCCAGTGAGCCTCAGGAATGTCTGTCTCCCAACACTGGCACTGTAAGTACACCCCACCATGCCCAGCTTTCTACATGTGCTTGAACTCAAGCCCACATGCTTGTGTGGCAAGCTCTTCACTAACTAAGCTGTATCCCCAGTCTCTCCTTTGTTCTTTTAGTAAGGTAAATATGCAAGTGATTAATACCAGTGATTTCTAGATTGGAGAAAATTGGACATAATAAAAAATGATTTTTAGAATAAACAAGGCTCTGTGGTATTTTTTTGGTCTTTGTAATATGCTCTTAATGAAGCATCTCCTTGGACATGACCTCAAAGTCTTTGTCACTATCAGTGAATAGCCAGTAAAGACTCAGGTTAAGATGACATGAGTTCATTTTTTTATGTCATGTTTTCTTTCATTTTGCAGCCTCGGTGAATATTTGGATGAAGCCATTAAACTAACTGCTTGCCATCATGAGCAGAAGCAAACGTGACAACAATTTTTATAGTGTAGAGATTGGAGATTCTACATTCACAGTCCTGAAACGATACCAGAATTTAAAACCTATAGGCTCAGGAGCTCAAGGAATAGTGTGGTAAGTTTTTATTTAAAAATTAGGCAAATAGTCTTTAACTATTTCAGAAAGTAATCTACTTGCCTCAAAAAAATACAAACGAAAGCTGTAACAATATAACATGGTAAATTGTTTATTATTTGTAAGACATAACTTCATTAACAAACACTGCTATCTTAAAGTATATATGATTAAATACTTGGTCAAAGCCATATGGAGACAGATACCTGTATGAAGAAAGAGAAGTGGCAGGCTTGTTAATTCTGGTTATACATCTACTCCCAAGCTGATAGTGAGACGGTGCACTTCACTTTCACTCTGTAATCAAACTCTGAAATTCCAGAAATCTTATTTTACACTAGGGGGAAGAGTCAGTTAATACCATCATATTGTATGCTTCAAAGCCCATTCATATCTTTAAAACTGATTTATAAGCTACTTTATATGAAAGACCCAGGTTTTATAGATCAGCGTAATCTTTTATAAATTGAAATGAAGCACATTCCTTGGGGTAGTTTTGCTAATGATTCAGCATCACTTAAGTTGGTATTATAATCTACTGTTTGAGGAAATGCTAAGCCTTACTCAAGCATAATTACATCTCTATTACTTCTCAAACAAAATTTCTTTCAAAATCTGTTAAAAGAAACCAGGAGTATTTATGATCCAGCACTTCTGTAAGATTCTGTAAGATACATATACTGTTCTTTGCAGCATCATTTCTAATAGAAAAAGTTGGGAGCAGCATCAAATCTGTCAACAGGAAAATAAAAAATTATACAGTCGGACTGCAAAATACTATACAGTATTTAAAAAGAACTGGAGCCATCTCAACAAGGCACTACCAGAAGTGTAGAACTGAGGGGCTGGAGAGATGGTTCAATGCTTAAGAGCACTGGCTGCTCTCGCAGAAGACCTGGGTTTAAATCCCAGCACCCACATGGTAACTTACAACCACCTCTAACTCCAGTTCCATGGGCCTTCTTCTGGCCTCCATGGGTATTGTACCACACGGGTGCATTTATATACATGCAGGGATAACACTCAATACCCATAAAATAAATAAGCAAATAAAAAAAATTTTAAGGGGCTGGAGAGGTGGCTCAGTGGTTTAAGAGCATGGACTGCTCTTACAGAGGACCTGGGTTTGATTCCCAGCACCCACATGGCAGCTAATAACTGTCCCTAACTCCAGTTTCAGGGGATCTGACACAATCTTCTGACCTCCTTGGGCACTGTATGACACAGGTGTACTTAACAACACATGCAGGCAGTACACTCATACACATAAAATAAAAATAATTAAAAAAATTTTTTAAAGGAAGTATAGAATTGAGTGTTAAAAGCAAGCTGCAAAAAAAAGCACTTTATCGTACCATTTATCTTTAATGTAAAATATGCAATGTGATATATTCATGACTGACTACATGTATAGAAAGGATAAAGGCACGAATAAACTAAGGATTTTCCTTGCGTCTAAGAGCAGGGAAGAGGAAGGAAGCTTCACCTGTAATATATGTTTCTTTAAAAAAACAATCAGAATAATTTTGGCAAAATATTAAAACCTAACAAAAACATTTTTTTGAGTATGTGGTGTATGTGTGCATGTGTGTGTGCCAGTACATATGCGTATGCAGATGCATGCATGTACAGATGCCAGAGGAGGCCAGATATCAAGTGTCCTGCTGTCATTCTCCACCTTACTCACTTTGAAAAAAGATTTTTCACTGACCTGTTGCTAAGCTGGTAGCCAGCAAGCCCTAGGATCCTCCGTGTTCTGTCCTGGAGTTATAAGTGCATGTGCTACTTTTTACATGGGTGCTAAGAGCCTAACTCAGCTCTTCAAGCTTGCACAGCAAGCAGTCTTATCTACTGAGCTATCTCTCCAGCCTCTAAGCAAGTTAAACTTAAGTATTATAATGTATATTCAATTGTGAATGCAGCTCTTGGGCCAGATTCTAGGACTGAGATTTACTTGCCTTGAAACACTTGGCAAAACGAATACTTCTAAGCCTGTTTATTCACCTAATTTACAGAAGAACTGTGAGGATTTTGGTTATATACTACTTGATTATATTTAAAGATACATTGTCATTTGTGTTTCTTCAGTTATTCCCAGGTAAGTACACTTTGAAATTTGTGTTTAGATGAATAAGATGGTTTGGAGTGTTCTGTGTAATATACACACACAAAATCAACGAATTTTAAAAAAGAATTATATTTGAGGAGGAAGCATAAAAACTTACGTCATGTTAATTAGTAGAGGTGATAAACATTACCATTGAAATCTACCCGATGACTTCATAGACATAAACAGATGCCAAGAACCTGAGTCCAACTGATGTTGACTAGTAATAATCAGATGCATACAGATTAGAGATGCATGCGCCAGCATCTGTGTTATTAGCAAAAACGATGAGTCTTTCTCTAAGAAACAATATATTTTAAAATGAAATGAAGATCTTTTTTAAAGGTTAAAAACATTTAATTTTATGTCTTATAGGGTTTATACTGAGTTCAATATTGTATAACTGTATTAATTCAACAGTGAACCTAAAAATTTTATAGCCACTTTTGAAAGAGATGTATCTTTGCTCTGGAAACATTTATTGAATATGTTAAAGCTGTAATGAAATGCTTCCTGTAAAAAATAAAAAATATATATTAAAAAAAATTTGTGTTTAGAACTTTTTAAAATTTTCTTTAGAAAGGACTTTAAGTCCTTTTAACTATTCACTGTCTTAAGGTATAACTCTCATCAAATTTTCACTTAAAATAATTTCCACAGAAGATTATTATGAAATAAATGTTAAATACAAAAATTCAAATCTCAGTTTTTACCATCAGAATCAACTGAAGAACTTAGTTTTGGTGTGTGAAGTTTTGGACCTTAACCACAGATAGTTAATTCCCTGGGTCTGGATTGGGGCTTCAGCATCACTAGGTGTTTCTGATTTGTGCATATTTAAGAATCAACAATTAGCTGAGTGTGGTAGCACATGCCTTTAATCCCAGCACTTGGGAAGCAGAGGCAGGCGGATCTCTGTGAATTCGAGGCCAGCCTGGACTACATAGTGAGTTCCAAGTCAGCTCAGCTGGGGCTGCTGCAGGGAGACCCTCTCTCAAAAAGACTAGAAAATAAAAAGAATCAGCAATTAGCCTGAATCCGGTTGCTGAGACCTGCCTGTACCCTGCCATCTGAATTCTCTGCTCCCTAGACCTGCAGACTCCTACTCTGACGTACCAGCTAACATGTTGACCTAAGCCCTCATCCCACTTTACTGATCCGAGACCCTGTGTAGTCAATCCTGGAATCTTAGCTGAAGAGTTGCCCCTATCTCTATCTGAAGCAAGACCACTTCTTTCACCCCAATTGTGCATCAAGGTAAAGTGATCCCCAAACTGAAAACCAAGTACTGCTCAGCTGGGCCATAAGCTCACAAACTGGGAAACAACAAACAAGATAGAAATAACCTTTCAGCAAGGATGAGATCACTTACCCGTACCAAGAAACACCACCATACAAGTCCAGATGCCCCTCCAAATTAAAACAAAAAACCCCCCACAAATAACATGAATAACCAAGATATATGGCTACTGAAGAAATTAACAACCCACCATAATGTTTCCCGAGAATGACAACCAAGTGGATGAACAAGACAGTAACTTCAAAATAGCAATTATAAATATGTTCAAAGAACTCAAAAAGAATATGAACAAAAAGGCTGAAAATATAAACATTTGAATGAAATAACCAAAAACAATGGAAAATGTGAAGTTTAAATTCAGTAGAGAAGTAGAACCTCTGAAGAAAAGCCAATCTGAGGAGCTGGAGAGATGGCTCAGCAGTTAAGAGCACTGGCTGCTCTTGCAGAGATCCGGGTTTGATTCCCAGTACCCATATTAACAACTAACAACTGTCCTAACTCCTGTTCTAGGGAATCCAACACCCTCTTCTGACCTCTGTAGGCACTGCTCGACAGGGGTGCACTTACATACATGCAGGCAATACACTCATACACATAAAATAAAAAAATAATAATAAAAGAAAAGCCAATCTGAAATAAAAGGTGAAATAAAATCAGGAACTTAAAAAGTTTAGAAGAAAGAAACAAAAAGGAATTGGAGGAAATGAAACAGACACTAATAGATCTTGAAAACAAGCTTAGGGAAATGAACCGTCTAATCAAAGAAAATGCCAAATCTAAACCCAGGAATGGAATATGAAAGACCTCTGGAACACTGTTAAAAGACCAAACCTAAGAATCATAGGAATAGAAGATGGTGAAGAAACCCAGGTCAAAGTTGCCAAAAATATTTTTAGTAAAATCATTGAAGAAAATTTCCCAAACTTAAGAGATACTATCAAGGTACAAGAGGCATACATAACATCATGTAGACAGGACCAGAAAAGAAACTCCCTACATCATGTAATAGTCAAAACTCAAGAAAAGAAAAGGTATTGAAAGCTGTAAGAGAGAAAGATCAAACCACATATAAAGACAGGCCTATCAAAATAACAGCTCACTTTTCAGTGGAGACCCTGAAACCCAGAAGGACATGGAGCAGTGTCATACAAGTTAGGAAAAAACACAGATTAGAGACCAGATTATTATACCCAGCAAAGCTGGCAGTTATAATTGAGAGAGAATGGAAAACAAAGAATACTCAATGGAATATTTCGGTCAGAGAGAAGGTTAAACACTCTCAAGAGGGCACAAAGAGTAAATGATCCCAGAACAGTCAACCAAAAGAAGTCTAAGAAAACAACACTACAACATCAATAACAGAAATTAATAAACATTGTCAGTAATAATTACAATATTAATGGTCTCAACTCCCCAGTTAAAAAAATACAGACTAACTGATTGGATTAGAAAACAGGATCCATCAATTTGCTGCCTCTAAGAAATGCACCTCACTAATAATAATCAACATCACTTGAGGATAAAGGGATGAAAAAAGATATTCAAGCAAATGCAACTAAAAGACAAGGAGGTGTAGCTATTCTAATATCTGACAAAGTAGTCCTCACACTAAAACTAGTCAGAAGAGACAGGGAAAGACACTTCATACTCATTAAAGGAAATACCCACCCAGAAGAAAGTACAATGCTAAACATATGTCTACCTCAGACAGGGGCATCCAATGTCACAAAAGAAACTTTATTCTAAGTTCTCACATTGACTCCAACACTGTGATAGTGGGTGACTTCAATACCCCACTGTCACCAATAGGTCAACCAGACAAAAACTAAACAGAGAAACCCTGGAATTAAATGACACCATAAATCAAATGGGACTTTATAGACATCTACTGAACATTCTAGCCAAGCACCAAAAAATACATTTTCTTCTCGGTAGCCCATGGAACTTTCTCCAGAATTGACCACATATTAGGATACAAAGCAAGTCTCCACATATTTTGAAAATTGACATACTACCTAGTATTTTATCTGACCACAAAGGAATAGAGCTAGATATGAATAATAATAAAAATGGAGGAAACTGCACAAATCCATGGAAGCTAAACAACATATTACTGAGTGAAGATTGGTTCATGGGAGAACTCAAGAAGGAAATTTCAAATTTCTTAGAATTGAATGAAAATGAAAATACAACATACAAAACCTTTGAGACAGCAATGAAAGTAGTCCTAAGATGAAAATTTATAGCATTAAGTGCCTGTACTAGAAAATTAGAAGCATCTCATAAGTTAATGATATACCTGAAAACCTTAGAAAACCAAGAACAACACCTAAAAGGAGTAGCCAGAAAGACGTAAATAAAATCAAGGCTGAAATTAATGAAATAGAAATGAAAAAAACCACACACACAAACACACACACACACACACACACACACACACACACAGGAATCAATGAAACAAAAGAGTTGGTTCTTTGAAAGGCTTCTCAAGATTGACAAACCTTTAGCCAAATTAACCAAAAGTGAATGAGGAAGGACCCAAATTAACAAACTCAGAGATGAAAAGGGAAACATAACAGACCTGGAGAAAATTTAGAAAATCCAAAGGACATACTTTAACAATCTATATTTCACTATACTAGAAAATCTACACAAATATAGAATAGAAATCTACACAAATATACTAGAAAATCTAGAAGGAGTGAATAAATTTCTAGATATGTGCAGTCTACCAAAATCAAACCAAAATGACAAAAGTTAAATGGCTCCATAACAAGCAATGAAATAAAACACTGGAGCCCAGGATCTGGTGAATGTAGAGGAAAATTCTGCCAAACTTTTAAAGAAATAATACCAGTACTCCTCAAATTATTCCATAAAATAGAAAATGAAGAAACACTCACAAATTCCTTCTATGAAGCCAGTATTACTCTAATACCAAAATCAGACAAAGACCCAACCAAAAATAAATAAAATACAATAAAATTACAGATCCATCTCTCTGATGAACATAGTTGCAAAAAGTATAAAATACTTGCAAGCCAAATGGAAGAACACATTACAAAGAGATGCAAGAATAGTTAAGCATATCTCAATAAATGTAACCCACCACATAAACAGTCTCAAGGACAGAAACCACATGATAATCTCATTAGATGCAGAAAAGATCTTTGACAAAATCCAGCATCAGTTCATCATAAAAGCTATGGAGGGGGATGGAGAGATGGCTCAGCAGTTAAGTACCTTGACTGTTCTTGCAAAAGACCGGGGTTCAAATCCCAGCACCCACATGGCAGCTAACAACTGCCCGTAACTTCAGTTCTTGGGTATCCGACAGCCTCTTCTGTACTCTGTGGGCATTGCACAACACGGGTACACTTACCTACATGCAGGCATAACACTCATACACATAAAATAAAAATATTTTTTTTAAAAAGCTATGGAGAACCTAGGTGTAAAGAGGGCATATCACACCATAATAAAGGAATATGCTGTAAGCCCACAGCCAACATCATACTAAATGAAGAAAATCTGAAAAGCATTCTCATTAAAATCAGGATAAGACAAAGATGTCCATTCCCTCCATTCCTGTTCAATATAGTGCTTGAACTCTTAGCTAGGGCAATAAGACAAATGAAGACAATAGCAGATAGGAAAGGAAGTAGTCAAAGTATCTTTAGTTTCAGATGGTATAATCTGTATATAAAGGACTCTAAAGACTCCACTAGAAAACTCTTACGCTGATAAATTCAGCAAAGTAGCAGAATATAAAATATCAAAAATCAGTAGCCTTGTTGTACACCAACAATAAGCATACCTACAAAAAAAATCTGGGAAACAACCCATTTATGATAGCCTCAAAATTCATAAGAAATCCCGGAATAAATCTAAGAAATTAAGTGAAAGACTTGTACAATAAAAAGTTTAAGACATTGAAGAAAGAATTTGAAGAATATACCAGAAGATGTAAAGAGCTCTGATGCTCATGAATCGGTAGGATTATTATTGTGAAAATCGTCATCCTACCAAAAGCAGTCTACAAATTCAGTGCAGTTCCCATCAAAATTCCAACACAATTCTTCACAGAAATTGTTAAAAAAAAAATCTCAAATTTCATATGGAAACACAAAAGAACCAGGATTACCAAAATAATCCTGAACAATAAAAACTATTAGAGGCATTAGTATCCTTGATCTCAAATTATAGTGCAGAGATATAGTAATAAAACAGTGTGCTACTGGCATATAAACAGACACACTGATCAGTGGAAACAAATTGAGGGCCCAGATTTAAATCCACACATTTACAGCCACCTGAGTTTTGACAAAGGAACCATGGATACACACTGAAGAAAAGGTCGTATGTTTGACAAATGGTGCTGGTCAGACTGTATGAGAGCATGTAGAAGAATGAAACTAGATCCCTATTTCTCACCATGCCCAAATCTCAACTCCAAATCGATCAAGGACCTCAACATAAAATCCGATACCTTGAATCACATAAAGCAAAAAGTGGGGAATGCATTGGAATTTATAAGCACAGGAAAGGACTTTCTGAACAGGACTCCTATGGCTCAGTCCTTAAATCCAACAATAGATAAGTGGGACCACATGAAACTTAAAAATCTTCTGTACATCAAAGAATACCATTTCAGTGAAGAGACAACCTACAGAATGGGAAAAAGTCTTTACAAACTACACCTCTAACAGAGAGTATCTAGAATATACAAAGAACTCAAAAAAACTGAACATCAAAAAAACAACCCAATTAAAAAGTGGGACAAGGAGCTGAACAGGGAATTCTCTCAGTTTGAAACACAAATGACTGATAAATACTTTAAAAAAAAATTCAGCATCTTTAGTCATCAGGGAAATGCAGATTTTTGAGATTTCATTTTATGATGGTCAGAATGGCTAAGATCCAAAAATAAACAGCAATAAATGTTGATAAGGATGTGGAGAAAGGGAAACACCTGAAACTGCTGGTGGGATTGCAAACTGGTGCAGCCACTGTGGAAATCAGTGTGGAGATTCCTCAAAAAGCTCACGATTGATCTACCATATGACCCAGACATAACCACTCTTAGGCATATACCCAAAAGACTCTGTACTCTACTACAGAAATACCTGTTTATAGGCCGGGCATGGTGGTGCATGCTTTTAATCCCAGCACTTGGGAGGCAGAGCAGGCAGATCTCTGAGAGTTCAAGCCCAGCCTGGTCTACATAGTAAGTTTCAGGCCAGCTGGGGCTACAGGGAGACCCCATCTCAAAAAGACCAAAAACCAAAAAAAAAAAAAAAAAAAAAGAAAGAAATACCTGTTCGTTGCCACCCTTTTCATAATAGCCAGAAACTGGAAACAACCTAGATGTCCATCAGCTGATGAATGGATAATGAAAGTGTGGTATATATGCATAATGGATTATTATACATAGTGAGTTCCAGGACAGCTGGGGCCACAGGGAGACCTTGCTTCAAAAAGACCGAAAAAAAAAAAAGAAAGAAAGAAAGAAAGAAATTATGAAACTTTTAATTAAATGAATGCAATTGGGAGCAAGCATCCTGAGTGAGGTAACCCACACCCAGAAAGACAAACACTGAATGTCCTCTGTCATAGCTGAATGATAGCTTTGAAATATTAGATATACGTGTTTCAATTAGAAAATCCAGAGAGGCCAAGAAACTAAGCCATGGATGGGGAAGGGGGCACTTAGGAAGGGTAGTACAACCTAGTGGTATCAAGGGGGAAAGGGGAATATTAGAGTGAGAAGGGTTAAATGGGTGGGGACTGGGAGGTCAGGGCAGAGGAGGGAGTATGGGGAGGGATAAGTAACATTAATAACCTTTAGAAAAAGCCATATGGAAACCTACCATTATAGAAACTTCTTACAGTATATACATTATTAAAAGAAGAAATGAACTCTGTCTCTAGAAGCTGTTTACCAGACATTTAAGGAAGACCTCCAACCAATACTACTTAAATTATTCAAAATGATAGAAACAGAGGGAGAACTCCCAAATTCCTTCTATGAAGCCAGCATCACTGTAATACCAAAACCGGGTAAAGACACAACCACAAAAGAAAACTATAGCCCCATATCCTTAATGAACATAGATGCAAAAATTCTCAACAAAACACTTGCAAACCGCATACAGACACACATCAAAAAGAGCATTCACCATCATCAAGTGGGCTTTATTCCAGAGATGCAGGTATGGTTCAAAAATACACAAGTCAGTAAACATCATTAATCATAAAAATGGACTCAAAGACAAAAACCACCTCATCATCTCAATAGATACAAAAAAGGCTTTTGACAAAATTCAGCATGCAGTCCTAGAGGGAGGTGGACTAGAAGAAACATACCTCAACATAATTATACCTATATACAACAAACCCACAGCCTACATTTTTCTAAATAGAGAAAAATTGGAAGCATTCCCATTAAAATCAGGAACCAGACAAGGATGTCCACTGTATCTACTCCTTTTCAACATACTGCTTGAAACTCTTGCTAGAGCAATAAGACAGGAGAAGGAAATTGAAAGAGTAATAATTGGAAGAGGTCAAACAGATGATACGACCCTTTTTGCAGATGATACGATTCTATACCTAAGAGATCCCAAAAGTTCCACCAGAAAATTCCTAGAACTGATCAACACTTTCAGTATAGTGGCAGATTACAAATCAGTTTACAAAAATCAGTATCCTTTCTATATACCAATAACAAGCAGTTGGAGAAAGAGTACAGGGAAATGCTCCCATTCACAGTTGCTGCCAAAAAAAAATAATAATAATCTTGGAATAAATCTGACCAAAGTCACCAAAGATCTCTACAGTGAAAATTTTGAATCATTAAAGAGATTGAGGAAGACACCAGGAGATGGAAGGACCTCCCATGCTCATGGATTGGAAGAATTAATATTGTGAAAATGACCATCCTACCAAAAGCAATATATAGGTTCAGTGCAATCCCAATCAAAATCCCCATGACATACTTCACAGAATTAGGGGGGAAAAAAGCATCCTTAAATTCGTATGAAAGCACAAAAGACCCCAGGTAGCCAAAGCAACCCTGGACACAAAGAGCATTGTTGGGGGGATTACTATACCAGATCTCAAAGTATAGTACAGATACTATAGTCATAAAATCACCATGGTACTGGCACAAAAATAAACAGATCAGTGGAACATCATTGAAGACCCAAATCTGAGTACATGCAATTTCAGCCACCTGATATTTATAAAGGTGCCAAGAATACAACAGAGGAAAGGCAACATCTTCAGCAAATAGTGCTCTTCTGTGGAAGAATAAAACTAGATCCTTACTTTTCACCTTGCACAAAAGTCAACTCCAAATGGATCAAAGACCTCAATGTGAAACAGGAAACTGAAATTATTAGAAGAAAATATTGGCAGTAACTTACAAGATATAGGTGTAGGAAAGGATTTTGTAAATTGGACAGAAGTTGATGAGGAATTAAGGTCGGCAATCATGTAGGACCTCGTTAAACTAAAAAGCTTCTGTACAGCAAAAGAAACAATCAAAAAAGTCAAGAGAAAACCCACAGAGTCGGAAAAAATCTTCACCAGTAACACATCTGACATAGAAGTTTAACATCCAGAAAATATAAAGAACTCAAAAAACAAAGAATCGAGAAACCAAATGACCCAATTAAAAGATGGGCTAAAGATCTAAACAGAGTTCTCAAAGGAAGAAATACAGATGACTAACAGACATCTGAAAAAGTGTTCAACATCGTTAGTAATTAAAACCACCCTAAGGTATCACCTTACCCCAACCAGACTGGCTAGGATCAAGAGAACAATTAATACCAAATGCTGGCGAGGATGTGGAGAAAGGGGAATGCTCATTCATTGCTGGTGGGATTGCAAACTCGTGTAACCCCTATGGAAAACAGTGTGGAGAACTCTTTTGAAACTACCATATGACCCGGTTATACCACTCCCTGGCATATACCCAAAGGACTCATCCTATTGTAGAGACACTGTACAACCATGTTTGTTGCTGCTCTTTTCACAACCGCTAAGAGATGGAAGCAACCTAAGTAACCCTCAACTGATGAGTGGTTAACAAAAATGTGGTATATTTACACAATGTAATTCTATTTGGTTGTAAAATAAAATAAAATTTACAGGTAAATGTCTAGAGTTGGAAAATACAGTATGTCAAGCAATTAAGACTCAGAGACAAGCACCACATGCTCTCTCACTTGTGGATCCTAGCTCTGAATTTTTAGATTTGAGTATGTAACTTAGGAGTAGCCACAAAAGCCAGGAAAGTAGAGAGACCGTTGTAGGATATGAGGAGCTCTAGAGACAGAGGTAATAGGACACCAGTGCTATGAAGGAGGAAAGGGAGAAAATGGGGGAAGGAATGACTTACTTGAGGGGAAAGGAGGGTAATACAGAGGATTAGGGAGGGAGGAGGGAATAAATAACAGTAATGGTGTTTGAAAAAGTCATAGAGAAACATTTTATAAATTTA